>NC_136497.1:97573394-97713460 GCF_053919585.1 Euprymna scolopes
CACCATTGTGTTGCCATGCATTGTAGCCGGCCCCCGACAGAACTTTCACTTCACTTTGGGAGATTAAAAGACAATCTGAAGCAAGAAAGGAAGAAGAAAAAAGAACCTTTAGTTTTTATATGAAAGTATAAAAAAGTTAAAGTAAATAAACTAAATAATTTTTGTTAGTCATCCCAGAAGAAATCTCATTGAATAAAAGAAAAAATGCATACATATGGAAATTATGAATGAGTAAAACAAATTGTATGTTTGTATTTTTTTAATCATCATAGAACACAGTCGTAGGGAAATAAAAAAAAAGAAGTTTTTTTTATTTTATTTTTTTCATGAGAAAATTAGAAGTGGGTAAAATATGTGTAAAGTGAGGCATAATCACGTTTAATCATCGAAGTTGAGCAACGTTGAGTCTGGTCAGTTGCAGATGGCTGACCATTTAGAAGACCAGGCGCTGTATGTAGGAAGATCATGACACCTCCCTGCAAGAACTGCAAAAACCTGTCATCATCATCTTTCCTAGCCTTGCGACCAAGGACCACTTGTGAATTTGATATTCCCATAACACTTCGTTCCTTGGAGGAAGCTGGTACAATTTGCTTAGGATAAATTTCACTGGATGGATGAAAATATCAAAAGCAATTTTATTTTATTCATGTTTATTTAAACGTAAGTCTGATTTTGTTTTGCTTTGTTTTTCCAAAATATGATTTGTCTGCTTTTTAAATCAAAATTAGTAATAATATAAATAAAAAAATGAAAGGTTTGACTTAATAATCATGCTAGTTTAGAAAAGATTTATTTTTTTAATTATAGACATAAATATCATGTAGAATATTTAATGATAAAATCACTGTGAAACAAAACATTAATATAAGTATAATTTAAGGTTTGCAACCCCATTAAATGCAGCAATTTGATTGGCTAATGAATATAGATGATGTAGCCAATAAAAAAAGTATAAATAATAAGCATGTGTAAAGAAAAACTTCGGTCAGATATAGTATGTAATCGATGAAATAGATTAGAATTTCAATGTTTGTTTGCAAAAACCATGGAGTATTCTGTAAATGACTAACTAGTTAGAATTAAATAGCTATTTTTTAGATGCAGTGGTATCATTGTCACGTGTCGAGAAATAGACTGGCTGAATTTTCTATAAAAATACGAAGGTACAATAGTTAGTTGTGCAAACTGTGAGCACTACATGTCGTGTTCAAGTTTTGCAAAACGATTGCATTCTTTTTCCTAATATCCTTGAAATAATTGAAAAAAATTGAAACCCATCTCTGTTTGTCCCAACTATAGATGAAATAGTAGAGTAGACTGAACCTAAACCTTTTTTGGGAGAAGGAAAACTCTGTAATGACACCCGTGATAAAGCTGCATATAGTCCATACTTGTACCGCATTATTTAAATTGCAGCCGATTCCATAATCCGGGATTGTATCAATATTATATTTGTTCCCACTTTTTTCACGTTATTTGTATAATTCATTGGTTTATTATACTCTATCTCGGTGTTGCATATCGGTGATACATGTTTACTTTTTTTTTTATATATTTTGTTATCATAACATTGTTGTCCCTTTGAACCCTACTAATATATATATATATATATATATATATATATATACTAGCAAAAGTACCCGTCATTGACTGGGTTCAAAAACAGCCTACAGAAAATGGACTCTGATTTATGAAAGTATGATAGGTTATGAAAAGAAAGGGTTGTAAAGAGATAGCTTCGAATTCGGGGGTATCAAAACCAAAGCAAAATATGATGAAAGTAAAAATAAAATAGATAAACCCCATAATTTATTATACCATACCTGTTCACACTGAAACACTTATCACAATATTCTGTGAATCTATATTAAAAAACCTTGTTAAACTTTGTGACATATTTCCATTCTATGGAGGTCAGGCGCGAACGAACACCCCATAATTTTATTATACCATATTTTTTCAAACTGAAACATAATTATCAAAGTATACTTACGCAGATAGATATGAAAAGTCTTTATTAAAGTTTGTGCCTATTTCCATTCTACGGAGGCCAGGCGCGAACGCAGAACCCACAATTTTACTTTACCATCCCTATTTAAGTTAAAACATACTTATCAAAGTATTCTTATGTACATCTATATCAAACACACTTGTAAACGTTTTTTTTTTAATTTTTAAATTTTTTATTTCCATACTTTGTGGACCAGGCACGAACGTTGACCCCACTATTTTAATGAACCACCGTTCTGCCAGATCAAACATACCCATTCCTATGTCTCGATACATCTATCATTATATGTAATCAGTTTTTTAAAATACTCAACCATATAGGAGCCTATTCGTGACCAGACACACACACACATTCAGCTTTATATTATATATATATATATATATATATATATATATATATATATATATATATATATATATATATATATATATCAAATTTTAGTCATTCAATGAATTTAGAAATTTATGACGTGAAATGTTTGAATTCCAAATCAGAAGATTTTTATTATTAGACAAAAAATACATTTGAAATAGGAGTTATAATATTTCAAATGTATTCTTTGTCTTACATAGAATAATAAAAATCTTTTGATTTGAAATTCAAACAAAATTTTGGTATTCCTGTGGGTGACCCTCGTAGTGGAGCATTAGCTTCCCTTTTCTTAGAATTTCTAGAATCTGGTCCTTTCAAATTCAGATTACCTCCAAACACAGAGTATTTTAGATACATTGATGACATTTTAATTTTTCTTCCTGAAAACACGCACATAAATATCATTAGAGACAAATTAGACTCAGTCGAACCTTCCATAAAGTTTACCTATGAAACAGAAAACAATAACTCATTACCTTTTCTAGACATACTTATTATAAAATCCAATAATAAACTATCCTTCAACGTTCACCGCAAAACTACACACAAAAACGATTACATACATTTCTATTCACACCGTAATAATAAAATAAAAACAGGGATGATAATTGGTTTCTTCTTACGCGCCTTCAGAATTTGCAGTCCTGAATATCTGGACGAAGAATTCAAATACCTCACAAACATTTTGAAAACCTTGCTATATCCGACATATCTCATATTGAATGCTAAGAGAAAACCACACAAATATTTTCCAATATAAATAATAATAAAAATCATATACACCAGACCTTTCTCTCATAAACAGACATCTTCTTTAACCTACACACACCAATAATACAATAATCTGTAACACACTAAACAAACTAGAAATTCCTATCGTACAAACCACATCACTAACCATAAAACATATATTAAAAACTACGAAACATCTCCCAAACAAACAAGTTTCCAATGGAGGTATATACACTATTCCTTGCCAAAATTGCCATCATAAATACGTTGGTGAAACCCAACGTAAATTGGAAAAAAGGCTCAGTGAACATAAAAAAGATATAAAAAAAATAGCAATTCTTTAAGTGCATTATTCTCTCATTCATCACAACATAACCACACCTTTGACTTTAAACAAGCAAAAGTAGTTAAATTTATTTCAAATAAACCGCGCAGGAGACTTCTTGAATCTGCGCTTATCGCAAATTCAAGCACAATTAAACAATGTGCAGGTTTCTATAACATAGCTCCATTAATAAGTAAACTTTTATTAAAAGAACATTATTTAACTGTAGACACAGGTTAACCTTCTCACACCATTCAACCCCCCCCCTGTAATAATTAATACATATAATCTCAATCAATAAATTACATAACAAAAAACACTCATTTCATTTCTGTTACAAACCTACATTTGAATTTCAGCAGATATATCTTTTTTACAGTAAGAATATTAACTGCGTTCATATTTTTTTAAATTACTATAACGACTATATGACGTCACTAAAATTTCCCTCTCTTTAACTGCGCCCCCCCTCTCCATTTTGAATTTCCAACGTCTTTTTCCGTTTTTCTGAAATAGAACTGCGTCACACTTTGCACGTGAAACATTTTCAAATATTTTGTTCTGGTATTTTTTGTTTCTTAATCTCATTCATCCAGAGGAAGTCTCGAAATAAAGACGAAACGTTGATGAACACATAATACGGTTTTTTCCTTTTTATTTCTCTATTTTGTCGGAATACTATTTCCATTATTTTCATCATATATATATATATATATATATATAATTATTTTTTTACTATAATAATTAAATACCTACAGACACTAGTGTTTCATCCTTTCGGGATTCTTCAGTGCAGGGTGTCACGATTACTACCAGTCGAACGATTCGAACCCCGCGACACGAGACATCTCTGGCTCGATTAGCGGAGGCCGTATCCATTCGGCTACCATTAATCATGTGAAATAGCGTTGAATTTTAAACATTTTAATTTAAATGTTCATTACGTCAGACAGACAGTGATCAAATCGTTATACGATGATCTACGCATAAGAGCTAAATTGACCGACTTTTTAATTCAACAGAAAGTGCTCAACGATAAGAAACGTATTTCTTAAAGGGGCTGTCATAATTATTTTTTTACTATAATAATTAAATACCTACAGACACTAGTGTTTCATCCTTTCGGGATTCTTCAGTGCAGGGTGTCACGATTACTACCAGTCGAACGATTCGAACCCCGCGACACGAGACATCTCTGGCTAGAAAAAAGTAACCTGTTGGGTCACAGATTAATTACAAGTTTGTAAAGTGTTGTGGACTGGTAAGGTGTCTGGAAAAAGACTCAAACTCAGGATTAAGCGAAACAATGTAATGTGAATAAAATATAAGTACAGCATATAAAGATAGTGGTTGAACGTCAACTTGACTGCTAAGTATTAGACTGAGGTTGTCCCAACACCGAGAGGCATTGCTCTCTGTATTTATAGTAAGAGGAAGAGTTCATTGTAGTCCGTAAGCTAGGTACTATAACACAAGTCAGTTATGTATTAAAAAAAAAAAAGAAAGAAAAATCCCAAATTCGTGTCTTTCTTAGCTTCTCTTTCCCTCTCGTTTCCACTTCAGCTAAGGATTAAATAATATTTCTGCTCATGGTGATACTCCCATTTGTTTAAAATGAACTATTCCAATCTTCTCGTTCTTTATTGCAATAGACCATTCATAAACAGAGAGAGAGAGGGGGGGGGATACCATACACTAAGAACCTGTGGGGTGGGGTGGGGCAAATAACTTACAGTGAGAGTGTGTGAAAGATAGAAAGTTAATAAGAGACTAGTAGGACCTGTGGAAATTCCACATGGGTTCTCATTCATATGTAATATATTGATGTTGGCATTCTGTAGATGTTCAGTATAAATGGAGACGCTCTGATATTATTGTAGCCTTTTTGTTAAAACTGCAAAAGTATTTTAAGCTTGTACGAAGGTCTGGCAAAGCCCGGTCGTAAAGTACGTTTAAATATGATATTTTAATTCTTGCAGATTCCATATATATTATTATAGAGTTAATGTTCTATCGATGTTTATCTATATATTTAGAAAAGTGAAAGTGTCTGTGTGTGTGTCTATCCGTCTGTGTACATTTCCTTACGCAATGGCTCTCTCAATTTTCAGTCTACAGACTCGAAATTTGATATACAGGGTACTGAGATTTGGGAAAATCTTTGTAATCCGTTTTCGGCCAGAAATTTGGCTGTCAAGGGGTCAAAGTTCAATGATTTGACCTTTGAGAACTCTACCAAAATCCTCCGACAATTTTGGATCCATACACTTGAAATTTTAGATATAGGTTCCTTGGACATGGATCTAACTTAATAACTTGATTTGAGCCCAAAACAATAAATCTTATGGGGGTCATAATATGGGTCAAATTTTTTTTAAATTTGACCTCTGCAGTGTCTACCAAATTACTCAGATACTTTCTGGTTTAACCATTTGAAATTTTATATAAAGGGTATTCAGAGATAGGGCAAGCTTTTTAATCGGTTTGGGTCGAAAATTTGAGCTACCAATATATAAATGTATGTATGTTTACATGTCTGCCTAAAACTTTCGACAGAAGCGACGGATTTTCACAAGATCAGTATCGTTTTGAAGCTCGAGCCTTCATACGACAAATACCAAAAAATTGGTTAAAAACATTAATATCTCTCATCTCAACTGGGCACTTTTCTACAGGGAGGGGTCGCTTTTTTCGTCGATATTTTCAAAAGTCATCCCTTATTTTCGATAGTAACAGCGAAGACGTCAGGGATTATTTTATTCTTGTTCTTTTCCTCCTTCGCAATATGGTTCGAGTCTGCCTTCCTACAACCACTATTTTTTTTTTTTTTTTTTTTTTGCTCAACACACACCTCCAAACACTCGGGCAACGCTGAGCATCCATGCTAGTATATTATAAAGTTGCGATTTCAAAAATATAAAAATATATCCATATGATTTGGGTACATTAGCTTGAATTGTTACTGAAATAAAAACTTTATATATATATATATATATATATATATATATATATATATATATATATATATATAAACTTGAGTTCCTTCAGCCATAATCGAAAACTTATGAAGAATTATTGATAAAATTATTTATAAAAAAAATAGATGACTTAAGTGCCATCAGTTACAATCGAAACCAAAACTTATGAAGAATTCTTGGTAAAAGTATTTATGACAAGAAATGGAAGTACCTAACAATTAAACGACCTGAATGTAAACGTGACACAGAAAATAACACACACGCTATCGTATTAATATATAGATAGGTTACTCGAGTTACTTGCAAATTGCAGGAATGCGAACAGTTAAAATAGAAGTTGTTTTTTTTAAAGATAAATCAATTCCAAAACTAATATTTGAGCATATATTTTGTGTAATTAAAATATATAGATAAAAAAAAAAACGCAAAATAAACTTTGATTAACTCAGTTTTACTATAATAATGGATATTTATAGCCATTTTATGTCAAAATGTAGATTTTGCAATCAATTTAGATGAATTGTCAATGAAAAATGAAGTTTTAATAGACCAATTAGTTACTTACTGCCATAAGATAGAAAAAAAAGAACAAAGGATTAACAGAAAAAAAAGATGTATTTTTTTTTTAATTATTAAATTAAAAGCTGCTATTTTTTCTTATCTGTCTGTCTTGTCTAAAAGTTTATATCTTTTTTATCTTAAATGTAAGCAGCCATTAGGACTGCTTTAGTTTTAAAATAGATTAAAAACAAACAGAAAAATCAAGATTTATAGATTTTTCGAAATCTTTTGCTTGAAAAATATTAAAAATGATTGCTTTGAATTTCTAAGAAAAAAAAATGAATTAGATTATTTTACGATGATTTAATATAACTTTAAAAGAAACGTTCGCAGCCATCTTTCTTCAATTCTCTTCTGTTTAAAATGTACGGAAACTGTATATGAACGATCTATTGAAAATAGATAATATTTGAAATCTAATATATAAAATTCACCGGGCTTGTGTGTCTGTCTCCATTTTTTCGAATGGGTCAAATGATTGCATGTTCAACTCGGCTTTGCTCGGACCCTATGTACTGTTTATAACTTTATGTGTATACATATATTTATATATATATTAAAAAGTTTGACTCGTGTCCAGGTACCTTAATCTAAAATTTCAAGTATTTAGACCCAAAATTGGCAGAGGAGTTTGGTAGAGTCTGCAAAGGTAAACTCTTTCGATTTTGATTTCTTGGCAACCAAATTTTCGCCCAAAACCTGATTAAAAAGCTTGCTGTATGTCGGAATACCCTTTAGGTAAAATTTCAAATGTTTAGACCCAAAATTGGCTTAATAGTTTTCTAGATACTGCAATGGTCAAATCTTTTGAACTTTGACCACTTGGCAGACAAATTTTCTGCCAAAAACCGATTAAAAAGCTTGCTCTATGCCTGAATACACTTTATGTTAAATTTCAAATGTTTAGACCAGAAATTGGCTGAGTAATTTGGTAGAGACCGCAGAGGTCAAATTTTTTAAAACTTTGAGTCTTATTTTGACCCTTTAACATTTATTGTTTTGGGCTAAAATAAAGTTAGTCCAAGTAATCTACATTTAAAATTTCAAGTGTTTAGACTCAAAATTGGTGGAGGAGTTTAGTAGAGTTCAAAGGTCAAATCATTGAACTTTGACCCCTTGACAGCCAAATTTCTGACCAAAAACCGATTATAAAGATTTTCCTAAATCTCGATACCCTGTATATCAAATTTCGAGTCTGTAGACCGAAAATTGACAGAGTAGTTTGGTAGGAAAATGCACAGACACACACACACACACACACACACACACACACAATTTCACTTGTGTGTGTGTGTGTGTGTGTGTGTGTGTGTGTGTGTGTTGTCTTTATAAAAAAATATATAATTTCATTATATTTTCCTCATAACATAATCAAATTTATTAAAAGTAAGAAGCTTAATGAACATAAATTTCGGGCTTCAGAGCAGATTTAGTCCATTCTCCTTACTTTAAGTATACTTCTTTTTCATTTCGTCTATTGTGGTAATTTTTAATGATTTCTGTTTGTTTCTGATGAGTTTTATAATGGCACAATGGGATATATTTTTCACCACCACAACAAAACACAGGTAAGCATTTATGGAAAAAAGATATAGATATATAAGTAAAGTAATTATTGGAATGTAACTCACCAGTGTGTGTGTGTGTGTGTGTGTACATTTCCATATGCAATAACTGTCAATTTTTAGTCTACAGACTCAAAATTTGATATACAGGGTACCGAGATTTGGGAAAATCTATGTGATTGGTTTTCGGCTAGAAATTTGGCGATTAAGGGGTCAAAGTTCAACGATTTGACCTTTGAGAACTCTACCAAACTCCTCCGACAATTTTGGGTCTAGACACTTGAAATTTTAGATATAGGTTTCTTGGACATGGATCTAACTTAATAACTTGATTGAGCCCAAAACAATAAATTTTAAGGGGTCATAATAGGGGTCAAAGTTAAAAAAAATTGACCACTTTTCTTTTTTTTTTGCTCAACATACACCTCCAAATACCCGAGCAACGCCGGGCACTCATGCTAGTATATATATATATATATATATATATATATATATATATATATATATATATATATAAAAGTGAACGAGTCTGTGTGTCTGTCTATGTACATTTCCCTACGCAATAACTGTCAATTTTTAGTCTACAAACTCAAAATTTGATATACAGGTTACCGAGATTTGGGAAAATCTATGTGATTGGTTTTCGGCTAGAAATTTGGCTGTTAAGGGGTCAAAGTTCAACGATTTTACCTTTGAGAACTCTACCAAACTCCTCAGACAATCTTGGGTCTAAACACTTGAAATTTTAGATATAGGTTCCTTAGACATGGATCTAACTTAATATCTTGATTGAGCCCAAAACAATAAATTTTAAGGGGTCATAATAGGGGTCAAAGTTAAAAAAATTGACCGCTTTTTTTTTTTTGCTCAGCATACACCTCCAAATACCCGGGCAATGCCGGGCACTCATGCTAGTATATACATATAAAACTGTACAGAAGGTCAGAAAAAATATTTGTACCGTTGGTTTCAAGGCTAACATAAGGGGGACCTGTTAATGGTATATTTACATTAAAAACAAAGCAACAAAAATCATAGTCTGAGAAATTCACAATTTTGGAAGGTTTTGTGTTTTTTTAATAATGATTCGGTATTATATACTAGTGGGGGGGTACCCGGCGTTGTCCGGGTGTTTGGAGGTGTGTGTGGTTTTGGGTAAATCAAAACTCCAGAGGGGGGGGGTTAAAATAAAAATAAAGTTTTGGTAGGTAAGTATGAGGATCGAACCCCAAACCCTTGAGCAAATTTGGAAATTAAAGTGTGAAAAAATGTGCGACATTAACCACTGGGCCACGTTTAAATTTATTTAATTATTTAGAATTGGCAGGTGCACGTTTTATTGACTTAATGAAGTCAACTTTGACTGCGGGATAGTATTTTATTTACTGCGGGAACGCTTTTTTTTATTTTCCCAAGATGTTGGGGGGTGGGGGAAAACCAGCTCCCCATAAAAAGGGATTGTCCAAATTGAATAGCAATTGTCTGATATAAGGAAAATTTCCACATTGATCAAATTTATATAATTTATTTCGTGAAAATGAAAGTTACAATCAAAATAATTAAATATAAAATCAAAATAAATCAAAAGTAAAATTCCAATTTACAAAACAAATTTAGGCACAAGGCCCTATAAGAACTGGGAGGGTGAGTGTTGCAGGGTCTTTGTTACTAAAATGAAAATGAAGTCTTTGACGACTTTACTCTTCACTGGCAACATTTACCACAATAACTCATTCACTCTGTGGACACTAAACTAACTAATGAAAAACCCCAGCGTTTTTGCAAGAAAGAATATATTTACAATTTCTGTGTGTGTGTGTGTATGTATGTATGCAATTTTTTTTTAATTAAAGTGTGTTTGTGTGTGTGTGAAAAAAGTTCAATTCATTAGAGAAAATAAAAAGTTCTTGAATTTGGTCAGTAAGTCTGCAGAGGGTACTCCATTTTTGGCCACGGCTCCCACATCCAGGGGGAAAATTAATTTCAAAGCCCTGTAGAAGGAGGGGTGAATATAAACAGGGACTCTGCCCTCACATTTAAAAAATAAATTGTTTAGCAAAGGATGCTCCGTGTCCACCAGCTGCTGGCCTGGGATTGTGTCCTTCGTGGCGTCTATCCACGCCCAAAGGGCCTCAGTCCTGGAATCCTTGTTGACCCTGATAAATGTGGTCAACAAGGGAGCATCCTTGAACTTGGTTGGGTCGGTGACGTTATCACCACCAACATACAGAAAGTTCTTTAACTGGTTGTACCGGACCCTCTGTTGGCGTTTCAGTTCTGTTGTTGCCTGCAGAGGGCCCGTCTCACATATCCTTCCTCCTGGAAGGAAGGGAAGTCCTTTTGACCGCTCCGTGTGGACAGTTGTGGATGAAGTTTGCTTCTCTTTGGGAGGAGGAGTAGGTGAGGAGGAAGTGGGGGTGGGCGTGTCGGGTGTTGGGGTGTCTGGTGTTGGGGGTGGTGATTTTTTGGGGGCGTTATCTGACCTTTCTGGGGATGGGTTGCGTGCTAGAGTTCTGGGGGGTTCGGAGATGGAGGGGGCTTGTTGCTTGGGCTGTTTGGGGATTGGGGTTGTGGGGAGATCAACCTCTGTATATGAAACATTGTCTTTTGGGGTGGGGGTACATCTCTTCGTCTTCCTGCTCTTTCTCCTCTTTGTCTTCATTCTCTCTTCTGCCTCTGCTGCCTTTGCTGTTTCTACTGCTGCTGATGCTGTGAACTCCTCTTCTTCCGACACAATCTCTTCGTCTGAGTCATAAAGTTTCCTCTTGTTCATGGAAGAGGGCGCCGGGATATCCATGGGTGTGCGGTCTGGTTTGTCAATGGTCACTATTCGCTCACACACACTTATGGGACGTCTGCCCCTCTTAGTGATCGTCGACCATCCAGCCTCTGCTGCTTGATCTGGTTTGGCTGCGGCGGAAGTTGTTGGTGGGGCTGCAGCCAGGGTTTGGGTTGGCTTTTTGGTTGGGGCCAACCCTTGCGGTTTTGGAGGGACTGTGGCCGAGAGTCATTTGGGGCAATCTTTAGCTATATGTCCTTGTTTTTGGCTGTGCCAGCAGTGGGGCTTCCTGCCCTCCACTATGAGGGTCATGGTCCAGTCCCCGAATTTCAATATGGCTGGGATTTTTTCGAATTCAGCCTTGTCCACTTGCTAAAGTACTCCGGTTGGGGTCTTATCCTTTTACCCCGGTGATCGGTACTCGTGAGTCTTACTGCGTCTTCTGGACTGGGTAGCAACACGTCCCACATGGCATAGCTCCTCCTGCAGATATAGCTGGCTGGAATATTTAGCTCCAGGAGGAGTGTCACCATGCTGTTCCTGTCGACCCCTGTCAAACTTTGGGTCCTGAGGTCTGACGTAATCAGCGATAGAACTCTTTTCTCCAACTCCTTGATCTGGCCTGGGTGGGGTTGGATAACATTGCCCACCGTGTACTCCTTGTACGTGGAGTTAAAGAGTTCTCTATATCCCTCCGGAGTCATATTCTCCTGCTGCGTCTTTGCGCCCCATGCTCTTGCTGGCTCTTGTGGTGGGTTGGTTGGCCCTGGACGTGGAACTGCTGGCACCACTTTTGGTTGTTGCTGCGGCTTGGTATTGGTCTTATTGGGGGCCAGAGCTGGCCAGTTAGCGTCGGATGTTGCATCCTGGCTTTTTCTGACTCCCTGGCTACCTCTCTTCTTCTTTTTTGACGGTGACCTTTTTGCCGAGTCACCTATGGGGGAGTTCTCTGCATTAGGTTTCGCCACGGGCGTTGATTTCCCTGGAGTTGGAGCTTCCCTGGCTGATGCTGGAGATTTGCTCCTTCTGGATTGTTGTTCCTTTTGGGGTGAAAATTTTGGGGTAGTCTTTTGGATTTCTCCACCGAGACTCCTTAGGGCAGCTAGCGATTCTTCCATGTGCCTTTTGGGTCTCTCTGCTATGTTGCTTTCATCCTCTTCATCCATGGTTGGGGGATCCTCTCCTGGAGGAGGTGGTGGGCTATTCAAGGTGACTGGTGGCTGAGGAGCCATGGGTGACACTGGTCGTGGTACACCCTCCGTTTTCCTGGTCTTTTCATCTTTCTTAGCTCTGTTCTTTTTGGTGTTGCCCTCTTGGGGAGCTGGAGAGATCTGGTTGCCTTTGGCCGACGAGGATTGAGGTTCGGAAAGTGCCACAGGTTGTGGACAACTTGAACGGTGCCTTGTTCCATCATCTGCTGTGAGTATGGGGTACCTTCCATTTTGTCTTGGTCCTCTTAGGGAGCCTGGGTGGGAGTGCTTCCACCAACCGACGAAGATTGGGGTGGAAAGGGTGTCGCAGGATGTGTGCCACCCAAATTGCACCTCGTTACCTCATCAGCCATTTCTTTGACTCTCCATTCTGGGTAGTGGCCGTCGTGGGGAACCAAGGGCTGGATTGGTTGCCCTCCTGATGTTAGACCTGCCTGGGTTGCCGCAGGCTGTGGATCTACCCTGGGCTTCTCCTCCTCTACTTCATTCGTGGTGGATGCTCCCTCCAATGGGTAGTACTTGAGGGGGGCGATGTGGCGCATCTGGGGTGGTATACCCCTTTTTTCCGGCATTGTGGGAAAAAACTGCACCGGCCGCTGATGCGGACCAAAGTGTAGCAGGGGAGAAAAGAAAAATGCAGGGAAATGGGTGAGATCAGAAGAAAAGGTGGTTTTACCTCCCCTCACGGAGATGTCAGGCTCAGATCTCCCTGCGAGTGGGGGGGGAGCAGCAAAGGAAGACGCAATGGGTGCTAGTGGGTCAGAGTGCCATGTCACAATTAAGCAAGAGAGGGGATAGACATCTCTGCCCAGAGAGGGGAGCAGAAACGAAACACCTGCCCTACCCACATCACCCTACTCACAAACAACCCCAAGGAAACGAAAAAGAGAACCCGGTCTGCTCAATCCACTGGGAGAGCAGCAAAGGAAGACAAAGATTGGGCCTGGCAGGGCAGAGTGCTGCTCAGGCAATTAAGAGTGGAGAAAGTAGACCATTTCAACCCCAGAGGGTAGGAGGAAACGAAGTACCCAAAAGAGAAAATGCTAAGCTAACCCGACCAGGTCGCGTCAACCAAAGAAAGTGTTGTCGGTCCCGAGAACAGCAAAACCGAAAGAAGGAAGAAGGGGAAGATTACTAGGGGGGGGGGGTACCCGGCGTTGCCCGGGTTTTTAGAGGCGTGTGTTGTTGGTGTGTGGGGGGGTAAAATGATAATAAAGTGAAGTATTAACCCTGTTTAAATATTATAAAAACAAAGAATGTTAAAACTCAAGAAAAAATCGTGAAAAAAAAAAACAATTAAAAAATTGAACGTGATGCAATACGAACGGTGCGTTGCATCGGGTCCCGGTTGTTCGAAAATTCCCAAAAAAGTTTGAAGGTGGATGGGGGGGGGGGTTGAAAGCAGCTCAAAAAAGACAAAAAAAAACGAAAAAAAAGAATGTGATGAATTAACTGAAAAGTGAATTAGGTCAAATATCAAGTCCGCAGTGAAGTTTGTTTTGGTTTAATTTCAGCAGTCGCGCGTCATATTAGAATTATAAATGAATGTTTTTGTTTTCTCGAATTCAGAATGAATTTATTTGTTTTAATTTTAATTTCAGTGTAATGCAAATGAATTCACGATACTGTTGCGTTGTAATGATAAATAGTAAGGAATGAATTATTTTGTGTAAAAATAAATGTTAAGTTGAAAAAAAACCGGAAGTAAAAAACGGTTGGTCCCGCAGGTTGCGTCTTACACACACACACACACACACACACAAAGGAAAACAGTCTTAAAAATCGCGTTTCCTTTTTATTTTTATTTGTATTTTATTATGGAAAAAATAGAAAGCATAAATCAGGAAAAAAAGATAAAAAAATAAAAAATGGCATAAATAGCCTTGTATGATTCCAAACCGGTGTTTCCTCGTACTGTTCCTTGTGCAGGCATCCGCTGCAGTGTAAATGGGGAGCGGGGAAAGGAGGAATCTAATAGAGAGAAAAGATTTTCAACTTCCATTGAATCTAACCGATTTTGGCAGTGGACTCTCACCGGAAAAAATATAGGAATGTACCATTGTCAAGCAACTGTAGAGGTAATAGGCCTATAGCACACTGCAGATAATGTGCTACAGTTTGTACGCATTAGATTTGCACGAAATGTCATAATTTTTAATCCTATTATTAACGTCAAAGTTGGAGGGAAAAAATGAGTTCATTTTATTTATATAGAAGAAGCAGATAGAAGATAGATAGATAGATAGAAGATAGATAGAAGAATAGAAGATAGCATAGATATAAAAAGATAGATAGAAGAAGAGATGAGTTCATTTTATTTATATAGAAGATAGATAGATAGATAGATAGAATAGAAGAAGAAGATAGAATGGATAAAAGAAGATAGATAGAAGATAGAGAAGAAAAATGAGTTCATTTTATTTATATAGAGAAGAGATTATGATTATGTATCTTACTTGTAGCATACAATGATTGCAAAAAAAAAGAAAAATACTATCTATAGGTTGATGTGATTTTTGTTATTGTGGGTTTTTATATATAGCGCTGATGAGGGCCTCCACTAATATAAGAATGAAAAATAAAACGTGTATGCAGAGAACTATATATGTAAGAATATCAGTAAAAAGTCGAAACAAAACTTAATCTTTTTTGATATGAGCATAAAAATGAGTATTAACGTGGCATAATATATACGTATACATACATATATATATATAGATTGTTGTTGCTGTTGTTATTATTATTATTATTATTATTATTATTATTATTATTAGTAGTAGTAGTAGTAGTAGTAGTAGTAGGCTTTTTGATCCTTTTATAGTTTTATAGCTGGGGATAAACTGAACCATAAAACTCAAGATCTCTTCACTGATTTTTTAACCATCAAGTTATCATTTTTAACAAAACTATTTCTTGGCTGTTGTTAGAGTTTACAAGCACAAGCACACACACACCCACACACACACGCACACGCACACACAAATCCTTACACTTCAGATTAATTTCTATTTTATTTTCATTGTAAATTTTTTCCAAGTTCATTTCTTACTTCTTTCTTTCATTTTTAATCTGAAAATGCAGGGAGGTTTGATGGCTTGTATATAAACAAGTATGACAGGAGAGTTAAGCTTAGTTTCCATTTGCCTTGTATTTTTCCCTAAGTTTTTTTTTTTTCATTGGTAACTTATAAAACCCTTTGTTCTCAATTCATTGCATTAAAAATGTCATCTCAAGTTGAAGTTTATTGCTTTCATTATTGCACACCTAGAAGAAAAGAAAATTCTTTTAGCTTTGAGCGATCTCGAATTGAATGGATGTTGCTATTCACACACACACACACACACACTGGCTCAGAGACAATCATATGCTAGATCATTGTTGATCTAAATTCTAGGAATTGTAGCAATAGATAATGTAAAACTATTTATTTGTGTTCCTCCATTCATTCTCTCCCTCCTTCTCTCTCTCTCTCTCTCTCTCTCTCTCTCTCTCTCTCTCTCTCTCGATCTATATGTGTGTGTGTGTGTGTGTGTGTGTGTGTGTGTGTGTGTGTGTGTTGCAAAGAGAAAGGGAAAAATAATAAGATTTATTCATATCAAGAAGCAGTATCTTGAGACAGCCTGATCTCGTAGCACCAGTTGATGTTTTATAAGTGAAAATGGTCTTATGAAGTGGTTTATTATACGAGTGCATTCAGTAACTTACTTTTATTTAGAGATGCCATATATCTACAAAAACAATGTACAAATATTCATCTAGATCCAAGCTTCTTCAATTCTGTATTTTTGCAAACATTCACATGTAGTATATCATGTAGATAAAAGAAAACCCTTTGTTCTGTACAAATAAACTTCAGATATCTTCAAATCCTTTTGTAACCTGTGGAGAACGATATATATTTTCTAAAGGTCATACTTTTGTAATTTTCTCTTCAATCTGACCGATTTTAGATATTGGTCTTCAAAGAATTCTAAATGCTATAGAGCTCAGGATTTATTCAATTTGAAAAACTCCGGTCATATAAATAACTCTGACCTTAGGATTTGCGAAAAAGAACAATTGACATTTTCAGCATAAAATTCCTGTCTGCATATTTCATCAGAAAATTTCCCTCCGAATTGTTAAGTTGTTGAATATAAAGCTAAGAATTGGACAAATGGAAATTCAAGTGATACACAAAACCACATATGTAAAGAGTAAATGTATGATGGGCTAAGATTTATATGTGCAAGTACTCCATGTTTTGTACGGAGAAAGAACCTAAATGGAGCTTTCTCATTGGCTGATTGGCTTTATATAGTTAGGCATGTTTATATATTTGTATCTATAGAATTCATTTCTAAATCACGTAACTGATCATTATGAATTTTTAAACACAACTGCTAGGTGTAAATGTTCATAATGTGGAATATATTTAGTTTAATTAAGCTTTGTACAAAGTGTCAAAAATCTGATGGAAGCGCTTCATGAAAATTCAGAACTCAGATTTTTGTGAAATTTTAACAATAGGTATTAAACATCAATTAATAAAAATTTCCAACTTGTCAATTTCTTTGGAGTATTTTAAAAGGTTTTTAGGAGGCATAATATGGGCACCACGTTCTATTTACATTGGATTTGAGCTATAATTATGTAAAAATTATTATGTATATCAGGTTTTCTTAAAACCCTTTAAACTTGAGCGATAAATTTTAGACATTTTCTAGAATCATTGTGAACAAAATTAAAATAAGGATTCTAGGCATTAGATTTACTTTCATTACATTCTGATTTTGATCTTTATAAAGGATCATAAAATTGGTGCAAAACTATTCTGTTACTCTTGAAGTTCTCAATTAAATTATTTTTATGTCTTTTACGGTGCATTAAAATATGAGCTTGCATGAGTGTAAATAAATCACATTTTTTTCATGAGAGAAAGTACGAATGTTTATTCAAAGTTCATGAAATCTTATGAGAGGATTGTAAAAGATTGAATGGGACGCAATTTCAATTTCTTCTTAAGACCACTTAAGTTTAAGCCATAAATTTTAGACATTTTCTAGAATCAAAATCATGCAATGAATTTTGATTAAAATTGGAATAAGGATTCTAGACATAAATTTTAGTATTATTACATGTGGATTTTAATCTTTTGAAATGTTTATAAAATTAGCGCAAAACTCTTCTGAATTTTTACTTTGATGAATTTTATCCATCCTGGGACAATTATTTGATCATCATCATCATCTATATATATATATATATATATATATATATATATATATAATTATTATAATAATAATTTTAATACATATTAAAACTATTATTGTAATAATTATGTCAGTCCTTTTAAGAAACTCGGTTTTTTATTTAGTGCAGATCATGATGTTATAATCATTAGATCACTATAGCCGGATGTTACGACGTTTAAAAAAAAGTTAAAATTTCAAAGATATTTCTCGCACTTGAGGTTAGTTCCTTGCTAATGGAGTCAGAGATGGCTTCGAGCTTAGGCAACCGACTTTCTATTTCAACTTGAAAGTGTTCAACAATAAGAAATCGAGTTTCTTAAAGAGGCTGACATAATTATTACAATAATAATTTTAATACCTGCAGACACTAGTTTTTCATCCTTTCGATTACTACCGGTCGGAAGATTCGGACCTGGCCACGAAGCCATCTCTGATTCCATTAGCAAGGAACTAACCTCAAGGCCAATCTCAGCCGCAAGAAATATTGTTAAAATTTTAACATTTATTTTTTAAATGTAAAATCCGCCTATAGTGATCTAATGATCTGCGCTGCGAGCTTAGGCAACCAACTTCCTATTTTAACTTTAAATTGCTAAACAGTAAGAAACCGAGTTTCTTAAAGGGGCTGACATAATTATTACAGTAATAATTTTAATAGTTATAGACACTAGTGTTTCATCTTTTCGGGAATCATCAGTGCAGAGTGATACGATTACTACCGGTTGGGAAATTCGAAACCGGACACAAAGCCATCTTTGACTCCATTAACCAAGAACTAATCTCAAGGCCAATCTCAACCACAAGAAATATTGTGGTAATTTAACATTTATTTTTTAAATGTTGTGACATCCGGCCATAGTGATCTAATGATTATAGCATCATGATCTGATCGAGATATATATATATATATATATATATATAAGTGAAAGTGTCTGTGTATCTGTGTGTCTGTGTACATTTCCCTACGCAATAACTCTGTCAATTTTTAGTCTACAGACTCGAAATTTGATATACAGGGTACTGAGATTTGGGAAAATCTTTGTAATCCGTTTTCGGCCAGAAATTTGGCTGTCAAGAGGTCAAACTTCAACGATTTGACCTTTGAGAACTCTACCAAACTCCTCCGACAATCTTGGGTCTAAACACTTGAAATTTTAGATATAGGTTCTTTGGACATGGATCTAACTTAATAACTTGATTTCAGCTCAAAACAATAAATTTTAAGGGGTCACATTAGGGGTCAAAGTTTTAAAAAAATTGACCTCTGCGGTCTCTTCCAAATTACTCAGACAATTTCTGGTCTAAATATTTGAAATTTTACATAAAGGGTATTCAGAGATAGGGCAAGCTTTTTCATCAGTTTGGGTTGAAAATTTTTAGTTACCAATATATAAATTTATGTATGTATGTCTGTTTGCATGTCTGCCTAAAACTTTCAATAGAGGCGACGGATTTTACTAAGATAAGTATCGTTTTAAAGTTCGATCTTTCATACGACAAATATCGAAAAATTGGCTAAAAACATTAATATCTTCCTCTTCAACTAGGCACTTTTCTACAGGGGGGGGGGTCACTTTTTTCGTCGATATTTTTTAAAGTTATCCTCTCCTTTAGATTATCTAACCTTTAATTTTAAAAAATGTCGCTTCCGGTTTGGTGGTGGTCGTAACAGCATAAACGTTAGGTTTTGCCACATTCTTTTCATCCTTTGCGGTACGGGTTCGAGCCTGTCTTCCTACTACCACTTTTTTTTTTTTTTGCTCAACATACACATCCAAATACCCGGGCAACGCCGGGTGGCCATGCTAGTATGTATATATATATATATATATATATATATATATATATATATATTCATCCATATACAGTACTGTTTCGCTGTATACTCAAAATGTGCAGATCGACTATTTTATCCTTAACATTTTTTGTAGAAGTGGTATTTTTAATTTGATTATTTAAGCTGTTCAGAAAAGATATTGTTCTGATGGAAAAAAATTTACTATGTGATAGATTTAGTTTTTGAAATCTATCTTGCTAATAAATCACCAATGCAAAGTTAAAAAAAAAACTATTCCATAATTAGAAATCACATTACTTATTTCGAAGTTCTCAAATAAATTATATTTATGTCCTTTGCAATGCATTAAAAATATAAGCCTTTGATAGTGGAAATAAAATCACGTGTTTTAATGAGAGAAAGTACGAATGTTTATTCAAAGTTCATGAAATGTGGTTAAAGGTTGTTGTGCAAGTTTCGTTCACCTTTACCACTAAAACACCTGCTGTTAGCTTCACGTTTTTTTTTTCAATCTTATATAATACAGATTTGCTGCCAAAGATGTTTGTACAAAATAAGAGATTTTCTCTAGAATATTTTCTCAATTTAAACAGAACGGATCACCTCTGGCATGTATGGACACTTGGAAGTTCATTTTCATAGACAGTGCGGATATTTTCCACTGTTTCTGTTGCTAAATGATTGCTTTTAGAACTTGCAGAACATAGACTCTCTGAAGTATGTTTGATCTACTCTCATTAAAAGGTCAGATCAACGGGGAATTTTGTGAGTATAATATTAACCCTTCTGCAGTAGAAAACGGATACATCTGTTCGAAATCTTATTACCATTACCTGCAAAAAGCTGATTTCATACCTGGCTTGAAAAGGACAAACTGCCTCCCCACCTTATGTTACAAGAAGCAGAGACGCCCTCTGACTTTCGAGAGAGAGTTTTTAACTATTTTTACACAACATATTACTTGACCAATTTTAATTATTTTTTTTTTCACATATTTCATTAAATATCAATTTACAGAGCAATAATTGTACAATTGGTAATAAATATGGAAACTTTGCCTACTGAAGATATGAAAAGATATTGTAAAATCACAAAATGTTAATTTCATATATTTTATATACACGGTAAAAATCATGAATTTATTGCATGAGTAATTTTTAAGTCAACATTTTTCTTTTTTTTTTCACAAAGGAGTCACCAATTATCAAGGCCAGGAGACCACCTGAAGATAAGGGTTAATGAGTGTACAGCAGTCAATAGGAAAATATTGTAGTAATCGTTATTAGTGGAAATTTGGCATATTGGATTACTTAAGGGGATTGCTCATCAAGAACTTGTTCACATTGGAATTGAAGATAACCATATTGTAGTCAGTTGGAAAGCAGGAAAACGGAACAGAGTTCCACAGGCATGGAGTTTTAAGAAAGAAGTTTTGTTCATAGCATTTACATTTAAGTTTAGGCACAGATGAAAAGTGGGAGAAATTATTGATAGTGGTTTCAGCTATACAAGTGTTTTTCGTGAAAGTCAGGCCAGAGGAGGATCATAGATTGGAGCTCAGACGAGCACTTGCCATGAAAATAATGATAAAACAGAGACAGGCTCGCAGCATCTCTTCTGTGGGAAAGAGTTTGTAGGGAAGAGAACCGAGCATCCTCCACTAGGCTACAAAGTCTCTTTTGAACACTATTGAGGCAGAATAAGGTCTTTCTAGCAGCTCCTGCCCAGATGTGGCAGCAATACTACATCCTTGGATGTACTTGGCTCTTGTAGAGGTAAACAATTGCATCAGCAGTGAGATATCTACTGGAGCAGTAGAACAGTCCCACCATTTTTCCAGCAGCATTGACAACAGATTTGATGTATGTGATCCATCTCAGATCAGAAGTAAAGGTCAAACCCAGGAGCTTGTTAAAAAATGGAGCCTCCCCAGGGCGAGAGTCATTCATTTCAACTGATGTCAGATGGGGATCAGAGCGTTGATGATGTAAAGATGAAAGTTTGGTTTTAAATGCATTAAAATTAACCAGCCATCCTTTTCTCTAGTGCACTACATGCTCAAGATCAGAGGAGAGAGAATCAGAGAGAACTTGGTCGTTTACGGCCTTTGAAGTGTTGTCATAGATGATTGTGTCGTCAGCATAAATGTCTATGAATGTTCTTAGAATATGGTTTAGTAGATCATTGATGTAGACCGGGAAGAGAGTTGGGTCCAGGATAGACCCCTGTGGGATTTCAGCATTAATATTGTGAGCTTCTAATTTCTGCCCATCAACCACTACTCTGATAAACCTATCAGAGAGAAATGAATTAATAATTGAAACGACTTTTCCAGCTATACAGTAGCTGGAGATTTTGTGTAGTAGACTTTTATGCCATACCCTATGCCTTTGATATGTCAAGAGCAATTTCCCTAGAAAGGTAGCCTCCGTCGATGGATTCACTAATCTTATAACTGTTAGCACATCTGCTGTAGATCTAGCAGAACAGAAACTATATTGCATGTAACTGAGGATGTTATTTTTGCTTAGGTGATTGACTACTTCTCTATTTTACAGATTCCAGCAACTTACTCATGACGCACAGGAGACTTATTGGCCTGTACTGAGAGGGAGATAAGCAATCACCTGAAATTTTAAATGTGGGATATACTAATGAGGTTTTCCAGGGTGTTGGGAAGCAATTCTCCTTAAGATAAAGCTTAAACAGCTTTGTAAGTATGCGCGCTAGTTCTGGTTGAAGCTTTTTCAGCACTATAATAGGAATGAATGATGACTTTCCAAAATAATGCCTTCTATTTTTTTTTTTCTACTTGAATGCATCAGAGTGGATTACAAATTGAATTGTAATCATGACTGAGCTTATGCATTCAAAACCTGATATTTTTATCTTTCTGTTGCAGATATTGACGGTGTAAGATTTTAAGAACGTAACCCCTGTCATGGACATGCGTCAGAAACAGAGATACGTTATTGAATTTTTTCATGCAGGAAAAATTGAATCGATCAACATTCTCTGGTGCCTGTTGAACGTTTATATAAGCTGATGCAGTTGATGGCAGCTCAGTTAGGAGACGGGTCCGTTGATTTCAGAATTGCGATAGAGATATGACTGATATAGTGCGCTCCGAACACCCATGCACAGTTGCCACCACATAGCTAGCAAAAGTGCATGGAGAAATATGATGTCTATGTAGAAAAAATGTTCTGGAGCACAGAAGTTGCTCATTTCAATGATAACATTCTCGTCTTCGTAGCTCTTGAACTTATTTTAATTAAAAAAATAGGATGCATTACTTTACGAACAACCCTCATATATATATATATATATATATATATATTTATATATATATATATATATATATATATGCACAAAAAGTGGCACCAAAAAGAAAGTCCGCACTTGTCATTTTTTCAAAAACCACAAATTTAAGCTGAATTGAATGTAACTGCTTCAACATTTGATTCGCCGTTTATTCTTCTATAATTTTATCTGTTTATATTTGGTTTTTAACTGAAGTATCCTCGTGTTCACGTCAATTTAAAAAATTAACTTCAAATCAAGAAGGCAAAAAATAACACCGCGCAATAGAAAATTAGAACATTAATGCGACACAAATACAACAAGAACACAATGAACTAGTTAATACTTAGTAGCATAGCACTTCTGCAATTTGACAGCCTGCAATCTTTTGGGCATTCTTTGAATTTGTCTGTGGCAATACTCCCGTGAAAGGGCATCCCACTTCACTTTAATTTTTGTCTAAAGTTCTTCCAAATTTGAAATTTTATCATTGTGTAGCTGTTGCTTGATGTAATGCCATACGTTTTCGATAGGATTGAAGTCTGGAGATTGTGCAGGCTAATCTAAACACGGAATATCATGCCTTCAAGGAACCTCTTGACATTGTCAGCTGCGTGAATGGGAGCATTATCCTGCATGAAAATGTGATTATCATCCAAATTCTGACCAAAGTAGGGTGAACTATAGGCCCTGGACCATTGGTACTCATACCATACCAAAACTGAACCTCCATCATATTGCAGTATTGAAACTGTCAACTGAGGACTAAATTATTCATCCTTCCTTTGACAGACGTACTGCCTACCATCACTGTCTAGCCTATTGAACCTGCTTTTGTCACTAAAAATCACTTTCGACCAATCTGAAGAGTCATGATATTCATTGCATCTGATAAAGTCCAGACTACGCTTTCTGTTCTTTACAGAAATCATTGGCTTGCGTCTTGCAATGCAGTCTCACAAATTAAATTCCCCCAATTTGTTCTTAACGGTAAAAAGAGAGATCTTTTTAACAAGATTAAATGTTGTTGAATTTAGGGAGCCATTTCAAATCTGTTTCAGAGGCTGTGGATCTTGATAGCATTGTCTTCCTTGTAAGAAGTAACTCTAGGATGACCAGATTTAGGGGTATCACAAATGCTGCTGGTGTTTTAGTGCTTTTGCACAGTCATTCGTACTGTTTTCTCATCACAGTTCAATCGCCAGCCGATTTCTTGATTGGATAAACCAGAAAGGTGATTAATGAGATTCTGACAATCACTAATAGAAACTCGAGATATATGGGGCTAATGTTACGTTGTATAACCTACAGCAATTACGATTAGAGATATTTGTTGTCTAATTTGTGGATATTTTAAGCTGATTCTAAGCTTATTTGTTGCAGCAGAGTTTCTTTTTGCCTTCTTGATTTAAAGTTAATTTTTTAAATTGACTTGAACACTAGGATACTTCAATTCAAAGTCAAATTATAGGGGAATAAAAGACAAATCAAATGAGCTATTGGTTCTTTAAACGGTTACATTCAATTTAGCTTTAATTTGCAGTTTTTGAAAAAAATGGCAAGTGCGGACTTTCTTTTTGGTGCCACTGTATGTATATATAAGTTCGATTGTGATGCCCTTACAAGAAAAGTGATATAGCACTCTTATTTCTCCTATAATATTAAATTAGAGACTATCTAAATGAATAAATGCAAAGTATTTCTCCTATCTTAAGTATATTAACATTAAAAAGGCTTATGCTTTTTTTATTCTATAGTACAGCTTAATGATTTTGAATATATATATATAGAGAGAGAGAGAGGGAGAGAGAGATTTGTTGGAGAGCTATTGGCTACACACATGGTGGATGGTTTTTGGCCTGATGTGGTGATTTTCCCTGCTAGGAGGTCATTGAAACACGTTTGCTAATGTGTAGCCAATAGCTCTCCAACAATCAATATATTGCTCTGTTTCATGCATTGAGCACTCTTTGGAATGACATATTGTGTTGTTGTTAGGATTTATAAAAACAGTATAATATTATATATATATCTGTAAGCATCCTCAGCTTTTAGCATATTTATATTTTAAACAGTTTCTAATAAATTAATATTCTTCGATATAAATTTGTAATTTGCATCCTAATAAGTTGTTCTAGATATACAGTATTTTTGTTGATAGTAAAGCATCTTATATTAATAGCATACTGAGAATAGATATTACTATCTTGAAATCAGTTTGTTATTGTTTGTTTTTACAATAAATGTGTATGTATATATATATACTATATATATATATATTATGCATAATATATATATATATACTATTCATAATATATATATTATTCAAAATATATATATTATTAATAATATATATATTATTCATAATATATATATATATTATTCATAATATATATAAATATGAATAATATATGTATTTTATTCATAATATATGCATATATATATATATATATTTTACTCATAATATATATATATATGTATATTTATATATTATTCATAATATATATTTGTATAAATATATTATTCATAATATATATATATATATATGTATATTCATATATTATTCATAATATATATTTGTATAAATATATTATTCATAATATATAAATATATGTATATATATATTATTCATAATATATAAATAGATGTATATATATATTATTCATAATATATAAATATATGTATATATATATTATTCATAATATATAAATATATATGTATGTATATATATATTATTCATAATATATAGATGTATATATATATATTATTCATAATATATATATGTATATATATATTATTCATAATATATATATATATGTATATATACATATTATTCATAATATATATATATATGTATATATATATTATTCATAATATATATATATATGTATATATATATTATTCATAATATATATGTATATATGTATATATATATTATTCATAATATATATGTATACATATATATATATATTATTCATAATATATATGTATATATATATATATATTATTCATAATATATATGTATATATATATAGATATATTATTCATAATATATATGTATGTATTTATATAGATATATTATTCATAATATATATATATATTATTCATAATATATATGTATGTATATATATAGAGAGAGATATATTATTCATAATATATATGTATGTATATATATATAGAGAGATATATTATTCATAATATATATGTATATATATATATATATATATATATAGATAGACATATTATTCATAATATATATGTATGCATATATATATAATTTTATTCATAATATATGCATGTATATATATATAGATATATTATTCATAATATATATATGCATATGTATATATATATATATTATTCATAATATATATGTATGTATGTATATATATATTATTCATAATATATATGTATGTATGTATATATATATTATTCATAATATATATATATGTATGTATATATATATATATTATTCATAATATATATATATATATATGTATGGATATATATATTATTCATAATATATATATATATGTATGTATATATATTACACTGGGCTGCATTTGGAAAAAATAAATTTGCAACAGAAATGTTATTAACATTTTTCATTGCAGTTTCGCATAGTAAACGCATAAAGCATACCCATTTTTTTAAGGAGGTTCTCATTTTTTTGTAACAGTTGGCACAATATTTATCAGATTCATTGTAAAGAATGCATCCAATTTGAAGTTAGAAAGAAGCTATTCCCTTTGAAATGCACGCTTTCGCGACATTCTCTTGTGTGCTGGCCTTGCAGGAGATGTTGTCCAGCTTCTTTGAAGAGACCAGCAGAAATCAGCCATCATGGTCACACTCCAATTGCCTTGATAGCGGCGCTCCATATCGGATATATCCTGATGGAACCTCTCTCCCTGTTCCTCACTGTATTCACCCAAATTAGCAGGAAAGTAGTCAAGGTGACTGTGCAGGAAATATATTTTGATGCTCATGCGTGTGCCAGCAGTCTCGTATGCTTGAAGCATATTCTCAACACGTTCCTTGTAGTCATCAAATTTTCTGTTTCCTAAAAACCCTGTCACAACTAACTTAAAACATTCCCAAGCTCTTCTTTCACGAGGTGTCAGTGCTTCATTAAATCCGGTATCAGACATAAGTTCACGAATCTGTGGTCCAACAAATATGCCAGTTTGTACTTTAGCATCACTGACAAGAGGGAATTTATTGGAAAGGTATTTAAACCCTTCTCCATCTTTCGCAAGTGATTTCACAAAATTTTTCATCAACCCCAGCTTTATGTGAAGGGGAGGCAGAAGCACCTTCTCTGGTGGTACAAGTGGTAGTGTTTTGACGTTATGGCGGCCAGGAACAAATTCCGTCCGTTGTGGCCATTCCCTTTGTTGGTAATGTACGGAATCTGCACGGCTGTTCCACAAGCACAAAAAGCATGGGTATTTTGTGTAGCCCCCCTGCATTCCTAACAAAATGGTCAGAACTTTTAGGTCACCACAGAGAAGCCAGTTGTGATCTTGATATTGTATGTTGTTAAGAAGAAGTGACATGGTATCATAGGTTTCTTTCAGGGTAACAGAATGAGCAATGGGCAATGATGCTACGTTTTTACCATTAAAAAGTAGCACAGCTTTTAGACTTCTGGTGGAGGAATCTATAAAGAGCCTCCATTCTTCACGATGGTATTCTTTACCCATGTGTTGTACAAGACCTGAAACATCGTGGCAATATACCATGTCATCGGACTTGGTAAAGTACTGCACGAATTCCTGCTCTCGATGCCAATACTGTGCAAAGTGTGTATTACGTGCCAAAAGATTTTTCTCTTTTAACCTTGAACCTAACAACTGTGCAGATTCTTTTGACAGACCAAGATCTCGTACAAGGTCATCTAGCTCACTCTGTTCAAATAACTGAGGGCTTTTCTCAGAGGTCCCACTGATATCTTCATAAACATCCTGATTTTCACTGTCATCACATGTAGAGTCACTTGCACTGGTACGTTCTAGAATCTCAGGAGGTCTTGGCACAGGAACAACATCACTATGTGGTACTGGTTGCGTAACTGACGGAATGTTTGGGTATTTAATGTATTTCAAACTTATACCATTCCTTCCCAGTGGTTTCACCATACAAAAATAGCAGTCATCATGGTGATTCGTAGGTTCCCGCCAAACCACTGGTATTCCAAATGGCATTGATTTTCGGTTTCCTTTATTCCAGTGGCATAAACCAGCGAAACACTTCACACAAGCAATGTGTGGCGCCCATGGTTTATCCTGATGTCCAAGTTCGATGCCAAAGTAGGCATGATAGAGTTGTTTCACTGTAGAAGTGATTTTGCGCTTCTGTCTTGAAAGTGTGTAATTTCCGCAGATGTAGCAAAATGAGTTGGGGTGGTTTTTGCAAGTCCGTGCCATTCTTTAATTGATCTGCAACAAAAAAGGTATATTAATATACGACGCAGTATATGACGCTGTAACACATAAACTAGAACCTTACGAGCAAAATGACTACTACCATCGTGATCAGCACGAAAAATTGGTCTAGAAGAGGATATTGTCATGGATGTTGCATTTTTGATGCAGCCCAGTGTTATTCATAATATATATATATATGTATATATATATTATTCATTATATATATATATATATATATATATATATTATTCATAATATATATATATGTATGTATATATATTATTCATAATATATATATATGTATGTATATATATTATTCATAATATATATATATGTATGTATATATATTATTCATAATATATATATATGTATGTATATATATTATTCATAATATATATATATATGTATGTATATATATATTATTCATAATATATATATGTATGTATATATATATTATTCATAATATATATATATGTATGTATATATATATTATTCATAATATATATATATGTATGTATATATATATTATTCATAATATATATATATGTATGTATATATATATTATTCATAATATATATATATGTATGTATATATATATTATTCATAATATATATATATGTATGTATATATATATATTATTCATAATATATATATATATATATTATTCATAATATATATGTATGTATATATATATATATTATTCATAATATATATATATATATATATTATTCATAATATATATATATGTATATATATATTATTCATAATATATATATATGTATATATATATTATTCATAATATATATATTTGTATGTATATATATTATGAATAATATATATATGTATATATTCATAATATATATGTATATATATATATATTATTCATAATATATATACATATATGTATGTATGTGTATACATATATATATATACATATATATATTATTCATAATATATATATATATATATATACATATATACACTTATATATTATTCATAACATATAAATATATACAGTGTGACCCCCCCCCCAAAACGGGCCCCAATTCTAATTAGGCCCCGTTTCTTAGTGTTTTTCGAAGTAAATGAAACTTTGGTCATCTCTCAAATGCAACGTCCACATCACCAAAATCACTTTGGCTAGGAAATGAGCATTCATCTCATTGACATTCCTCCAGAACTAATGGAGTTCATGACATAGTATGAAACGTGATCAGACGTTTCTTCTTTGAATATGTTGCAACAGAGATATTCAGGTGAATTCTTCAGTCAGGAAATATGTTGTATGACATTGAAGAGCAATGCATTTTAGACCAACCGTCATATTAGAAAGAACTGAGAATTTTTCGATGAATCGTCTCTGGTGTACAACTCTATTCAGAGCAAATCTTCTCCAACCATTTGAACGATTGAATTATGGATCGTCACTTGTGGACTTCCTTTATAGAAGACTGAGAAAGATCACTGGACCTTAGGAGCTTTTTTAGCATGGCTCTACACACTCTGAAGAAATGCAATTTTTCCTTGGACTTATGATGACTCTCGATCAAATGGTCGAGAATAAAATCAGGAAAATTTCTAAGAACAGCCAGTCTCTCAGCACCAGGTCAAGTCGGGCATTTCCAGCCTCCCTCATATGGACCTTGAATAGAGACCCATCTGTGTACCCAATGCCTCCTCCTGACCCAAAGACGTGAGGACAGAATCTATAGGACTTTTAGGTGGCCCACAGGTGGCGGAAGTATGGCAGTCAGTAAAGGATAAGAGAAAAGATGTAAATTACACACACCTTGGTTGTACCTTTTAAGAAGACTTTCCTTTGAAGCCAAGTGTTAACTGATGCTTTGACCATTGACTGTACATCCAACCGACCCCTCTTAAGCTGGAAGCATAGTTTGAACCATACGCCAAGGATTCAAATCAGATGATCTGTCCAGCAGAAAGGAACTGGAAGGGTTGTATCACCACTCTAAGCATTCAGTGATCGCTTTATAACAAGTGAGCACATCTGTCATTATCTTAATATCTCGGATGCAGAATACCTAGACAGTGATGTCATCAGTGAATTCAGACACCCTGGTTCACGCCCCACCTACCAAAGTAATTCTATATAATGCCAACCTTGTCTCCCAGCTCCTTAGCTTTTAAAGCAACAGCTCCAGTGTAAGGATATAGGGGCAGGAGCAACAGCAGACAGCCATTTCACACTGACCGGAAGATTGCAAAAGTAATACAGAACAGAGATCCATTTGCAAAGTCTGGTTTAAAACTGGCGGTTTCTAAAATGGATGCCAAGAAGTGATGGTCGACCCTGTCAAAAGCTTTGAACTGATCCAAGTTGATCAGCACAGTCTCCGTGTAGTCTTCGATCCTCTCTGGTGTCTGTACAAATCAGATGCAAGTTATTCTGAATCGTCCTTAGGAAACTACAAAAGAAAAGAAAGAATGTTTTATTATTTGGTATTTTTAAATGATTGTATTTAAAAAATTATTTTTTTGATAAGGTGAATAGTGCAGTATCGGTTCTGTTTCATAAAACCATCCTCCCAGGAATTACTTCATCCTTTTCACTCCTTTTCAAGGAAGTGGGGGTAATCTTCTCAGTTATTACCTCCTTTGTGGTCAGTATATTAAACGCCCATTCAGCATAATATGATCCTCTCAGGCTAGCAAATATATGTGACTGGAGGAAACATATTTGTGAATGTGTGCATATATATATATATATATATATATATATATATATATATATATATATATATATATAAAATTTTGATTTCGATAATTGTAACATAATAAAACATATTCACCCAAACTTACACCGTTAATAAATTGAATTAATCATCATTTCACACATAAAGAAAACATTGGCTTTTTTAATATCTTGTAATTTTTTATACATGCTATTTTTCTTTCATCCACAAATTGAAGAAATGACACTTTGAAATTGACAATATCAAATTTTCGTTTTTGCCCCCTTATTTTCTTTTTTCTTTCTCCTTCCTAATCCAGATGTCCTTACAGTTATATCATTACTAATGATTACTATATTGACCAACTTCTACTGTACACTCTTTAACCCTTATCCTTGAGTGGCCTCTGGGCCTTGATAATGTGGTGATGCCTTTGTAAAAAAAAAAAAAAAAAAAAAAAAAAAAAAAAAATCCATATGTAAAAATGTGGACAGCTCTGATATTGTAGAACATTAATGCACTCATCTCTCATATATATAATTATTTGAATGTTACCTATCAATTTTTAGTATTTAAGATTGCTCAGTACGTGAGGGTGACGAGAGCTACGCAGTAATTTATGAGCATATATGGCAATTAAGCTATACAGAATCTTTCATGTTTTATCCTAGTAGGGAATCGTCAGGCTAGAATTAATGGAATTAATGTACCTTGTGTTTTTATATCTACACCTACGAGGTAACACAGATACTATGTAGTCTGATGCCTCTCTACGAGGATGAAACATGGAAGATTTTGTATGGCTTAATTTTCATATATATATATGAAAATGTGTAAAACAATACGAAAAGTATAAAAGCTTATAACTTTTCTGTATTCGTTTTCTATTGGTGACGTGCAATACAAAATATTATGAAAAAATGCAAAACTTTTTTTACAAGTACATATTTTCGACTGATCCTTCAGTCTTCATCAGTGTAGTGAAAGTGATGAGCATACACGGGGAAAAGAGGAAAGAAAGAGGAGAAGGGGGAGGAGGAGGTATAGCCAATGAGAAGGTGCCACGTCAGTTTGATATACATATAAGTACGCACATACACACATGCACGCAGTACATATACACATATAAAAGAAAGATTAAACAGTAAACAGTAAATAAAAATAAAGAAACGCGTTTCTGCATTTTTTAGATGATGATTGGTATGGTTGTATTAGTTGCATCATTTGAACTATTGATCTCATCTTGACTATTATTTTCACGTGAGAATAATACCCAAGGTGATAAATTATCCAAATAATATATCTTATAATTCAGAGAGTAAAAGCTTTCTTTTGTTTTTGTGTTTATAATTATTCAACAATTTAATTATTGCTTTTATCATACTGATGAACAACTATTGTGCTGATGAAGAGATTCATATAATTGACGCTGCTTTGAATGTGATAATAAAATTGAAATTTCGAGAACATGAGTACGCAACGATAAATAAAGCTGGCACAGAATCTTTTGGAGCATGGTCACTACAAAATATTGAATACATCATAAATTTTGTATTTCTTTATCTGATTTAAAGGGTTAGCTAATAACCTGCAGTATGAACTTGTATCCGGAGGATCTGTAACGTTTTTTTTTAATAAAAATACCAGTGCTTTATAATCTACCTGTGATACAACACAAGTTTTGGTTAATGTTTTTACTTTTAGCTAGACATACATACGCATAGATGTTTGTCCTTTATATATACATACTGGCAGGCATACCAGACGTTGCCTGGTATTAAATGAGGATCAACAAATATTCCACACTTCCAATACTTTTATTTTTATCAAAATCAGAATATTCTGTGTTTCATTTTCGCCAGAATTCGTCAGGCTTATACATATACCTAACAATTTTTCATGAGAATGAAACGTGGAATATTCTGTGTAGCTTAATTGCCATATATATTTTTATAACTTACTACCTTGCTCTATCTATGTATTCAGCACTGTTGAAGCAAATACAGAAAATTTATGCATAAAATTATATTTTCGTATATTAATTTATGTGATTAGATGAAGTAGTCATATATATACGAGGGGCGTGCAATAAGTAATGCCCCTGACCTACCTCCTGTTGTCTGATCTAGCTGAAATTTTGCATGGGCAATGATTTATATCTCTACGGGTTATGTGACAAATTACAGCTCTGAACTAATTGTGGTTTCTGTTTTACAGGTGTTTGAACTGAGTCAGGTGTGAAATGAAGCCTGTTGAATGTCGAGCAGTGATCCGGTTTTTGTATTTGAAAGGACGCACACCACAGGAGACTTTTGATGAAATGAAAGAAACTTATGGTGATAATGCCCCATCATATGACCTTGTTAAACGCTGGCATCGTGAATTCAAACATGGCCGGAAGTCTGTGGAAACAGCTCCCAGGCCTGGTCGCCCCCCTTCTGCCATTGATAAGGCATCTGTCCGTCAAGTTGAGGCTGCCATTTTGGAAGATCAGTGTATTACTATTCACCAAATAGCCCAAGATGTCAAGATTAGTACAGGGTCTGTGGAAACTATCATTCATGACCATTTGCATATGCATAAGGTGTCTGCCAGATGGATTCTCAGGTTGCTCACACCATTCCAGAAGCGAGAACGCGTCAAGTACTCGAGGATGAATTTGGAGATGTGCCAGGAAGATGAGTCCAAGTTTTTCAAAAGACAGATTACACAGGATTAAACCTGGGTCCGTCACTATGATCCAGAGACCAAAGCCCAGTCACTGCAGTGGAATCACTTGGACTCACCACCTCCAAAGAAGGCAAGGGTGCAGGCCTCCCTGGCAAGGTCATGCTCACAGTCTTCTGGGACCAGGACGGAGTAGTGATGACAGATTTCCTGGCAAAGGGTACCACAATTAGAGGAGCCTATTATGCTTCACTTTTGAGGAAATTAAGAGAAGCTATCAAAATAAAGAGGCGGGGCAAGATTAGCAAAGGTACCCTCCTCTTGCAGGACAACACTCCAGATCAGAAGCAAGGGCTGTGGTTATGAAATCCTTCCTAATCCTCCCTACTCTCCTGAACTTGCACCCTCTTCCCAGCCATGAAGTTGTATTTGAAAGGAAAGCGTTTCCCAGATGATGCAGCCTTGATTTCTGAAGTCACATCGTGCTTGGAGGACCAACCTGAGGTGTTCTACAAAAACGGTCTCCAGAGCTGCATCAAACGATGGGAGAAATGCATTACTCTGGATGGTTCCTATTTAGAGAAAGACTAATAACTGTGCCAAGTTTCGTTGGTCTACTGCTATGGGAAGTGGGTCAGGGGCATTACTTATTGCACACACCTGGTATATATATATATATATATGTCACTTTGTGTATGTGTGTGAGAGAGAGAGTTCATTCCTCATAGGTTCTGAAATGGCTGAGCCTGTCTTTTGCAAATTTCAAACGAAGGTAATTTGTGTCTGGCAGTGTTCTTAGATATGTTCTGTACAGAAATTCATCTGATAAAAAATCGAAAAAATCTAAAATAATAAAATCTCGGCAAATCATTTTCGAAAATAGAAAAAATTACGATCTTTAAAATAGTCTTTCTCTCTTATAGATAAAAAAGAATTTTGACAGGGAAATATTTTATGTTATATTGACCGATGTAACATAAAATATACTCCTGTAAAAATCCTAATAATTAAATTTCAGCAAATCATTTCTCCTAAAAAAACAACAACAGATTTATTGTTATCTGGAGATATAGTTCAGTGGTAGAGCATTCGACTACAGATCGAATGATACCCTGTTTAAGCCTAGGTGTACCTCACCATTTCATTTTAAGTTTTTTCTTATTAATAAGTTCAATTTACGATAAAAGAAGAAGTACCATTTAAAATCGCCGCAAATCATTTCTTCGTTTGCATATTTTAAAAGTAAATATTAATCAGAAGTGACTTTTCCAGGGCATTCATCATAAAGCCCAAATATCCGCTGACATGATATTGTAAACAAACATAGACGGAATTTGATGAACGACATTATCATTATTTATTTTTTATTTTATTATTTATTTATTTTATTATTATTTATTTTTATTTTTGCGAATTGGTCCACCGGGCAAATTATTCCTTGTAATATATAATAATCAAGAGAGGATTGTTTCTATAATACATACATACATAATCTGCGTAAATTAAAATATCATGTTTAATCTCAGTGTACGACCGGGTAACGTCGAGGAGCCAGCGGGTATAATCAGCATTCATTTATAAACTTAATGCTAAAAGAAATATGAAACTATTACAAGAGGCTACGAGGGTTCATTGCGTTTCTTTTCTAAGCTGCAACATTTTTTTTATCTTCTCTTTACTATCTATCTTTTCTATCTTCTCTTCTCTTCTATCTTCTTTCTTATATTCTTCTTTTTTCCCGTGTAATTTTGACCTTAATAGGATTAAAAATCAAGACATTTCATGCAAATGTAATATGCACAAACTGCAGCAAAATATCCGAGATGTATTATAGGCCTATTACCTCTCTACTTCCTTGATAATCTTAGATCCCTATATTTTTTCTGCTGAGAGTTCACGGCCCAAATCGGTTAAACTCAATGGAAGTGGTAAAATCTTTTCTTTCCATTAAATTCCTCCTTCCCCCGTGACCACTTAACACCATTGCCGGATTGTTCACAAAGAACAGTTATGAAGGAACACCGGTTTGAGTTTTCTTTTCTTAGTAATTGCTTAATAAAACTGGAATTAACCGAATTGAAGCGTTACTTCGTAGTTGCTTAAAAAACTGGAATTAACCAAATCGAAGGGTTATTTATGGCATTTCTTTTCTTTTTTTTTTTCGCATTTTGCTGTTTTTTGCCTTTTGGCTTTTGGTTTGTGGTTTTCCGAACACATTTTTCCATGAATTTTTTCTTTTTGTTTCTCCTATTTCTTTTACAAAGAAGTTTTACGTTTGTTCGCTGTTTCCTTTTTGTTTTGGTTTTGCCGATTTTTTTTTTTTATGAAGTTTATCATCGTCTTTCAGTTTTTTTAAGAAGTTTATCATCGTTTTTCAGGTATTTTTAAGAAGTTTATCATCGTTGTTCAGTTTTTTTTAGAAGTTTATCATCGTTTTTCAGTTTTTTTAAAAAAAGTTTATCATCGTTTTTTAAAGAAGTTTATCATCGTTTTTCAGTTTTTTTAAGAAGTTTATCATCGTTTTTCAGTTTTTTTAAAGAAGTTTATCATCGTTTTTCAGGTTTTTTAAGAAGTTTATCATCGTTTTTCAGGTTTTTTTAAGAAGTTTATCATTGTTTTTCAGGTTTTTTTTAAGAAGTTTATCATCGTTTTTCAGTTTTTTTAAAGTTTATCATCGTTTTTCAGTTTTTGTAAAGAAGTTTATCATCGTTTTTCAGTTTTTTTTAAAGAAGTTTATCATCGTTTTTCAGTTTTTTTAAAAGAAGTTTATCATCGTTTTTCAGGTGTTTTTAAGAAGTTTATCATCGTTTTTCAGTTTTTTTAAAGAAGTTTATCATCGTTTTTCATTTTTTTTAGAAGTTTATCATCGTTTTTCAGTTTTTTTAAAGAAGTTTATCATCGTTTTTCAGTTTTTTTTAAGAAGTTTATCATCGTTTTTCAGGTTTTTTTAAGAAGTTTATCATCGTTTTTCAGGGTTTTTTTAAGAAGTTTATCATCGTTTTTCAGTTTTTTTAAAGAAGTTTATCATCGTTTTTCAGTTTATTTAAAGAAGTTTATCATCGTTTTTCAGGTTTTTTTAAGAAGTTTATCATCGTTTTTCAGTTTTTTTTTAGAAGTTTATCATCGTTTTTCAGGTGTTTTTAAGAAGTTTATCATCGTTTTTCAGTTTTTTTTAAAGAAGTTTATCATAGTTTTTAAGTTTTTTAAAAGAAGTTTATCATCGTTTTTCAGTTTTTTTTAAAGAAGTTTATCATCGTTTTTCAGGTTTTTTAAGAAGTTTATCATCGTTTTTCAGGGTTTTTTAAGAAGTTTATCATCGTTTTTCAGTTTTTTTAAAGAAGTTTATCATCGTTTTTCAGTTTTTTAAAAGAAGTTTATCATCGTTTTTCAGTTTTTTTAAAGAAGTTTATCATCGTTTTTCAGTTTTTTTAAAGAAGTTTATCATCGTTTTTCAGTTTTTTTTAAGAAGTTTATCATCGTTTTTCAGGTTTTTTTAAGAAGTTTATCATCGTTTTTCAGGGTTTTTTTAAGAAGTTTATCATCGTTTTTCAGTTTTTTTTTTAAGAAGTTTATCATCGTTTTTCAGTTTTTTTTAAAGAAGTTTATCATCGTTTTTCAGGTTTTTTTAAGAAGTTTATCATCGTTTTTCAGTTTTTTTTTTAAGAAGTTTATCATCGTTTTTCAGTTTTTTTAAAGAAGTTTATCGTTTTTCAGGTGTTTTTAAGAAGTTTATCATCGTTTTTCAGTTTTTTTTAAAGAAGTTTATCATCGTTTTTCATTTTTTTTAGAAGTTTATCATCGTTTTTCAGTTTTTTAAAGAAGTTTATCATCGTTTTTCAGTTTTTTTAAAGAAGTTTATCATCGTTTTTCAGTTTTTTTTAAGAAGTTTATCATCGTTTTTTAGTTTTTTTTAAAGAAGTTTATCATCGTTTTTCAGTTTTTTTAAAGAAGTTTTTCATCGTTTTTCAGTTTTTTTTAAAAGAAGTTTATCATCGTTTTTCAGTTTTTTTTAAGAAGCTTATCATCGTTTTTCAGTTTTTTTTATTAATACAGGGTTATTACTTCGCTTACACACACACACCTCCAAACAACCGGGTAATGCCGCCCCCCCCCGCTTAATTAAAATAAATTAATAAACCGATAGATAGCGATACAGAGAGGGGGAGGGGGTATAAAACATGATGGTACACACATTGGTAAGATTAAAAGAACTCATTCTAAACTTGCTTCGTTTGAACATCGCACCAACTTTCTTAATAAAGGTTACATGACTTACAAAAAAATAAAATAAACATTCGCTTTGCACCTGCTTCGTTCTACATGAAATTATAAACTAACTTTGAAGTCTTTTACCTGACGGTTTTTATAGTCTGCTCTACTTAATTAAAACAAAGTTTACTTGAACGAGTTCAAACTATTAGAGTCTTTCTGACTTGCAACTTTTTAACGGTTAACATAATTACATCACAGATTAAAAAAAGAAAGAGAGGGAAGTATGTTTCATTACGGTGCAAAATAAAACCATAACTTTTAAATCTACTGATTTTAATTGGAGGAGCAACCTATTTCAGAGTTGGATAGGTCCTCCATTATAATTTAATGATCATTCATTAAATAAACTTCATTTTAAAGTACTTTTGTAAGACAATTGGGGGAGCAACCTACAACTTGCAAATAATTCATTCAGTTAAAAATATAGTTTTAATATTTTATCCAAACACGATTGAATTAAAATATACTGTGAGAATTTCGCTCACATTGGTTTTGTCCCTGGCTGAATGAAAGGAAACCAATCAAAAATTACAACAGGCTCACCTTTTAAACTTCCATGTAAATTTTATTAAAGCAAAAAGATCCTAGTTGCAAAAGATTCGTCATCTTCAGCTATCTGACGTAATGGGCCGGTAACAATCCAAAAGGGTAATAGTTCATCTTCGAGAAATGCTGGGTACAAAACTCCACTGACGAAAAACACTGCAACAGGTTGAAGAGTTGAATGATATCTTCCAAGAATGATACTGCAAGTCGGATAGCCTCGAGGAGTCCACTGTAGATAACTGTCCAAATGGCGGACAAATGACTGGTTAAACTGTAGACCTTATTTCCCGTCTCTGACACATTATATTATAATGATGAAAATTAATTGATTCACAGAGCACAACAGCGGATGATAATATATAAATCGTCCAACATAAGGGCATTGGTCTTTGCAAATGAAAATAACATTTCGCTCACATTATAGCATCAATACATCTCAAAGAGACAAAGTAATTTTGAGGCTGCAAACCTCAAGTGAATTTCGAGCGTCCATCTTCAACCGAACCTCTGTCTAAAGTGGTGATCTGAAAGGATAAATTTGGCACCAAGAACACTCTCGGCAGTTAGTAATAACAAGCAATCTGAATGGTTCAAACAAAATCGTGGGCGGACAAACCGACCAATGAGGAATGTGCTTATTTTTGCAGAATGTCTCACAATACTCTCGGGCAGTGTTTTGTTCGTACCGCTAATATAAATGAAATATAAATGTTTTAACAACACAAAGTTCCATTAAATAGCTCAATAACTAGAATTACAAATATTTAAAAAAATTAAAACCGCTTTTACTACAGGGGACAAAACTCATTATGTTGATCGAAAATTATTTATAGAAAGAGAGAGAGAGAGAGAGGAGGAGAGATTTAGTCGATTGGATTTTTGACATTAGACTTAGCTATTTGATTCTGCCTATCCCTTCCCTTTGCTTGCACATTGCATTTTATCACTTGCTTTCTTTGCTAATACAATTTTCCTGCTGAGAAGATTTTCTGCAAGGAAGCCATTCTTTCAGCAGCAAATGTAAAGTTCCTATGAACTATGACTATCAGTGGGAGATTTCGCTTAACAATAGGTACTGCTACTTTCTTTTGTATATTATTACTAAATAAATGCAAAAATATATTTTTATTCCTATAAAATATGATGCAGAAATAAATAGGCTTTCTTTGAAATCTTTTTAATTTGTAGTGTTAATTAAGGTCACGTTTCTTTTCTTATGTAAACATTACTTACTTGGTTTCTTCTTGCTCAGGTAACACAATCTGTTTATATAAAATATTGATCCACCACGTTTTAAACGTTTAAATGTAAAAAAAAAAAAAAAAAAAAAAAAAAATGAAATACACAAATTTACTCCAATTAAAGGAAACCAACGAATGAAATTTGAAAAGTTTAATATGCCTTGCAAAAATATATATTTGTTTGAAGTAACTGAGTCGTCTTGGCGACAGTAATCGAGTAATACAATCTTGTAAGTCGTTTTAATGAATGAGTATCCGTGGTCATAGCTGGTAATATCTTTAAGCATTCAGCTTTTAGTCTATCTTTCAACATCTCTTTCAGGCTGTTCTCTCCATCTGCAAGGAGGAAACCATTCATTACATCAAAATTATACTTCTTCCATAAAAATTTTAAAAATCTGCTTTCAATGATGGTATGTATTGTGTGTCTCATTATTGATAGTATATCAATATTCAAAACATTCAAATTTAATATTCAAACAGAAAGGGGTTCACTTAAGTTTGACAAGACAGAAATCTTTCTTTTAAATTTAAAAAAAATATGATGGAACCCTTCTTTCTTAAAATACTATTCAATTAACATTTCATAAAATATTTTACTAGTTTTATTTCAAACAACTTGCCACATCATAAAACATGTGTACAAATTTGGTGTCAGTTGATCGAGCAGCTTTTCAAAATCGAGTGTTCAGATATGAATTCCCAAACCGAATCAAGATTGCAGATCATGTACATATAAATATATTTTCAGATGACATTTTGTAACATTGATGAAGAATACTAAATTTTACTTATTTTAACACATTACTGCAGTTTCATGCTTCATCCATTGGTCAATCGGTTTATACATTGAAAAAAAAATCAATTTAACAAAGTTTGAATTTGCATCCAAATGCATAAAATTATTCATGAATGTATTAAAAACCTCCCAAGGATTAAATAAACCAGCAAACTACAGTGCCGCCAAAAAGAAAGTCCGCACTTTTAATTTTTTCCAAAACTGCAAATTTAAGCTAAATTTAATGTAACTGTTAAAACATTTGATTAGCCTTTTATTCCTCTATACTTTTACCTGTTCATATTTGACTTTAAATTGAAATATTCTAATGTTCACGTCAATTTAAAAAAATAACTTCAAATTGAGGAGGCAAAACGAAAGTCCCAGCAACAAATTCGCTTAAAACGAAAGCTAAAATTATCGCCCCTAAATCAGTTTAAAATATCCACCAGCAGGCAACAAAGTATCTCTAATCGTAATTGTTGTTGTTCCAGGTTATACAACGTAATATTTAGTCCATATTTCACGACTTTCTCTTAGTGATCGTCAGGAGCTCATTAATCTCCATCTTTCTGGTTTATCCAATCAAGAAATTGGCCACAGATTGAAATGTGATGAGAAAACGGTACGAAAGACTGTGCAAAAGCACCAAAACACCAACAGTGTGTGTGTGCCCTAAATCTGGTCGTACTAAAGTCACTTCTAACAGGGAAGACAATGCTATCAAGATCCACAGCCTAAGAAACAGATTTGAAATGGCTCCCCAAATCCAACAACAGTGCCATCTTGTTAAAAAGTGCTCTCTTTCTACTGTCAAGAACAGATTAAAGGAATTTAATTTGCGAGGATATTTTGCAAGACGCAAGCCAATGATTTCTGTAAAGAACAGAAAGTGCTGTCTGGACTTCGGCAGATGCAATGAAAATCATGACTTCATATTGGTCAAAATTGCTATTTAGCGATGAAAGCAAGTTCAATAGTCTAGGCAGTGATGGTAGGCAATACGTCCGTCAGAGGAAAGACAAAGAATTTAATCCTAGGTGCTCAATTTCAATGCTGCAACATGGTGGAGGTTCAGTTTTAGTGTGGGGCATTATTAGTACCAATGGTCCAGGGCCTATAGTTTGCTTGCAAGATTGAATTATTTCGACCAAGTACATTAATATGTTGACTGAGCATTTTCTACCCTACTTTGGTCAGAATTTGGATGATAAGCTTATCTTCATACAGGATAACGCTGCCATTCACACAGTTGGCAATGTCAAGAGGTTCCTGGCAGAGTATAGTATTCCGTGTTTGGATTGGCCTGCATAATCTCCAGACCTCAATCCTATCGAAAACTTATGACATTACATCAAGAAACAGCTATGCAATGATAAAATTCCAAATTTGGAAGAACTGTGGACAAAAAGTAAAATAACATGTTAATATTGTTAAAATTATATTGTTAATAAAAATATTATCGGGGTAAGCCCCTTTAAGGAAATAAAGTCTTTAGGGCGATAATAAAAAGCAGTCAACCTAAATGCAATATTCCAACTCTCTGCTGTTGAACACTCTCTAACTATTTACTATTTTTGCTGCTGACTTGGCATTTATAAGTAATAATAATTTCCATCAATTCCCGAGTTAATTTCTGGTAACCTGGAGGTAGAATGCTAGTCTACATAGTCAAGGGTGGTTTTGTGACAAGGTTGGAATCTCCTGACTGGTAGTAATTATCACTCCTATACTGATGATGGCGTAAACATGAACCTCTAGTATCTGTAGGTATAATTGTTAATAGTTATTTATAAAAATGTTATACGCCTATGAAAATGTCAATAATGCTACAAGGAATTTTCTGCATTTCATCCTAGTAAGGATTCATCAGACAAATGCATGGCATTGATTTTCTCACATGTTGTATGCATATATATTGGTGGTTTCATTCTTATGAGGATGAAATGTGGAAAATTTTGTATAGCTTAATTGCCATATGTATTTTCATAACTTACTACTAGGCCTATGACGAGAGAATATTCTTTTTATGATTTTGACTCTCGAGTATATATCAGTTAATATTTTATATGTTTTTAGATACAGTGATGTGGTTCTCGATTGATTAACTGTGTCTAACTGTATCAGATATATGCACGAGAGTCAAAACAATAAAAAGAATATTCTCTTGTCATAGCCCTAGCTCTACTCATATATTAAGCACTGTTGAACTAAATAATTAAAGTCCGTAGATACAATTAAATATTTATTATTATTATTATTATTATTATTATTATTATTATTATTATTATTATTATTATTATTATTATTATTAATAATCACAGTATAGATGCCTAGGTATAAGAAAGCCTTCTACTCTAATAGTTTCTTCCTCAGAACTGCTAGACTTCCGGGATTCTGCTTTCTCAACTGTACTGACATGCAGAAGTTCAAGTGTAATGTGAACAGACATCTTGCTGCTCATCTCCCTTCATAATATCCCTGCAACATGTCCCTGATAGTAGGCCCCTACTTCAAAGTGGCACTGTGCCTTGTTTGGGGTGCAAATTGAATAATAATAATAATGATAATAATATGTGTGTATGTATGCGTGTGCACACAATTCTTTTTATAGTAATATTAAAGGCCCTATTCAATATCAACACTTGTTTGTAATTCACTAACTACAGATGTCATCCAACCATACACATTAAAAAAATCCTTTTTTTATTTCTGTTCAGGGAAAATTCTAGTTGGGCTCAGAAGGAAAAAAAAAAAAACTAAAACCCACCAAAATCAAAATTATAAAAAAAAAATAATTTCTGATTAAATTTAGAGTTTCCGCAATTTTTATTTTTTTAAAATATTTTTTGGCCAGGGAAAAGAAATGCTTAATTGGTTGGATTAAATTTTTAGGAAAATGTTTATTTTGGATTTAGAATGTTTTATTGCTGCTTAAAATTTATTGCTATTGCTGCAAGTAGCTTTTTCTGTGTTTATTTTTTTTATTATTTTGGTTTTGTTTGCTATTTAGATTTTCGGTTATGTGTGTCATTTCGTGTTTTAACAAATTTGTATAATTTATTTAAGATAGAGGAGATGTTGTTCTTTCCACTGTATCGTTATATGGATCATTATAGATGCTTAACTGAATTTAAATACGTACTCCTCCCTCTGTAAAATATTCAGAGCAAGAACTCGTCTAAATACGACAGCAGTAAACTTTCCTTTCCCCCTCTTCTAACCAAAATCTAGAGCTTCCATGAACAAAGTTTCTTTCTTTCTTAAAACATCCCATCTGTAAACCAAGATACCATGAGTCTGTTGTGCAATCAATTACCACAAGTTCGTTTTCAAATCTAATGTAAACAAATTCTTGTTGAGCTGTCCTCTTGGGTAATTAATTCCTCTTCTGTCCATTTTACCCATTGTTTTCAAACTTTTCATAGTGGCGATCATTGTCCAACTTATTTTATCTTTCGTCCCTATCCTTCAGTGTCCACCGAGCCATAATAGATTGTGAACCATCAGTAAAAGAAAAACCAAGTTATGGCATTTATTTTGTTCTTCGTATATCTCTATATGTCTATAGACAGTAGCTGATTTGTCAAGGCTGACCTCGATATAAAATATGTTTACATAAGACTTGGGAAACATATGAACCCTCTCATTCCTCCCGTTTAGGGGTTAAATAGTGCAACTACTTTTTCTTTTAATGATTCATTTACAAAACTAAAACATTTATTTAGAAATTAAATTGACTGCTGCTCCCTAGTTGGAAAAGGGCTGAAATGTTGAAAAACCCTCCCAGTTAGTGTCAGATACATATGGTTTAAAATTCATTAAAAGCTGATATACTTATTGGACGTTTGAAGGGGGAAGGTTTAGAGATAGGAGCACGTAGACATTAAGCACATATAGGGTAACATTCAAGACCGTTTCCATTGTCTTCTCAGGATATTTTATATATATGATATAAATTTCACAAAAATGGGATATATTTGAACTTTTAAATGAGGCTGGCATTCCTGAATCAAACCTTGATAAAAAAAAGTCTGTCTGGAACCTTGCGGTCGGCAGTACCTTCCTCAATCTCATCCTTGACCACTTGGTTGAGATTCGTCGTAAGCCATGGGCAACATGCAGTTCATCGGGGAGTGTAGAGCTGTACTCAGGAAGCTCCAAAGGTTCAACGACCTTTTACAGCTTTAAAGAAAGGAACTGTGTAGAAAATTAGTGAGGGTTGGAGCTGCTAATTACGTGCTCATTGAGAGATTAAGGTTCTCGAGAGAGGAAATCCACTCCCGGTGGAGCTGGGCATTAGGTTCAAATCATCTCAACAACTCTAAGTTTTCCTTGGCCTGGCGATTGACCCAAAACACGTTACCCCTCAATGCCATACAATACAGTGCCGAATTAGTAAGATGAACAGGGTGTCCCCATGCAGGGCCCCTGCAGTGGAAATGCCAGAATACACATTCTTTAAATACTGCAAACTCTGACGGTACTGGACGTATGTCAATGAGGTGATGGCTCATATTGATCCTGACCATCCTCACTCGCTTCATGCATCCTACGTCATCCACAGTGCTCAGCTAGCATGAGACAGGAAGAGACGAATAGTGTTTCTCACGTTCATAGCAAAAATGGTGGTGTGGATGTTGCGACTGAATAAGAGACATTCAAAATGCCCACATCTGTTTTTCTTTTTATCCCTGGCCACACCACTAACTGATCTTATCTTGGAGTGACATCACAAACCAACTCTCCCACCCCATTTTTTCTTTGTTCCTGTCTAAAATGCAGCCCCATTTAGAGATCGACCGGCTTGTTTTCAGCCCTCATCAAGCTGTAAAACTGTGCGATCTACCATCTAGAAAGGGTTGAGAGAGTCCTACTAACACTTTTTGTTTGTTGTTTGGGAAATTTTGTCTTCAATAAAATTATTTCTATAAAATTCTGTTTTTTATATGTATATATGCATTTTAATTTAACAAAAACAAAACAAAAAAAAAACGATTTGATTTGAGAATTTTAAGTAGGGGCGACCCCTGCTGTGAATGTGGTATTATGATGACTGTGAACTTTAGCTAGGATTAACATAGACAAATCAAACATACAGTGACAATGATGACCATAGCCCCCCCACACACTTTTTTGATTGGCCTTGTGCCTAATTTTGTTTTGTCAAACTTCTTTGTTTTGCAAAATAAAATATATAAATCAAAACAGAAGGAAAAGTATATATTTTTTTAATGTTTCATGCAATAACGGGTGTCGTCCTGGAGTAAGTTCGCTTCATTCATGTCGCATCACAGCCCTGGTCTCCACTGATTTTTTTAATTATTACTTTTTTGGATACTTCGTAGTCCTTCCATGCTAAAAGGACTCGATCAATCGATTTGTAGGGTTCTTTAGCCACACTGTTGTGCTAAAAATAACTTAGACACCGTCTAAACAGTCGAGCGGGCTCTAAAAATAACTCTCATCAAGTTCAAACTCGCATGGCGACGTTGTCAATATAGGGATGGGTCGTCACACTACACTTCAAAAATATCACGCACTAAACAAACCGATCTGATCCGATCAGTATGAATCACAATGTTCGACTGAAGAACAGCTTTGGGTCAAAATTCACCGTTACGCCAACAGAAGACGCCTCTACATATTTCGATAAATCGACAACTACGAAATGTTTTCGGCTATACTGAACACGAATATCAGGGAAAATTAGCGCAGACAAATAGTTTTCAAGATATATTATGCATCGTAATTTCTAGTAGTTTTATGTATTATGCATCGTAATTTCTAGTAGTTTGAATTGGCCGTCATCTTTGTTGTTTCAATGAAATGGAATAGTGAGCATGCGATGTGTGTAGTTAAGTATACGAGATACAAACGTTTATTCAACGTCATTTTTTCGGAGTAAACACCCTCTCACCTCCCCATATTAAGAACGGTTTTCGGAATAAACGCGCACACACACACACCTCCTCATGTTAAGAGCGGCTTTTGGAATAAACACACACCCACCTCCCATGTTAAGAACGGCTTTCGTAATAAACACCCATACCTACAGCCACCTCTTCATGTTAAGAACAGCTTTCGGAATTGTGTAGAGTTAACTACACAGATCATCTGCTCACTGCAGCGTGCGCGAGCATGCTCAATATATCATTTCATTGAAACGACAAAGATGGCGGCCAAATAAAACTACTAGATATTACGTAAAAAAAATACAGTTATTTATATCTCCAAAACTTTTTGCCTGTGCTAATTTTCCCTGCGATATTTGTTTTCAGCATAACCGAAAACCTTCAAAAGTCGTTATTTTTTAAGAAATTGTTTAGGCGTCTTTAGTTGGCGTAACGGTGAACATTGCCTCAGCTTTGCTTGTTTACAGTCGATCACCGAAATTTCGTTCGACTACCAGGGCAAGAAAATCACCAACTTTTGGTTCTAACACCAAGTTGTTCTGTCACAGAAACGTTCGATGGTTGAGAGCCACGTGTCTGTCTGTTGAATACGAAGTATATGCTAGAGGCAATGGATTAAGAAAGTAGATCAAACGAGAAATTCTTCTGAAGATTAAAGTGATGGAACAATGAAGCCAGCTTAACAATAACAATGGTGCTTGTGAAGCTATAGTCGACAAATCGATTGTTTAAGTATATCGTTTTAAGCAAAAACAATAGTACGGACTTAATTATTATATCGAAAATAGTAATATATCCAAAAATTACGGAAATTCCTCAAATAGAGCAACTACTATTGTGTTTTTAGTTAAATAAAACAAAGAAGTCTACTACAATAGACAACAAATATTGCAGCTATGATACAAGTAATCTAAAATATTTTCTCAGAGTTATGTCCCCTGCGTTTAGCCTCCTACTGCCTACTTTATAACGTCTAAGAAAAATGCAATTTTACCTAATTTTCGGTAAAAATTATTTTGAGCTAGAAATAAATTTCTACTCGATGATTTTTCTTAATTTTTGAATATATTACTATTTTCGGTAAGACAGTTAAGTACGTGATATTGTTTTTGGTTAAAACAACATATTTTTTTAAAAACTCGGTGTGTCGACTGTATTTTAACCATTGCGCTGTTTCTTATTTTATTTTTCTAACACACACACACACACACACACACATTAAAATTTATAAATTCATTTGTGCAGGAATTACAGCATTCACCCACACGAAACCTCTTAGGTCAAAAAGCAGGATACTTGAGAAATGGCCGACGTAGCTGAAAGCACTTTTTTTGTCAAATGTACTCGTATGAATTTTGACCAATCAGGGCTCGATTAAAAAAAAAAAAACAACAACTTATTTTTGCAAGCCTCTGGGAGCCACTAAAGAAATATAAAAGGCACGGAGAACTTCTCTTGTCAGAGAAAGGGATAACCCACACCAACAACAACGCTCGCCGAATGAAATTCAGTAGCTAAAATGACAGCTTTTCTCGCACGTCAAAGAACATTGCTTGACTCTCTCTTTCTCTCACTTCACCATAACACATAGTCGGGCTTTTTCTCTCACGCTCTCAAGTCTTCATCTTCTTCCTCCCTTCACACAGACTGCCACCTTGGCGCACACTAAAAGGTAATTTCTTTTCTTTGTATGAAAAATGAGCAAAAGTTTATTTTACATTATTTGGTAAAGTATTTATTTTTTATTTATTTATTTCAAGGGATTTATGCAAGTACCCAACACCATAACAACATTTATTTTGCACGTGACATGCAAGAGGTGATTTTGTACATGTGCATAAAGAATTGAAAGACATAATTTGTTAGATGTGTTTTGGTTAAGAAGTAAGGAAGAAGATGCGAATAAAGAATGGATACATAGGGAGTGTTGATAGGATGGGTAAGGTGACTAGCTTCGTTGAAAGAACCTAGCGATACGAAAACTGAAAGTGTAGCATGTTAAACATACGTCTGCTTATATCTAGTGTTCGAGAGAGAGAGAGAGAGAGAGAGAGAGAGAGAGAGAGAGAGAGAGAGAGAGAGAGAGAGATAACGAAAGATAGTTATTATACTGGCATTTCACCGTTCAGATCTAGCGCAGGAATCAGGATATTTAAACTTGCACGTATTTTCGCGTTTGTCCGTTACAGAAATATTTTATAACAGTTCTTTCTGTTTACTTTCCTATTCTCCACATCCGGTGCTTGACAAAGAATCTGCTTTCTTTGGTGACGCACTCATCTGGAGTAAAACGTAATTGCCGAAAGAACAACAAAAACAAGAAAGAATCAGGAAAAAAAATAGCAAATAATTTTTATTGTTGGTTAATGATTACAAAGGAGAATCCATCTTTGGTACAAACGGGCAAACCTCGGGGTTAGCTTTTACACAATAAAGGGAAAAGATGAAAAGAAGAAAAAAAAATATAGAAAAATGATGCCCACAAGTCAGCATAAATTTCTATTTAAAAATTGATTATTTTATTTACGACTCTACTTTTTCCACCCACCTTCATTTTATTTTCAACGTTATTCATTCCTAGTTTTAATACTTTTCTTTTCTTTACACAGGAACTTAGTATTTCAAGCCTATTCTTCTCCCTAGTCTTTTGTTCCTTATTCGTCTTTTTCTTCTCTCTCTCCCCCCCCTCTCTCTCTCTCTCATCGTTTCTCGATATCTTCCTTACCTCATATGTCTCATCTCAGGTCTTCTTCATCTTCTCTTTTCCGGTTCTCTAATCTTAACTTGCTTCTTTATCCCTTTCTCCTGTCTGTCTCTTTTAGCCATAGAGTTTGGAGGAAAGGATATCTTCTCCTTCTTCTCTTCTTCCTTCTCCCATCTCTTCTTTCTTTCAGGCTCTTATCTCTCTCATCTATTTTCTTCCTGGGTTTCTTCTCTCCCGCCATTTTCTTTCTGTCCATCTCTCTCTCCATCTATCCATTTTTTCCTCTTGCTTCTCTCTCTCTCTCTCTCTCTCTCTCTCTCTCTCTCTCTCTCTCTCTCTCTCTCCTTGCATATCTTTCCGGTTCTTATCTCCCCCCCCCCATTTCTTTTCCTCTTAATGTCTGTCTCTCATCTCTCCCCTTCTTTCTGACTCTCTTTATATATATTTATATATATATATATATATATATATATATATATCCTTCTTTCCCCTTTTTTCTGGCTCTCACCCCCTTTTTTGTTTTGTCCCTCCCTCTCTCTCTCTCTCTCTCTCTCTCTCTCTCTCTATATATATATATATATATATATATATATATATATATATATATATATATTTATATATATATATATATTCTTTCTTCATCTCTTCTCCCCTAATCTTCTGTCTTTATTTCGTATTAAAACTGCAATCCAGAGCATGTGTAATGTTGTTTCACACTGAAGTGTTGTCATTGCTTCAACCTGTTTCATATTGCCCAAGATTTTATTTCTTCTCTTTGCCTCCTAAACGTGACAACGACACGGGTTGATAGCGTTTTCTGTAAATACAACAGTAAATAAAACAGTTTCTTCTTTAGCTCTTTGTTCTCCCTTCCATCCTGCCAACAAAAGATCTTACTTGTTGCTATTAAAAGCTCTTAATCCAATGAAGATATTTATGATCGTCTTTAACTGAAAATTGGATCGCATGATTTGTTTTAAGAGATAACAAATGTTGAAAAGAAATAAAAGTTTATTTATTTGGGTTTCAGTGATTCGATTTTATCGAACAACCAATTTGTTATCTTCAATCAATGTCTCTGCTTGCAGATAATTCTGCGATAGCAGTAAAACTGTTTCGTGTTATCGACTGGAATTAGACTTTCTTTGTAAAGTACCAAAAGGGGCAGCAAAAAGAAATGCGGACTTGTAAATAAAAAGAAGGCCCACGCCATCTGTAGTGTTTGCATCAGTAATTTCGTTTGCAAATCAAATATTTATGAAACAAATGATCGCCCATTGAATAACGAAACCAAAAGCGCTTAACGTGAAAAAAAGAAAAGAAAAGAACATAGAAACCCTAAATTTCGGCTGCTGTTCTAACAATTTTCTGATAACAGAAAGAGATTTTTTTAAAGATCATATGTCCACAAGATAAAGTATTCGCCATTAAATAAAACGCAGTTTTAACAAAGAAACCAAACCGATTCGAAAATGCATGTTTGCGTTTATTGAAGGAGGAGATATCCAGTAAAACTTAATTTTAATGTAAAATAATAAACAAAGAAAATATATCTGAACCCAGAGAAGAAGTAAAAAAGAATTAAAACGATGAAAAACGGGAAAGAGGAACACTTTTTAAAAAATAAAATGATTTTTTGTATTTTCCTATGTTTATTTATTTGTTTGTGTTATTTGGAATAAATAATTTAATTACGGCCACAATGAAAAGGTTGAGATACTATAAACCTTTCGGGTAATAATAACAAAGGCTAAACTCGATTCTGGTTGCTCTCTTTGAAGATCTTCATTTTTTTCTTCCTCTCTTTTATTTCATCTTTCTCTCCCTCGCTTTCTTCTCTTCTCACTCTCTTTTCTCTTTCTCTATTCTGTCTTTCTGGTTCCCCCCTCCCTATGTAGCTTTCCCATCTCTTTCTTTTCTATCCACTTCATAATTTTCCCGTCTCTCCCACTCTCTTCTCGCCCTTTCTTCGCTCATCCTTCTCCTCTTTTCTTTTTCTCCCTCTCTTTCTAACCCCTTTCGCTCTTCTATTTTTAACTTTCTTTTCTCACCCTCTCTTTCCTGCTCTTCATCTTTCTTCCTAACTCTTCTCTCCCCTTCCATTCTCTTTCTTCTTCTCTTTTACCACATCTTTCTCCAACTTCTCACTCTTTTTTATTCTTCTCCCCTTTTCTCTTTTTCCTTCTCTTGGTCTCTTTTTCGCTATTTTCGTCTTTCTCTCTTCTCTCCCCTTTTTATTTTTACCGTGTGTATTTTTTTATCGTCCTTCATCTGTTTGTATCACTGCCTCCCTTTCTTGTTCTTATTCTCTCTCTCTCTCTCTCTCTCTCTCCCTCTCTCTCTCTCTCTTTCTATCTCTCTCTCTCACCCCATTCGTATCCTTTCGACTCTCTTCTTTCTCACCATATTCTACTTTTCTACAATATCTTTACAATCATGATGTCTCGTATAGAAAGTTGGCTGCTATTATCAATTAGCAAATACATTAAGTCAACAAAAGAAAATATTTGAATTTCCGAAGACAATTGTTAACGGGAATAGAGAGATTTTGAAATAGATTTCTGCTTTAGTCTACATCTAAACTTGTGAATAATTAAAACGAGGAATCAGGCAAAAATCATTCGGATCAGATTTTCTTACCATATAAGTGTGGCTCTTGAAAATTATCCAGAATGATGCTGTATTTATCACGACAGAAATACACTATGGCTAAATCATTACTTTTCCCCAAAATAATCTTATTTCCTATCAACTTATTAATTCATCCGATTTCTCTATTTGTTAAAGCAACCATAAAATTCTTTGGTATGATGGGAACCTATGATATTATAGTTTTAATGTTTTCTGTAACTTTAAATAAGTTTAAAGCTTTGGGGAGTGTTGAATTTGTATTTATATTCGTTTTGGTCGAAAACTCTTTTCAGACTTCACCTAATATACGTGTAATTATAATCAAAGATTTCTTAGCTGAACATTAATTCTGAAAGTTTATCATGAACTTGTAGCAGTCATATATTGTTATGGAATATTTTCTCTTGGTGTAATAGACAAGGTTTAGTACCAAGTAATTGGCCCATTCACCAATAGACATGCTTGACATATAAATACAGTTTGTTAGACTAATTCTTCAAAGTGGACAAATGTTTTTCTCGTTTTTAAACAGTTAGAGTTATACGGCACAAAGAATCGGATGTGTTAAGCTGGTTTCGTCCAATACACCAGTCTCACCACTTTTTTTTATAAAGATTACTATTCCAGTACTGCCAAAATAAACGGTATTTTCTGTTAAATAGTGATGTCGTCATCTATTCTTTCTTCTTTGAATTAAAAAGACTTTTTATCTAACTGCTTTGGAACTGGAGTCAGAAGCACCGTCAACCTGTAATTTATTTTATATTAAATAAGAAATGTTTTTAACTTTCTAGTTGTCCTTGATGTAAATAAACAATGTTTACCTCTGAGTTCATTGACTGATAAAATTGCTCGTTGCATATGAATAATTTTTTTTGGGACACGTTTTTCAAAGTGCTGTTTTCCTACTTTTAAAGTCAGTTTGCACAAGAAATCGTATATGCCAAATCCGGTCCCATCCAACTCACTAGCTTAGAAGTTTACTAAGATACATGACTTTTTGTAAAAATTGCTATTGTTTGTTTGCTAATTCCTGTTATGTTCGGCCGAAATAAAAGGTATTTTATGTTAAACAATAATGCTGTTGTCTATTCTTTCGTCCGTGAACCGATGGGACTTTTTATTTAACTGTTTCGAACATGGAGTCAGAAGGATCGTCGACCTCAACTAAAACTGTATTTATAATTATTATGGATGCCCAATCACCTCAGCCTCATTTGTTATAACTGTCCACTATAAACTAATCGTTTTCACGGTCCTCACTCATCAGCTGATTTTTCATAAGAGTCAACAGCTTCAAACATAGACAGTTAGACATATTACTTTAAAATCAGTCGTTCTCAACTCTCAGTACCAAAAGAAATCTCAAACCCACATGATCTTTAATCAATATTTCGAGTAACATGGAAATGTTTGCTATTAACATAAAAATATGAAATGTCAATAACAAAACTACTCTTATTGTTCAAGATCAGTGGATCTATACTACAATGATTTAATAATTTCTACATCAGTAGAAAAAACATAGAATTTTAACCGTCATATATTTTCCTTGGGACCCACTTCAGATCCAATGAAAAGTCTAAGCCCATTCCAAAATTCTTCAGACCCACTTGTGGACCTGCTGGCCTTTGTACAAAAACACTGGTTCAAATCACTGCTTTCCCTTCAATGTTGTGCATGTTGATGTTGAAGAAGTTCTGAGGTCCATTGAAAATATCTGCATTACTAATCCTCACTGATACCCACGCCAGGCAGGTCAGTTCACTTAGGCATTTTACTCTTCTTCAATTATTATATATAGTGTTTGTAAAATATCAGTTCTATGTTTACAATGAGTGATGTGTTTGTGTAATATTCTTGCATCAAATCTTGTGGGATTCTCAGCTAATCTGCTTGGAAACCTTCTAATACTTTGTTATGACTTCATTGCACAAACAGATTTGTGTCTAAAACATTGGCCTCAAGGTCAGTCAAGTATCAGTTAAAAAATATAAAGAGCATACTCTCAGCAAAACAATAGAAAACATGAAATCAAATTTTAAACTCATCCCTTAGGATAGTTACTAAACACTCGCATAATCTCTATTAAATAAATGGAATATGTTGGGATTTAAAAGAAAATGTTTTATTGATTCAAGGCGGTTAACTAAAAATAAAATAGTGGATTATAAAATTCCTTTGTAATTTCGTTGTCATAACTATGGACAGTATAGGAAGAAGCTTTGTTGGTATGGTTATGTTGCAAGAATGGATGAGATTATTTGAGTTAGTAGAACTGGAACAGTTGAGGTAGCAGGTTCAATTCACAGGGAAGACCAAGAAAAACATGATAGAAAGTGATGACGAAAAACGTGAAAGAAAAAGGAATAAATAAAAATCTAGTTACATTGAAAGTCAGATTCTAAAAACCGTCCAATACATGCTAACATGTAAAACTGACGTTAAACCAAATAAGGTGGTGGGGGTGGTGGTTGTGGTTCAAATATTTTTATGAAAAACATGAATTATAAATATTTTACAGTTTGCATAGAGTTGTTGTATATTGACTTAAATATTTGAATATACATGTTAAAAAAATTCTTATGATATTAAGATGCAAAAGTATACCATATAAATTAATCTAGAAATAAAGTTATCATGATCACAGAAGAATTTAGTTCTAATTCAATCAGAATTACCCATAAACAAGGGCCAAGAGACTCCTCCACAAGATCAAATATCCGTCGAGTTACAGATGCTTTTGCTCTCTCATATGAGAAAGACTTTTGCTAAGACCAGTTACACAACCTGCAAAACAACAACTGTCTCACTTACAGCCCATGCAAAGTCTTACACCTCATGAAGTTCCCTCAAATTAGTATAATCGTTGGATATGTTACCATTGAATGCCACCCTACATATCCAAAAAGAGAATCAGATTCCATTCAAATAGCTATACAGAGTTGCTGTCCACTTATATCAGTGCTGGGTTGAAAGAGTGGGAAGGTCATACATTTGTCAGCAGGATTCAGCTTTGTGTCACACTTTTGAGAAAACCCTGAAGTGACTTTCTGAGAATTTTCATGACTTCACCAGTACAAATATCAGCCTCCTAACTCACCAGATTACAACCTCATGTACAGTGCAGTTTAGAAAGACATCAATCATGATGCAACAGCAAGGGCAAAATGAAAACTAGATTCAAACTGATGTTCACAAATTCTCATGCAAAATATACTTTATAAATAAATCTTAATTTAATGGTATAAATTATGATCACAGAATAATTAATTTTTAATCATATCAGAATTAGGACTACCAAACTCCCATGTTGTGTTCATTTTTTTTTTACGTTATCTGTTATTTGAGTGTTTAAATCTAATGATTTGTGCTGAAGCTTATTTCTTCCCACTCTATATTTGATATAAATCCTTAATTAATATTCAGCTGATTTTTTATCTCAAATTTGACACTTGATCTGAGCCAGGATCATGCTTATGCAACAATTTTCAAATTGAAAATTATTACTTGGTGGAAAACAATATTGGAGAGTGTTATTCTAGTGTTAGTGTATGGGAGGAGAAAGTAACCTTAACCATATAAACGTGACTTGTGCAAATATGAAAGTCACCACATGGTGAACTTTGATGTTAAGTTATGATATGTATTAAATTAGGAATAACTAATGATAATGATAATCATTAAATAATAACAACTTCAGATATATTGAACATAACTTAATGAGAATGTATTACTAAACTCACAGATGGGTGGTGAACGAATTAAATGTTAATCATATGTAATCATTGTTTAGGTCACCATTTTGGAAAGTGTCTTTCGTTTGCTGCTTGTGTTTCAAGTACATACAAAACTAAAGTTTGTCAGATTACCATATATATATATATATAAGATTGATTTGATTTTAGTAAAGACTTTCTCTGTCTGTTTGTCTCTGTCTGTCTGTCTGTCTGTCTGTCTGTCTCTCTCTCTCTCTCTCTCTCTCTCTCTCTCTCTATATATATATATATATATATATATATATATATATATATATATATATATATATATATATACTAGCAGAGGTACCCGTCGTTGACTGGGTTCAAAAACAGCCTACAGAAAATGGACTGTGATTGATGAAAGTATGATAGGTTATGAAAAGGAGGAGGTTGTAAAGAGATAGGTTTTGATACTCAAAAATTTTACCCTAAGCAAAATATGATGAAAGTAAAGATAATTTTCGTGAAAATACATTTTTTTATATCAACTTTGTTTCCATTTGTAGCCAAGAGTGACCAACAAAATGATGTTTCCTTACAAAGAGAAAATGTTATATATATATATAATAATATAAATATACAAGAAATAAATGTTACCATAGTCAATAAAAGTTACTTTTATGGTAGAAAAGTTCATTGCTTTGTATTTTTAAGTAGTTTGTAAAAAAAAAAATTGTTTTTAATTCACAAACCGGTTTAAAAAAATCAAAATGGCAGCGACTTTGAAATGGAGAGCCCCGTTTACAATTTGAAGGAGGGGCACCTGAGCATTCTGTGTTAACAATTTGAGAGAGTTCCGTCAACGTAAGGAATATTTATAAACATATTTTAATGTTTTCCGCTATTTTGTGCTTGAGGAATATTCGATTATGGCATGTGTAGTTCATATAAAAATTCATTTAAGTAGTTATCGCCTCAAATTTCGTTTTAATTTCGGTTCGCTGAAATTATTTCAAGTAAAGAGCATTAAAACTATTTCAAAACAAAAGAAAATATGAACTGAACTTTTATTGACTATGGTAACATTTATTTCTTGTATATTTATTTTTTCGGGTAGTCATTTGTTGGCTTTTCTGCTAAACACTCTTACTAAATAATATCGACGAAATATCGAAAAACAAAGAAACAGAAACAGTTTTGAAAAATAATGAAGCTTTACTTACTTTAGTAAAATAATTCGAAACAGCAAAATGGGATATTAAAAAAGTAAACACGTAATTACTTTAGTTTTTTAAAGCAAAGAATCAATATGAATAAGAAGAAAATGGCGCTCTTTTCAAGCAGAATAACTTCGTTTCAGTTTTACAGTATTGAATGGTGTAGTATTGCGCCGTTGGATTCAGGGTTGTACTATTGTAATGTAAAGAACACGCAGAAAGGGTTGTAATCAACTGAATTCCTTCTAGTACACTAACAATAAAAGCTTAAACAGATATGTAAATAAAAATAAAAAGGTTATGCAAATGTTTTTAAAAAGACACATGATCACGTGAGCAGGATTTTTTCCTTCTTTTGACACTATAACAAGTAACGTTCTTATTTTTTATTATTTATTTATTTTCGAAAGAGTGCGACGTGCACATGGAGAAGGAAAAAAAAAACAGAGTTATGCAAAATTTGTGTCGAGAATTGTCTAAAGTTCCAACATTTTTTTTTGGCTTTCACTTTAATAAGAACGTAAATTTATGAGGTGAATTTATTAGACACAATATGATTCAACTCAAAAAAATAAATAAAAGCTAACGTGAATTAAGATTAAAGTTAAGGTGTTATTGTGGACCCTCGCCCCTTTTAAAAAACCTTGTTAAACTTTGTGACATATTTACATTCTATGGAGGTCAGACGCGAACGAATATCCAAAAATTTTATTATACCATATTTCTTCAAACTAAAACATAATTATCAAAGTATACTTACGCAAATAGATATGAAAAGTCTTTGTTAAAGTTTGTGCCATATTTCCATGGAGTACAGCCGCGAATGCAGACCCCACAAATTTATTATACCATCCCTATTTAAGTTGAAACATAGTTATCAAAGTATTCTTATGTACATCTATATCAAAACCCCTTGTAAACTTTTTTTTTTTCATTTTATATTTCCATACTTTGGGGGCCATGCCCGAACGCAGACCCCACAATTTTTATGAACCACCATTCTGTCAGATTAAACATGCCCATTCCTGATCCTCGATACATCTTCTATCATTATATGCAATCAGTTTTTTAAAATAGTCAACCATATAGGAGCCTATTCGTAACCAGACACCCACACCAACACACACACACAATATTCAGCTTTATATTATAGATATATTATACTATATATATATATATATATATATATATATATATATATATATATATATATAATATGATATTGCTTTTAGCTTGTCTGTCTGTCTATTCCACTTTTTCTCACAAACTACTGAGTCGATCTTGCTAAAATTTTATTATAAGGTGCAGCGAACTATGATATCTGTTTGGTGCACCATTAGGAATAAATACAAATTATTATTTAACACAAAAAATTAACACAAATTTAACCATATGCAACCATTAATTTGACATAAATCGCTTGTTCTAAATCATTGGGTTATAACTTTTGTCCATTTTTAATGGGCTAAAATGTCTGATATATATATATATATATATATATATTTATATATATATATATATATATATATATATATATATATAAATATATATATATATATAAAATCTCCGAAACAGTTTTCCATGGTGAACAACTGATGATCCTTAGAATAATATTAAGACCAGTGTAAATTCTTGGATATAAACTAATGCAGTGGTTCCAAGAGATTAATTGACTTCCAAAGTAATTTTTAATGAAGGACTTGAGACTAAAGCTTTTTTATTATATATATAGTTTTAAAGGTTGAAAAACTTCCAAGACTTTATATAATTTATGGAAAAAAAACCCAACTTATTTCTTCCATTAAGGAATATCATTCTCGGAGCCAAATGCTGATATTTGCTCACGGGTCCGTCAAAATCCATCCACAGGCTGAATGTTGCCAACCTTTTACTCAAACATTTCAAAGTGAAAGTTAATATAACTACTTGACCTTCTTAAAAAGGAAGACTATGCAAACAACAAAGTTATTTGAGTCATGGGAATTATATACCAAACATCATGATATTTAGAAGGAGTATTTATATGATAACTAGCAGGAATTAGAAATTCAACAGTTCTATCCATCATCTGTTTTTTTTTTGCTGCCATACTTAAATAGTATTTATATTTTATTTACATCCTGCGTGAACACAGACTCCATGATATTATTGCATCACTCTTGTTCAAACTGATACACATTTATCTAAGTATAATTGTTAAAGTAGTTGTAGAATATAACTTCAAAAGCCTCATAATAGTTTGTGACATGATTTTTTACTTTATAATGTGAATGCAGACCTCATAGTATAGTTTCATTATTGCACAAAAGAGATACTACATTTTCATTCTAGATCAAAAGCTAAAAACGTGTTGTGTCGAGCATCAAACTTGAAATTTAGTTCGTTTTTAATGTATATATATATATATATATGTGTGTGTGTGTGTGTGTAAAAGAATTACCTATAATTTAAGATTGTTGACATGTGTAATAATATTTAGATATAGGTGTGTCAGAATATAATCATAAATATAAGATTAGAATTAAGTAAAGTGGAATTTGTCATTAGAAGTCAAGTGACATCTATGTGTTACGGCAGTTACATCACAGACAGGAAGTCACTAGTGTGATGTGGTGAATGAACAGTTCAGATCCTTTTTCTTTTCAATGAATTGACAGGGAAAAAGCAGTTGGATTTTTGGATAGCTGTTCCTACCCTCCATGCGTCAGAGATTAAATAAAGGATTCTGTTTGAAATTTCATGTAGATTCTCGAGTCTGACAGAAATATTCCTGAGTTGCACAGAAATATTCCCAAGTTTGACAGGAAGATTTTCGAGTTCCAACAAGAAACATCAAGATAAAAAAAGTAGTCTGGAGAATCCAAATAATATAACTAAAGATATTGCTCAAACTCAAGTGGATTTTTACTGTATTAATACCGTTTAAAATAACTGTTAATAAAAAAGATGTTCATAAAGAGGGAGAAGAGGAAATGAATTACAACTGCATTTCATCAACCAACGAGGCTGAAGCTAATGAGCTGTTGTCCAAATAATCAGAGGGGATCAAAGCACTGGTCACAGTAGTACAGCATATTCAGCCATTAATAGCTTTATATTTCTCGGACCATCAGAAGAAACAACTCCTGCAATCTGTTAACAAGCTCATGCGGTTTTTCAGAGAGACTGCACACCATCCTTCACTAATTCAAGATCTAAGAATGTGTTGGTGTCACTTCACTTCTCATTTCACTCCCCATCATTTCTTTTTAGCCATATCCAATGGTTTGTCTTTTCCATCACTTCTTGGATTTCCTTTAGAACTTTAGTCATCTTCCTATGACTCAGATCTAATGTCAATAACCACCTTTTTATTCTGTGGGCAACTAATCCTCTGCAGCCTACCTCCACAGGTAGTGAACAGCTTCCCATCCAGCATCTTTGCAGCCATTAACCAGACCTTCGTATCGTTCATCCTTATGTGATTGGCAGCATCAACATTGTTTTCACCATGAGTCCTATGATGTTCACGATTTTCAGCTGCAAACAATGAACATATCAGGTTTCTAGGTTGCTAGAATTAGGAACTGCCTTTGGCATCCTGGCAAGTCTGCTGCTACTTCCCATGTGTCAATCCATTCCTCCTCCTTCTCCTCCTTCAATGCATTCTATTCTCCTCTATTGACGCATTCAATAATGGTTTTGTATTTTTCGAGCCATTTATTTATATTTAACTTACTGTAGTACACGTTTACACATGGGACCCACACTCTGTGTGCAGTCTACGTCGCAAGGAACATAGGACAAATAATAACTCGACTCCCTTTTTTTTGTAACAACCACATTTATTTCCTCTTTCTCCTGCGATGCGTGACTTCTTCTCTAACGTGCTGATCATCTTTTACAATGTGTTCTCTCTTCTTTTTATAGTCTTTTTCTTTTTCCTTACAGTGACGTCATTTCGCACACGGCTCGGTATTTGCATATAGCTGACATACGCGCTCTGTTACATTAGCAGTAAATGATTTGTGAAACTTGTAGGCTTCTCATTATTATTCTCACGATGACATTCACACATTCATAATGTTGGAAAAGAGACGAACTCTTAATCTGACTTCCATCACCTAAGTGTAAAATACATTTTTTAACGAATCATACACAATGAATTCTTTACCCTAGTTACTGTGCTTCAATATTAAATAATCCTGAAGGGTTGATATGCCGTTAAACAAGTAAAACATGTTCTCACTCTGGTTATTTGAATAAGACTTGCAGCAATGTGAATGTTATTGAACTTATTATTACTTAATTATGATGAGCTGGGTGAAGGATGTTGGTTTAAGGGAATTCATCTCGTGTCCTGGAGACAGAATGATTGAATAGATAACTTTAGCAAATACATCAAATTCACCGCTTGTGTGCTTTATAAGTTGATTCACTTGTTCTGCATGCACTCATCAATTACTGTGTTATTTGCATTTTTAAGCAAATACAATACTTATGCCTCCGAGAGTAACTTTCAAAACCAATTTCATCCTCTCTATTTCCATTTTGTAATTGAATGTTTGTTCTTCTCCTTTTCTCTTTAAATCTCATATATTCTTATATTTATCTAGATCTCGTTTCACATTCTCTCTCTCTCTCTCTCTCTCTCTCTCTCCATATATATATAATTATTGCATTGCTATAATTTCCTAGATGAAACTCTCATATTTATCAAAAATGCTCAATGACATTGTTATAGTATAATTTTTATCTATTTATACAAGCATTATTGGCTATATATATATATATATATATATATATATATATATATATATATATATTTCGCTGTTCACTAGAAGATCTCAACATGATGACATAGGAGTTCTAAAAAGATCGCAGCTGAAACATGTATGTGCACATGTAGCTAATAATATTTTCATAAATTAATAAAAATTATACTATATATATATATATATATATATATAATTTACTATAATAATAATTACAAAGTAAACTCGATTTTTCTCCTATAAATTAAGCCGTTATAAGAAAATAACTGAACATTTCCTATGTAAATCTTTTCTATTCAACACAAACAGCACTTCCTACAGTATGTTTCACAAAAATACTTGTACACATTTTTAATTCCTACAAAACTTATTAGATTTATTCTGAGATTTCTACCTCTCCAAAAAACATCTTTGAAATAGAAGCAAACGACCATATATTTTCCTTATAAAATATCTACACCAGGATATTTATTTATACAGGCGGCAGACTGTTACCGCACCAGTAGATTCCATAATTCTGTGATTTTAATTCTGTAATTCTGGCGATAATTCTACGTTTTGGGTAACTGCATTCAATTTAAATGAACACATTCAGCATCTTCCCTGTTTGAGCTCGCATTCAAGCATATTTGGGGCGTTGATCATTATAATTGATATTTTTTTTACTGATTGTAAATGATATATTTTCTCACAGACTTTTTTAAAAAATAAAAACACCGCAAATTTACTTAGTTATGACGTGTGGTAATTTATGTTTTTACAACAGTGTGATTCCTTAATCGAATGAATAACATTATTTTCTTCATATTCTATGCATTGCATATACTAAGTCAATAATAAAAAATAATAACACAATCATACTAATAAATAAAAATTAAATATCATGAATAAACATAAGTGTTTACTTGCATTCTTTGTCAGATGATAAAATATTACATCTTCGAATCGAAATAGCTATTTACCTTTTCATTTAGTTACTATATTAGTTTTGAAGCATTCCTCGGTCTACACAGATGTTTTATTGCACGAATACATGTAAAATATCTTTGGGATCATTTACATTTTAATTTCATTTGCATTTTAATTTCTTAAACGATTAGCATCGTACATGTTATTTACATACACATACCGGGGACCTTAGAAGAAACATCTTCTTCAGTAAATACTTTCTCTTATTTTTTTAAAGAGGGGTACTATTCATTTTCTTACTGTTACTTCTGATTCCAATATTTTACTGAGTAAATTTCTGCTCTCATAAAGAGGATCACTGGATTGAAACAGAATTAAAATTGCCTCAGTTTAGAAGAATTTTCGCTTCACAGACCGATTTTTGATTTTCAAGTTTTATTGTATTTACCTTTTATTTCTGCTACAAGAAATTCTAGCAAGTTTAATTTTTGGCATTTCACATGTTTTTTTATGTACAAAAACATGGTTTCAGTAAATATACGTTGTTTGACATTAAATACGAGATTAATTTCATTCTATGTGTGTTCATTCTTCTGTAAACTGTTATCCTCATCTTTTGTAGTAGTTGTTTCACCATGTTTTTTGGATTTCATAGTGAAATAACAACAACTATGAAGATGAAGATAAGAGTCTGCAAAGAATGAATACACAAATTATGCAGCCTCATCTCAAAGAATTCCTCTCCACAATAAAAAAATAAAACTATTCGATACGGACCCAATAATGAAAGACCAGATGAGACAAGAGCAAAAAATTGGATTTATAAGACCATAAAAAATCCAACCTTGATTGCCCTTTGGGGCCTGTGACGCAATGGATAGGAGCATTAAGACTTTACGGTTCCAGGTAAGCATTGTCTGAAGATAGCGGTTTGAATCCTACCCAAGCAGGCTAGAAGATTAGTTGACCAAAACGTGGTGAAACAACTATCGAAGGCAGTAATAACTCATTCTACATATATTGGCGGCTTGAAATCGAATTTTACGAATACTTTAATCATTTACATAAAACAAAAAGGGTCTTATAATAGAAAATGATCAACCGTTCATGAAGGCCCAAGGCCATTCGAGGATAAAGGTTAAGAGGATTTGCAGTTGCCAATAAACAACAAATTGTGAAAATACCATCAGAAATAAAAACATTATAGAAAATAAAAACTATCAGATTATCACTTCTGAAAGTATAAAAAAGCATAAAAGAAATTCACTATCAGTAATTTACGTAATTCAAATAGAATTACACAGCATAGTATACTTCTTTTGTTAATTACACATAAACAGTCTGAAAAATATCCATAAAAAGGGAATAACAAAATAATGAATATTTGACATTTTAAAATGAGGGATCATTTTCTAATCTTAATTAATGTAAAATAATAATTAAATGGTTTTTCAATTTTGGAGAAAAAAGAATGGGCTAGTGACATTTTTCTTTTTTATCAGCGGAATTATTTTTTTTTTCTGTTCTAAAAATAAATGGAGAATACAGTTAAAAAAATTTTCCTTTTTTTTTTTTTAGAATTTCTTTAAGGAAGTAGGATTTTCTAAATTATAAAATTAGCGACCATTTAAAAAAAAACAAAAAAACAAACCCACCACCATGGAAAATTTTTGTGTTTGGTTAAATGTGTAAATAACTAACATTAATGAGCGTCAACATTCAATCTACACATAAAGAACCGAACAATTTCTTTCATAATTTCAGGTTAGTTTAGGAACTAACCTGAAATTATCCTTGCTATAATTCGTATAAGTTTTCGTATTAGTTTGAAAAAAAATCGGTGTAGTTCCGTTTGTATTTTGTGAAAGCATCGGAAAAAAGTAACCATCATCTCCATTCACCTAATCTACAAACAATGATACCCAACACTAACGTTTGATACATTTTATGGATATGTTTTATAGCTAAATCATTATTTTATATTCCATCTCGGCCAAATCTGGGACTGTAGTTGTGTGTGTGTGTGTATGTATATATATATATATATATATATATAAAATATATTTGTAGTCATCGACATACAGCCCTGTTTCGTTGTATCACAACTCATCAGTGCCGCTAGACTAGCACCTATCCCAAGCCGAGGATCGAACCTAGAACCGTTGTGATGACAGTCGGCAGTTCTACCCCTTGACCACGGAAGTGGTGCCCGCAACTAATCTGTCCGAATGTCTATTTAAATAAACATCCGTCCGCCACTTGTAAAGTGCTCAAACGCTTGTTTGTAAACAAACTGCGAGCTTCGCATTTTTCAGCCAAATTAAGTAGCGAGTGAGATTATTTACGACAGTGCTCAACCCAAAGAGGGGGCTTTATAAAATATATTTGTAGTCATCGACATACAGTCCTGTTTCGTTGTATCACAACTCATCAGTGCCGCTAGACTAGCACCTATCCCAAGCCGAGGATCTAACCTAGAACCGTTGTGATGACAGTTGGCAGTTCTACCCCTTGACCACGGAAGCAGTGCCCCATTACTCATCTCTCTCTCTCTCTCTCTCTCTCTCTCTCTATATATATATATATATATATATATATATATATATATATATATATGTATCGTCCCATTTGTAGCTATATATATATATATATATATATATATATATATATATATATATATATATGAGTAATGGGACGATTCCAATATTTTTCCCGATTCCGATTCTTTATAAATCTCTAAATATTTTACTATAGAGTTTATGTTTAATATGCAGATAGTTTTGTAAACATAAAATTATACTTGTGGGGGATTATCTATAGATTTTACCTTTACTATTATTATAAAATCAATAAATATTAATTACATTGCCATTAGTACCAGCAATGGAAGATTTTGCTTTAAACAAATCAAATAAAAAAAGACAGTTCAAAGAATCGTTTTGGCATCGGAAAATAGGCACCAATTTTTTTTATACTGATTCCAATATTCCCAAATTTGTTGAGTTTTCTCGATTCCAATTCTGATTGTCCCAAAATATATACAATCACACACACACACACAAACACACACACACACACATATGTATATATATATATATATGAGAGAGAGAGACACATACACACACACACACACATTTAATACAAATGATTTAAATTTCATAAAATGTGATTTTATATATATACTAGCATGGGTACCCGGCGTTGCCCGGATGTTTGGAGGTGTGTGTTGAGCTAAAAAAAAAAGTGGTAGTAGGAAGGCAGGCTTGAACCCATACCGCTAACGAGGGAAAAGAATGGGGAAAAACTTGACGTCTTTGCTGTTACGACCACCACCAAACCGGATGTAGGTTTAAATTAAGGCTAGACAATCGAAAAGAGGGAATGACTTTCGAAAATATCGGTGAAAAAAAGCGACCTCTCCCCATAGAAAAGTGCCCAGTTAAGAGTGAAGAAATTAATGTTCTTAGCCAATTTTGTGGTATTTGTAGCCTGAAGTGTCGAGTTTCAAAACGATACTTATCTTGGTAAAATCTGTCGCCCCTGTCGAAAGTTTTAGGCAGACTTGCAAACATACATACAAACATACATTTATATATTGGTAACTAAAAATTACCAATAACTCTGTCAATTTTAAGTCTACAGACTCGAAATTTGATATACCGGGTACTGAGATTTGGGAAAATCTTTGTAATCCGTTTTCGGCCAGAAATTTGGCTGTCAAGGGGTCAAAGTTCAACGAATTGACCTTTGAGAACTCTACCAAACTCCTCCGACAATTTTGGATCCATACACTTGAAATTTTAGATATAGGTTGCTTGGACATGGATCTAACTTAATAACTTGATTTGAGCCCAAAACAATAAATCTTATGGGGGTCATAATATGGGTCAATTTTTTTTTTAATTTGACCTCTGCAGTGTCTACCAAATTACTCAGATACTTTCTGGTTTAACCATTTGAAATTTTATATAAAGGGTATTCAGAGATAGGGCAAGCTTTTTAATCGGTTTGGGTCGAAAATTTGAGCTACCAATGTATAAATGTATGTATGTATGTTTGTTTGCATGTCTGCCTCGACAGAGGCGACGGATTTTTACAATATCAGTATTGTTTTGAAGGTCGACCTTTCAGACGACAAATATCGAAAAATTGGCTAAAAATCATTAATATCTTCACCTTACACTGGACACTTTTCTACAGGGGGAGGGCGCTTTTTTCGCCGATATTTTTGCAAGCCACTCTCTCCTTTCGATTGTCTAACCTTAATTAAAACCTACGTCACTTCCAGTTTGGTGGTGGTCGTAACAGCAAAGACGTCGGGCTTTTCCCCGTTCTTTTCCTCCTTCGTGGTACGGGTTCGAGCCTGCCTTTCTACTACCACTTTTATTTTTGCTCAGCGTACACATCCAAACAACCGGGCAACGCCGGGCTGAAATGCTAGTATATTCATAAAAGAAAAAGTGTCTATCTGTGTATATTTCCCTACGCAATAACTCTGTCAATTTTCAGTCTACAGACTCCAAATTTGATATACACGATACTGAGATTTGGGAAAATCTTTGTAATCCGTTTTCGGCCAGAAATTTGGCGTTTAAAGGGTCAAAGTTCAACGAATTGACCTTTGAGAACTCTACCAAACCCCTATGCCAATTTTGGGTCTAAATACTTGAGATTTTAGATATAGGTCCCTATTACATGGATCTAAATAACTTTATTTGAGCCCCAAACAATAAATGTTAAGGGGTCATAATAGGGGTCAAGGTTAAAAAACAAATTTACCTCTGCGGTCCCTACTAAATTACTCAGACAATTTCTGGTCTAAACATTTGAAAATTTCCGTAAAGGGTATTCAGAGACAGGGTAAGCTTTTTTATCAGTTTGAGTCGAAAATTTGTGCTACCAATATATAAATGTATGTATGTATGTATGTTTGCATGTCTGCCTAAAACTTTCGACAGAGGCGACAGATTTTTACAAGATCAGTATCGTTTTGAAGGTCGACCCTTCAGACGACAAATATCGAAAAATTGGCTAAAAACATTAATATCTTCACCCTCAATTGGGCACTTTTCAACAGGGAGCGGTCGCTTTTTTCGCCGATATTTTCGAAAGTCATCCCCACTTTTCGGTTATCTAGCCTTAATTTAAACCTACGTCACTTCCGGTTTAGTGGTGGTCGTAACAGCAAAGACTTCAAGTTTTTTTCCCGTTCTTTTCCTCCTTTGCGGTACAGGTTCGAGCCTGCCTTTATTGCTACCACTTTTTTTTTACCTTAACACACACCTCCAAGCACCCTAGAAAAGCCGGGCACCCACGCTTGTATATATATATATATATATATATATATATATATATATATATATATATATATATATATACAAGCTTTAAGAAAATTATGTAATCTCAGCTCTCTAAGAGATACATTTAAAGATTTGAGAACACTTTCATTACCTTTCCTGGTAAATTTTACATAATAATACACCTTTAGATTTTATGTTGATTTTATTTTGTTTTTTCGGTAGGGAAATACACAAAGATTAAGTTTTTTTTATATAGATATATTATGTACATAGTATATTATATAAATATTATATATATATATATATTATATATATATAATTGCTGTTACATGCACCAGATATCTAAAGGTATTGCATTTTAAATAAAGGAAAGAATATATTTATCGACCAAATGTTTTTTTTAATGTTTTGCTTTTTTCAATTTTTGAACTAGTGTGGCTCTGGAGAAAGGATACATTGTTTGACCCAGAAGAGATGCTGTGGATAGATTTTTTACCTTATGTACAGTAAAAAAAAAAGCAAAAACAAAATATACAATTAAATCAAAACTTAGGGATCACTGTAGGAATGAAACGCATAATAGAAAGTCATCTAACAAGCTATATAGGTCGTGCATTTTTATTTGGTGCAGAGTAAACTTTATGAGAAAGTTTTGCTTGGTTGTTCGGCTGTCCAGGCTCGTTGCTATTTCAGTTAGTACATATCATAGGCAACCTTTTCGGTTCTCAACTGATTGAGTCCTACCCGGTCAGAGTCAAGGAAATTGAAATTGGGTGGTTGGAATTTACCAGGTGACTCGATGTATTGGTGCAGAAAACTGACATACACAGACCAACGACTCTGCCATTCATATGATTGGGTAGATGATGGGTTATGAGAGATATGGAACAGAACAGAATTGTGTTAGAAAGTTTTCTTTTCTTCATATGAAATGCTCACACATTTATTGTTAATATCTATATTAATAAAATTGTTTTGCTATTTCTTGTGTCTTTAAATATGTGCATTTTTTTCGCATCTACGTAACTTACACATTATTGCTTTTATTGCTTACTATTGATCAATTATTATTAAAATAAAATATGCAGTAGCATAACGTACTAAAACGAACTTAATTACGATATAAAATCCGCCAGAATACATTTTCTTTTTTTTTTTTTGTAAAATAATAATTCAATTAAACCTTTTGTAAATAGTTAAAAAAAAAAAAAAAAAAAAAAAAAAAGGAATGTATTACTTCATAAGATTATGTTTCTGAAGTTTAATTTGTATTCCTCGGATTATTCTGACTACTGTAATAATTTTGAGTGTAATTTGCCCAACATTTTGGCCGATTTAATCTTCTCTAGGTGTACCTTGTCAAAGTCAGAAATCTCTGTCTCCATTGAATTTTGAACGGAACCATTTATTTTATCCACGAAGGTAACATGCTTTCATTCTGTCAGCCATGACCATGTAGAAGTGTAAACTTTTTCACAATTGTATTCTTAGTATCGGTCGCACTTAAGATTGTACCTTCACTCTCCAGAAAAGTATCGCTTTTAGCTGGATTTTACCTTATACTTTATCCATTGCATTCAAGACAAGAACAGTAATCTTTATAATTCAAATAACTTCATAAACTTCGAAATTTCAAAGAAATAAGGAAGCATTTTAATATTGAATAGAAACTAATGCAAACTGGCTTTAAAATTCTTAGCAAATCGTCATGCATTGAAAGATTCAAAGTTATGGAATAATTATTGAATATACACATACACACACGCACACACATACATTAATGAAATCAAAGGGATGTAGTGTTTACCTGATATACGTAATGGTAAACTTCAAACTAATATAAATAACAGTATTTATATATAGATAATTTAATCCCAACCGAATTAAAAAAGCTCAATACGCAATAGAGAGTAGAAAAAAAAAGCAAGAAAATTAAAACTGTAAGTTGAACTTTACAATCAAAATTTATTGTTCGACTGAATACTCCAACAAACAATTTACAAAGTCCTTATTCCAGAGAGTTTTAAAGAATGTTGTTCTTGTTATTCTTCTCATCAGAGGACATAAAGAAATCAGCAAATTATATTTGTAGCAATGCTAGAATTTGCTAGTTATGGCATTAAGTGAAAGCACAATTCATTGTAGTTATAAATTACCAAAAAAAGAAGTGAAAAAATATTGGATATGTAAAAAATATAAAAAAAAACGCGCATAATATTTCAGCTTGCATGAAAATTCTCTCAAGTTGATCCAAAATGTGAAAATAGTTCTTTAGAGAGAATGGAGTTCAAATTAAGTCCAGCGTGATTATGCATATAATCCAATTGGAAAGCTTTCAAAACACCTGAAATAATGAAAATTGTTTTTCTGGGCAGTGCAGTAGCTGAAAGAGAAGTCGATCTCCAGTCAAATGGGATCAAGCAATAAAAGGAGAGAAAAGCAGTATCTAAACCTTCATCATCCGATTAATTAGAAAAAGTGATTTCAGATTAAATTTTAAAGAAATTAAGATCAGGTTAAACCGAAAAAAATCATCAAGTGAAAGATAGTATTACTATGACCGGAAATTGTCTAGACAGAACGAAACAGATCTTTCTATAAATTGTTAAATTCGATGTCATTATTAGAAAAGGTGGGGGAGTGAAGATTACGAGGGGCGTGCAATAAGTAATGCTCCTGACCCACTTCCCATAGCAGTAGAGCAACGAAACTTGACACAGTTATTAGTCTTTCTCTACATAGGAACCACCCAGAGTTATGCACTTCTCCCATCGTTTGATGCAGCTCTGGAGACCGTTTTTGTAGAACACCCCAGGTTGGTCCTCCAACCACGACGTGACTTCAGAAATCAAGGCTGCATCATCTGGGAAACGCTTTCCTTTCAAAAACAACTTCATGGCTGGGAAGAGGTGAAAGTCAGAGGGTGCAAGATTAGGGGAGTAGGGAGGATGGGGAAGAATTTCATAACCACATGCCCGATCGGTTCAGTAGTTTCTAAGAAAACTACTAGAGTAAATGTGGTACTGTGGTGACTAATTTCTATTAACCTCTAACTGTGCATTGAATGAATACCAGAATAATTTGTTCGCTGCAATGATCCATGCAAAGTTTCAGCCAGATCGGCTCAGTAGTTTCCATAAAAATGGTGGTAATATGCTTTTGATTTTAATAAGCAAAGAGGGTGCATCCTTGCCAGTCTCCCCAAAAGTGAAGGGGGTTTCGTTAGAGAGTTTGTTGAAGGCAGATGTGTGTCAAGTTAATATGATGTCAACGCCAATAAGCAAAAAGTTAAGAAGTCCGTTTTAAATCTTCTTTCGTGATCAAACCTGGAGGGGGCGGAGGAGGGAAGAAGCTTGGCGATCATCCAATCGCTGAGGGAAATCAAGTTAGTGCAAATTTTCTTTTTGGGGGACACGGCATCTCAGCGAGTTGCAAATGAACCCTTCAAAAAATATAGCAAGCAAAATCGTATATAACTATTTAATAACAACATAACACGATAAAAATTTGAAACCACATTAGATAATGATATTTTCCTTAAAGATTTAAAGTAACGTTACACTGTAAAGAGTAGCGTTACATCTATTCTTATTTCGTTAAGTCTGGTGCTACTAGATCTGAAGATATTGACTTCTTGAGATAAAATGCACCTAACATTGATGTTTTTTTGTTTTTGTTTTTCTATTCCCTTTGACAAAACTTAATTATGTTCTGCAAAACAAAAACAACAGCCCACTTTTACACCCTTTCACGTTTTCCCTTATCTCTTTACAAAACAACCAAACCAAACATTATGAATAAATATTTGAAGATATAAATAACTTAAAACATAAAACTTTTTATCTAAAATCACTGGATTCGACATTAAATAAGCTGAAAACGGTTGATATGCCATAAAAAAAGCAACCAAACCAAACCAAACCAGATTTTGTTTAGTGACTCCTTTCTACATTATATTCTACATTATATAACCATTTGACTACATTACTATCTATAAATATAAAAGCGAAAATGTATGTATGTGTGTTCGCTTTTTCTGTATGTCTACCAAAGGCTTTTTTCAGAGAAGCGGTCGGTCGCTTCACAACTTTTTAAAACTTTTTATATCACATATAAATCGTAATATCTCACAGTTAACAACGAAGCTCACCTGTCTATTTAATTTGCTCGATTTCGGGAAGATAAATATTCAGCATTTGTCGCTCGCCGCATGTGGGTTAGTCTTTTTCCTATAACATCTTGGTAAGCATTCTATCCCGCAGTCAAACTTAACCTCATTAATTCATTAAAACGGGAACCTGCCAAATCCAAGTAATTAAATAAATTCAAACGTGTTTCCGTTAGCATCTCGCGGTGGGGCAATGGTTAACGTCGCACGTTTTTTTTTTTTCACACTTTAATTTACAACTTTGCCTCAAGGGTTCGGGTTCCATCCTCATACTTACCTACCAAAACATTTTTTAACCCCCCACCCACCCCCGGAGTTTCCACACACACCTCCAAACATCCGGGCAACGCCGGGTACCCCTCGCTAGTCTATAATATAAATCCCACTTGTCTGTTTAAATGTATGTATGTATGTCTGCCTAAAACTCTCAACAGAGGCGATGGATTTTCACAAGATTGGTACCGTTTTGAAGCTCGAGTCTTTGGACGGCAAATATCGAAAAATTGACTAAAAACATAAATTCTTTCACCCTTAACGGGGCACTTTCTACAGGGAGGGGTCGTTTTTTTTTCGCCTTCCTTTAAGACTTAGCCACTTCCGGTTTGGCGAATGGCGCAACAGCAAAGACGTCACGTTTTTTTTTTTTCACATTCTTTTCCTCCTTCATGGAACGGGTTTGATCCCGCCTGCCTATTACCACTTTTTTTTTTTTTTTTTTTGCTCAACACACACCTCCAAACACCCGGACAACGCCGGGAACTCAGGCTAGTATCTTAATAAAGATGGGATATAATGTTACAGACAAACATTTGGTCTCCTTGGGAAAAGTTAGAGTTATGTTACACATTGACAAAAACAGAGTCCTTTCCGATTAACAGGTTGATAAACTAATGAAACTCAAAAACATATTCGATTTATTGAATCTATAAAGAAATGAAGATGACATTTTTGAGATTATAGCGATAACCTATCTCCCAATTGACATAGTTCAATCATGAGCAGACTGAGTCCTGCGGAGCATTCTGAATGGCATGGCTAATTTCATGAGGAAAATAAAATTTATTAACATTTGTCGGTTTCGTTTCGTTCTTTTATTTCTTTACATTTATTTTTCCTATCGTCAAATGAATACATTAGAAACCAATCTTAATCTTAATATATTTTTTGCACGTGTTTATATTAACTTTACCTTTTAATTTAATACTGATAAATGAAATTATTTGTCAGATTATTAAATATGCATCGAGATTTTACAGAAAAAAGATTAATAAAATTTTGGTTCACGGATTATGAAAATATTCAATTTTATCTTTGATACACGAATCATAATTCATATTAAATACATTGATTTTTCAAACATTCATTTTCCCCCTCTTAATAAATCCATAATGACAGCAGCGAGTGTTGATAACTTTGATATTAGTGATATTATACGAACACTTCAAATTTCTTATCAAAAAGATCATTTTAGTCTGTAGAAAAACATTGACGTTTTTGTATATTTCTTGGGCGAATGTTTGCACGTATGGTATTCCATAGTGAAAATGTTTTAGGTATCTTCAAGGAGGAATTTGTTTAAATTCATTACTTTTATTTTTTAATTAAAAGTCTGACTCATCTGATATATGATGAGGCGTGCTTTTCTGTTGTCCATGTTTCACATAGATGAATGCTTCAGGTAGTTTACAGTTATATGAAGATTTTACATGAAACTAAAAATGATGTGATAAAAATCGATGTCGTCGTCATCACATGACCATCATAACCGTCATCATCATAACAGGGAGGTGATGCTAGTCGAGTGGTTAACGACACAGATTGACAACCTGAATCTACCAAGTTTGAACGCAGAACCCACAGAAACACTTTTACTTAGGAATGTTGGCAACCTTCATGTGATCCCTCCCACAAGTACCTGACGTCTTTCTAGAAAAAATTATCAACTAGAAAGTTATCGAGGAAAAGAATACTAACAATAATAATCTGATTCATACTGGACGTGTCCCTTAACCCTCCAGGGTCGTGGGGACACTGCATTATTTCATGCGATGTATCTTGAGCAAGAATAGCTTGATTGCGTCATCTCTCTCCAGGGTCCGATCACATGCAGCACCTGATATTACCAAATAGTCACCATTTTAGTATTGGCCAGGCTCAACGTTGCTTAACTTCAATAATCTAACAGGAACCAGTGTGTCAACATGATTATGCCGTATATTCATAGCGAATGAATGAATAAATAAATAAAGCTCAACAACAATAGTAACAAAACGTGGAAAAGAAGAGTTAAGATTTACTTATGTTTGTATCAATAAAACTGTTAGGCAAGACCTCGTTTTTGTATGTGTGATTTTAGCCTATGCATAACTTTGATAAATTACATTGAATTATTTCCTTTATTTACTATTAGTTTATGCCTGCTTAATGAGCGGTATTGTTACAGTACCTGCGTATGTCAATTTTTATCTTTACCTAGCTTCTATCACTATATCTAGCATAAAGAAAAATACTTGCGAAATTTTGTATTTAAAAAATAAATTACTTACACGAGAGATTAAATAACTAGAATGAATTTACGTATTGTTTTTATTGACCAAAAACGTTGTTTCTTAATTTTTGAGAGAAGGATCGATAATTTGTATTATTTGGAGTATTGGTACTACTGTTTTCCCATTCCGTGTTATTTTCACAATATTTCAGCCGATGTAACTTCCGATCTTCTTTATTTAATCCAAAGGAGTAGAAATGGGAGCATATTACCCAGTGTGGATTAGATAAAGGGATCTGTTTTAAATTCTGCACAGATTCCCAAGTTCGACAAAAAGATTTCCAAGTTCAAGATACACCTGAAGAAGGTCGGAGGTTACATCAACAGAAACGTTGTGAAAATAACAGTCAAGATGAAAACACTAGTCTGAATAATCCAAATAATGCATAGGAAAAACATTAACAATTGTTTTTAACCAACAAATAATTAGTTTTGAACTAGTACTTTCTTTATGCCTACATTTTTTCGCATATTATTGTAAAACAATGTAATGTCTTTCATATTATCATATGATGACGATGATATCTTTAAAACACGTATCCAGTTTTAAATGAATCTTTTATATTCATGATAGATTCGAACTATTGACATAATAAAACTATTGCCTTTGTAATGTGTAATCTGCCTATTTCTTTCTATATCAACTAATAATATCTATCTATTTGTGTTCGAACAGGCAAACTTTTAAAAATACTTTTTAAAATATATAGATTAATTGAATATTTATTCAAGTAAAAAATAAACCAATGGAAAACTAAAACGAATTTGCAAAAAAAAAAAAAAAAATACTTAAGCTTTTTAATTATCTTACTTTAAACTGCTACCTGGTAATACTGGGTAAATAGAGCTATCATAATGACAGAAATTAATAATCATAGTGGACCATGATGGATGAAAATTATATGCGAAAGAAAATCTTGTTTAATCTTGCTGGGTATGAAAATTAAGTGTATATATAATTTGTTAACTACAATGGGTTGATTGATTTCATAGATAGAATTAGGTTTAGGGATAGCCGCAGCAGAGTATAGAAAGCAGGTCATGTGAAGTAGGAAAGATTTAAAGGTGGGTTTTAGTTGTAGAAATTCTACTGACAAACATGTTATGTACGGTCCTGATTGATATAGGCACTAAGAACACTGTGGAAACAACTTGTAGTTAATGAAGTGGATATCTCTTAATTTTTAATTAAATATAGATAAAATTTAAAACTTTATCATCATCCTTCTGAATGAATATACTAACTACCCCACAAAGGGATCAGAATCACAGTTTCACTGCTCATCTTCACTGATTCTGGACACTATATATAATAATAACGAGAAGACATATTTTTATTAGAAAAAAAATGTTTTGTGTGTGTGCACGTTTATATAGAAACTACATGGTCATCTGTCTGAGAGGAATTAAAAGTTAGAATTTGTATATCTATTCTCTATATATGTAGCAAACAAAAAGTAAATGTGATCATAGTAAAGGAATAGATGTGATAAAAAACATAGGAATTAAATTTTGAATACTTCAGTTTATATGTAAGCTGATATGTAATACGTGTCGCCGGAGTTTCACTGTGAAAGCAAAATATTGATATAAATTGGTAGTAAATATATACCGAGCGATTTCGGAGGCCATTTGCAATTTCCATTTCTCACAAAAGTTAATCAACATAGCTGATTAACCAATAAAAATTACAGTGTATATCTGAAAGTGTCTCTTTCTAAAGGAAATAAGTGACCGTACATAATATGTAATCAGTGGAAACAATCGAAATTTCAATTTCAAAAACAGAGACAGATAATTACTGTACTGACTAGCCAGGATAAAATATTGATTTTGTAGGATGAAAGCTATTGATGAAAACTTTCACTTTTATAATATATATATATATATATATATATATATATATATATATATATATATATATATATAATCTACAATTATATAAATACAAATTTGTCTGTGTGTGTGTGTGTGTGATTTCATTCATATAGACTCTGAAACGGCTGCACAGATTTTGTTTAAAATTTTTATAAACGTTAGTGTGTAAGTACGGGAGTGATTTTAGTTAAGTTTTGTTTCAGAATACCCCGATAATTATTGATAATCGAAACCGTTATTTTAATTTATCTATCATGAGTAAAGCTATTTTTTCCATGTTGCAACGATGATAGAACAATGGGCCGTGAAAATTCTACTGTGGGTAAGTTGTTTTTTTTTTGTTTGTTTTTTGTTTTTCCATGATGTGATCTGTTGGTTCAAACTCTGCACGTAAATTTCTTAATTTGTTTTCATTAACTGCAAAGAATTTTTTAAGATTTGAAAATTGTTTTTTTTTTTTTTGCATGACATGGCTGTAGATTCAAACCCTGCATATATATTTCTTAAATTTTTTTTTTCGTTAACTGAAAAAAGGTTTATATAAGATAATTTTATAAAAGGAACAGTAGGTAGTCTAGAATGTAATGTAGAATAACATATATTTTGGACTAAGTTACTGCATGGAGGCATGTGAAGCTTCCTCCCAGGTGATTTCACGAATTTCGATGACAATAAAAGTATAAGAGTGTAAAATATTCGTGGATCATCATTCAATCCTGGACAACGTCGGGTCTTCCTGCTAATATATATATATATATATATTATGTGTGTGTGTGTATGTGTGAATAAAAAATCTTTTATTCAAGTTGTGATCAAAATTTTATTATTTTTTGTCTAAATTTAATGAACCAAATATCATGAGATAATAATTTTGATTTTTCTTAGATTGTATCATGTACAAATTGTATTTTTTTTTTCAATACAGTTATCTTTTTCATCTAAAAGTACACCATTCAGTTTGAAGAAGGTTTTTAAGTCAGCTAAGGATAACTAAAAAAGATTAAGTTTAGTTTTGTGTATCTTTGACATATCTTAAATTCAGTGTTCCAAATGTGCACACACAGACACAGACATATATATATACAGGGTGTCCCAATAAAATGTATAAACTCTTTAAATGACCACAAAACCAACGTTTATTATAAGAAAGAAAAGTTTCATACATCAAAATACTGTAAACAAATATAGAAACCAGCTAATTATCGAAAGTGTTCAAATTGTTGGCCATTGTGGTCCATAATCAGCTGACAACGCTTACTGATTGAATCGAAAACGTTCCTAATCAGTTCAATTGGTACGTTGACACATCTTCTTTCAATGGTTGCTTTCAAGTCATTCATTGTAGATTGTTTTGTGGTGTGAACCCTATGCTTGATAAGCCCTCCAACCCTGCCCGCAAAAAAGAGAAACATCCATGGGGGAGGGGGTCAAATCCGGTAAGCATGGACAGTACTCGATACTTCCTCCTCATCCTAACAATATGTTTTGCAGATGACTATCAAGATATGTTCTTACGTCATGATGATTGTGAGGAAGTGCTCCATCCTACTGGAAGTGCCATTCTTTATTTCTAAACATCTCTTGGGAACGTGGCATAGCGTATTCATGTAGCAAGTTGAGATGATTTAAAGAGTGTATACATTTTATTGGGACATCCTATATAATAAGTTGAGATAAACGAAATTACTACATTGCTTATATCAGTTCCAATAATTTAAACACAACAGATAATTGCTGTATGATAGGAAATATTTTATTTTGTATTAAGATTTAGATCAAGGGTGGACAAACTACAGCCCGCGGGCCACATGTGGCCCACCAAAGGAATTCATGCGGCCCTCCAAGTACTGAATATTGAATGCCAAAAAGAATTTTATATTCAGTAATGTGAAAATTAACTGCATTTTTTCTTTGAAATCCTTTTATTTAGTCTATTTTAGATATCAATTATATTGGAAAATATACTATGCGGCCCAATAGAATTTGAATTTTTTTAATGCGCTCCTTGCACTGAAAAGTTTTCCCACCCCTGATTTAGATGATCCATAAAAATATTGATACGGCATAATCAGGTTGACACACTGGTTTTTGTTGGATCACTAAAGTTAAGCAATGTTAATTTAGGAATAGCAGGTGGTGTATGTCGGAGGAAGTTGACAGCTCTCTGCAATAACTGCTAAAACCTAAGGTTGTAATTTCCTATAATGGGGATATACATGTGACTAGGAACTGCTTATGAATTTTATACTTCCATGAAACTTCCTCGTATAAAGAAAGCCAGTTCAACCCACCTAGTATGAGTGCTGCTTCAGTAGTATAAAAAATATTTCAAATTGTTTGGGAACGATCGTACACTAATTATGCTTCCTAATATCTTGGAAAACTTTAGTCTGTCCAATATTTAAAAATACTGGCGATCGCCCTTCTGCATCTCAGTTAAGTCTTTTGTGCAATATGAGCAAATTGATTGGATCTATGATAAACTAAGTTGTCAATCATCTCTGCAAAAACGTTCATTTCATATGAATTAGCAATATGGACTTCATCCTGCAAGATCAAAAGCTAAGTGTTATATTACATAGGATCAGTGAATCGATTGGCAAGACCTTCGTTTCTAGAACAATAACTCTTGACATATCAAAAATATTTGATAGGGTTTGGTACAAAGGTCTACTTCACAAGCTTTCTAGCTATGGTAATATCTGGAATGTCCTCTCAACCATCAAACCTCTCCTCTTTAATAGGTTCATAAAAATATTCATTCATGAGCACAAGTCTGAAGCACATAGTATTAATGCCGGCATACTGCAAGGATTTATTTATGGCCCAAACCTCTTCCTAATCTTCAGCAATGATCTCCCAAATCACATTCTAAGATCATTTGTCAATATTTATGCAGATGATACAACCATTTATGCCAACACTTCAAATAGCATTAATGATCAAGATATTTATAATTTTCTCTCTTCCGACTTAAAGTATGTGGCGCAATGGTGAAAATGTGGCTAATTACTTTTAATATGGCTTCTCTACTCTTATCACAAATGCTTGGATCATCCTTTTATCCCAAATAAAATTAATTAGTCTCTCCTTGAGGAAATCTCCTGCTTTGATTAGCTTCTGAGACTGACTTTTATTTCAGAGTTGAGATGGAATATTTACATCAAATCTGTTGCTAAGGTCACTAGAAAAATGGTTGCATCATCCCGTCGTTCCCAAATCTCTCTTGACGCAATATAAGAGTTAAATATCTTCTAAAATGGAACACTGTTGCCTGGAATTTAGTTGGGATGTCCTTGTTTATTCCTTATATGAAAGATACATGGCTAGTCTTTCTCTACTCTATCGCTATTGTTATGGTCGTTGCTCAACTGAGCTTCAATCTATGTTTTCCCCTGTAAAACATTCACAACAAAAACTTGTCTTGCTACAACAATTTCTCTATCAACTATTCTCTTTCTCTCTCCGTGTACCTAAAACTAAACAGAATTTCCATGAACAAAGTTTCTTTCTGAGAACTGCACAATGCCCATCCATGGAACACTGTACCATGGGGCTGGTTCAATCCAAACAAATTCTTATTCAGCCCTCCTCTTAAATAATCAATTTCTGACCAATTACAACTATCATTACAAATCTTCTCAATGTTTCATCATCTACCTGATAAACCCATTAACTCTTATCCTCATTTGGTGTTTGGTCTGGATAAGCGCTGGCTTATCAGTAATATACATATATCTATATATGTAAATCTGTATTCCTGTTTGTTTGTTCATAACGATGTCACGGATGACGTTCTATCATTGTATATATATATATATATATATTTATATAAAATGGGTTAACTACTCCCTTATTTAAATATATATATGTATATATATATATATATAAATAATTATATATAATTATTTATTATAATAATTATTAAATACCTACAGACACTAGTGTTTACTCCTTTTGGGAATCATTAGTGCAGGGTGGCCGATTAACACCAGTTGATAGATTCGAACCCGGCAACAGAAGCCATGTTTGGCTTCATTAGCAAGGACCCAATCCATTCGGTTACTGTTAAAATTTAAACATTTATTCTTTTTTAATGTTTTTTAACGTCTGTCAGAGTGATCTAATCATTATATTATGATCTGCGCATATGAGCTAAATTGACCTACTTTTATTTCAACTAAAAGTGCGCAACAATATATATATATATATATATATATATATATATATATAATATAAAGCTGAACGTCTGTGTGTGTGTCTGGTCACGAATAGGCTCCTATATGGTTGACTATTATAGAAAACTGATCAGATATAATGATAGAATATGTATCGAAACACAGGAATGGGTATGTTTGATCTGACATAATGATGATTCACTTAAATTGTGGGGTCTGCGTACGCGCCTAGTCCACAAAGTATGGAAATAAAAAATTTTAAATTAAAAAAAAAACTTTTACAAGTGTTTTTGATATAGATGTACTTAAAAATACTTTGATAAGTATGTTTTAACTTAAATAGGGATGGTATAATAAAATTGTGGGGTCTGCGTTCGCGCCTGGCCTCCATAGAATGGAAATAGGCACAAACTTTAATAAAGACTTTTCATATCTATCTGCGTAAGTATACTTTGATAATTATGTTTCAGTTTGAAGAAATATGGTATAATAAAATTATTGGGTGTTCGTTTGCGCCTGCCCTCCATAGAATGGAAATATGTCACAAAGTTTAACAAGGTTTTTTAATGTACATCCACAGAATATTGTGATAAGTGTTTCAGTGTGAACAGGTATGGTATAATAAATTATGGGGTTTATCTATTTTATTTTTACTTTCATCATATTTTGCTTTGGTTTTGATACCCCCAAATTCGAAGCTATCTCTTTACAACCCTTCCTTTTCATAATCTATCATACTCAGTCCATTTTCTGTAGGCTGTTTTTGAAACCAGTCAACGATGGGTACTTTTGCTAGTATATATATGTATATATATATATATCATGTTATGATGCCACACGTGTCATAGAAGCTTACGCCATGCATGATGTCATAGAGATGACGTCATGTATCATGTCATGTATGGGGTGGGGGCAAAAATGAAAGATTCCCCAGGCTATGTCGGGTAGCCTGCTAGTATATATGTGAAATATTCCTTGTGCCCCCTGTTAAACTGTAAAACAGACAACACATCCTTTATAAATTACAATTTTAGAAAACATTTTTGTTGGAATCTGTTTTCCTTTCACCATTTTGAATGGTTATTTTTGCTTAAAAGTTGCAATATTTATGGATAAAAACTTACTAAAAAAGCACTTCATTGACGTATGATTATCAAAAGAAATAAAACAGTCTTTTAATGATTTTTTTTCCATTGATTCAGAAATTGCATGGACACTGGGACTAACAAAATTTCATTCATACCTTCATGAATTTGTGAGAAGTCTGTTCTGTGTTCATAATCTATTCATCATGCGAGTGACAATAATATATGACCGGCTGCTTTATTTATAACTTTGGTGCTGGGCCTTTTCCAGAAGTCTTCTATTCTGACCAATGTCATATGACAGTCTAGGAATACATTTATCAGGATAATTGGCACTGTCTTGAAAACTTGGAATGTGTCTCACAACTACAAAGCATACCACAGCTTTCAATGAACACGTATGTATGTGTGTGCGTGCCATCTACAACTCTTGACCAAGAAGAAGAAGAAGAAGTTTAGTTGTTATATCCCATTGTAATACAAACTGTTCAATTGTTTGTTGAGCAAAGAAATACTTGTTCTTTTTGTTTTGTTTTTTGGCTTATCGGACTATTTTTCTCAGCTTCAATGTTATTCTCACAATGCTTCAACTGATGTAAGCTCTGATCTTCTTCAGATGCAGCTTGTCGAATTTGAAAATATTTATGTCGAAATCGGGAATCTGTCAGGAATTGTGAAGAACAGAAGCAATTTGAAGGTTACATCAGCCTAAACATTGTGAGAGCAACATTCAAGATGAGAACCATAATCTAAATAAACCAAATGATAGAAATTATTTATCCTCATCTCCAAACTTCTTGTTCATTGGAACAGTCCATCAAATATTTCAAGCAACTAAATTTTAATACAGGTTGCTTATATCTAAGAACAATAAAATGATGGTTGCATAAAATGTTTTCTTGTGTTCTTATGTAAACAAATAAACGTGAAAGATTTTTCTACCTATCTTAACTTTATTAACATCAAACAGATTGTACTTATTGATTGATACAACGACTTTTAAAGTTATATATATTACACACGCACATATATATATATTCTTCTATTATATAAAAATAAAATTTTTGTATGTACGTGTCAGTGTGTGTGTGTGTGTGTGTGTGTGAGTTCCCTATGGACTCCTAAAAGACTGGGCCGATTTTTTTGAAATTTCTTACATATGTACTTAATGTGCCTGGCAGTGTTCTTAGATAAGTTTCGTATTGGAATGTTTTCCATATTTTTTTTTTTTTTTTATTACATTTTCACCCCAAACAAGGCAAATTGCCACTTTGGTGTAGGGGGCTACTATCAGGGGCAACAACTACTGGGGTACTATGTAGGGATTTTGGCAGCAAGGTGTCGGTTCACGTTACACTTGAACTTCTGCACGTCAGTACTGTTGGGGAAGCAGGGACCTGGAATGGAATTCCAGAGTCTAGCGGTTCTGGGGAAGAAACTAAAAATTTGATGAAAGAAGGAACAATCGATTTTGACTAAAGTAAACACCTTATACAGCCTAACATCACAAGTGCATTTGAGAAGTTTTTATTATTACATAAGCAGAAAAGTCCGGCATATAAAATCAACAGTAGATTCTTTTATATGACAGGAGCATGTTCGAAATAAATGTTTCTGTTTAAAGCACAATTGAACCATGATACTTGAAAGTTGCATTTTAAACTTTAATTCAAGTCATTATCACCGCACAAGTAAAAAAGCCCACCACATAAAGTCAACAGTAGGTTCTTTAATATGACAGATCCGCATTCGAAATGAATGTTTCTGTTTAGAGCACAATTGAAGCATAATATTTGACTTTTACATTTTAAAATTTAATTCAAGCCATTATATAAAAGTAATTTCATAAAACCAACAGTAGGTTCTCTACAGTGCAATGTAAACTATAATGTGTCTCGTGGATTAAATCATTGTCGAGAAGCATGTAAAGCTTCCTCCAGGTGCATCACAGTGGATCCCCAATTAGAGCAGGCAATCAATCGGTTTGATCGAAAAATGGTCGAATTCACTAATTTTGATGACAATAAAATATTTAATCCTTAGCAACGTCGGGTCTATCTGCTAGTATATATATATATATATATATATATATATATATATATATATATATATATATATATATGTATATATATATATACTCCTATAAATTCGTTTTTCTTTTGTGTGTATTGATATTCATATTAAAAACCCTCTTTTCTATTTATTTAAAAAGAAAATACAATTTTCTTATATATGGGTTGTGGAACTGCATTCACTAGCAAAAGATCTAGCTAATATGATTTTAAATTTGGCGTTCCAGCGATAAAAACTGATCAACCGTACATTACAACAGCGTTTAAAGTAATATAAACGCTAAGTAATTATTTCAATTCGGAGACAAAATATAACAGCATGCCAAAAGATAGATTCACTGAACTTAAAACAAATTTTATAATGGAGATAAAAAAGCTATATATATTTTCTTTTATATAAAAAATATTTTTTTCTTTTAACCTTATTCCTAATTTTCTATTTTATTTTATTTTATTTAGCAACATAAAATTAATAACTTAGTTTTCCTTTATTTCTTTTTAAATATTTCCAGGAATATCTGCCTTACTCATGATTAAAATGCTAGTTTTATTTTGGTGTCTTTAACCCCCCCCCACCTCCCCCAATTTTTGCTGATGAGGAGACTATATTTTAAAGGACAAAACTTTTGTCAAATTATTGTCAATTTCAATAAAATGAACATCGTTTCCGAAACGATCGTACAATCGAGTTGATTTTGTTTGTTTTTCGTTTTGGAACTGATTTTTAATTCACAATTATGAATCATTTTACTCATATATATATTTAGTCATCCACAGAAAGACTGTTTTGCTGTATCATAGGTCTTCAGTGCGACTAGACTAGCAACTACCTCAAGTCAGGATTGAAACTCAACTGCCTAGGCAAAAGTTAACTTTTCTAACCGTTACGCTATTGGCTGCTAATGTGGGTATGTGAAATTATAATTAGCAAACATTATCCAAACACTTAAGCTCTATTTGTTTGCACAAAGAGCATTGCTTTATATGCTAGCGGCAGTTTGTTATTTTACTCCCCAATATGCTCAACCCAAGATAGGAAACTGCAAATACCCTCAAACACAGATTTTCTTAATTTATTTTATAAAAAGTTACAAATAAATTAATAATCTATGATATACAGTGGTAATTTTTTCATGGCCATATTTTATTTTCGTTGATGATAAACATCTGAGGTTCTGGAATGCTGAAAACAACGGATACTACACCTTGATCTTAGCCGAAAGATCAAATAACCATAAAAATAATGATTTTTTTATGACTAGACATTTTTAATGAATGTAAAATATATATATATATATATATATATATATATATATATATATATATATATATATATATATATATTATTATTATTATTAATGAGTGTGGTTAGTTTAGTACCTATCTATTGTCATAAGACCATCCTGTTAAGTGTTACCTCCTCCTTTTCAAGGGTTGGGGTTGTAATGTAATATATGTTCTGCTGTTATAAGAACATCTTCTCAGGGACTAGCGTCTCCTTTTTACTGCGTTGAGGGAATAATGTAGTATCTGTCACTACAGGCATTACCCCCTTCTTTTATAGGAGCGATCCTAGCAAGTATTACCTCTTTTCATGATTTTATGATCGTTCCTAATGATATCATTATTTTCCTCTGGGGCATTAACTTCTCCTTTTTAGTATGGGAACATTTGTTATGATACTATGTTAATACCTCCTCCTTTGTATATCAGTGTAGAATATGTTCCTTCAGCGTGACGTCATCTTCCCTTCGGTAGCCTATTTTTGCGAGTCATTGATATATCTCATATGTATATTGGTTATCAGTAAAGCAATTATAGGATAACAAGCCTACATCCTCCATCAAAAATTATGACAAAAGATTATGCTTCACACTAATATTCATATATTAATAAAATAACGTCTCACTTAGTAAAGTTAAAAAAAAAAAATAAGAAAGAAAACTGCCATATCGGGAAAATGGATGCTGGTCAGACTCTGAAATATTGTAGGGGTGATTTAAGAGAAAAAATATGACTTGTTCATCAAATTTCTTCTTCTGAGGAACAATAACTTGTAGAAGGTCTCATGAAAGATGAGGGAATTTTCACATGGAAAGTATCTTCTTTCCAGGATACTGGATACAGCCAAGAACATTCTTGCTTTCTTCTTTTGGCCGGTTCAGTAGATGTTTATGTTTTCATATATAGACAGATTTAACAAAAAAACAAACCAAAAAAAAAAAAAAAAAAACTCGACCAATCGATTGAGAAAAAATTTAGGAACTGATGTAAATGGACAAGGAAAACTTCTTTCTCAAACATTACCCCTTCACCCTGCTCCCCCATCCTTGACTGACTAGTATACTCCCAGTCATGCCAATAAGGGGATAAGCAGAGGGATGAGTCACAGTTGAGCCATTTTGGGTGCAGACTAGCCATACAGGCGAAAAGGGCCCAGACCTCCAGTCACCTTTCTTGCATAGCTTAAAAAAAATAAACTTCTGAAAGATCTCTTCTCGTTTTTACAGCTTCTTCTACACGGAAGAAATGTCGCTAACCTCTCTTTAACTTACCATTACGTTCATGGTAGGTTTCTGCGCTCTATTCTCTGGTTACCATCTCTAAAATATTTACAGCAAGGTCTCGCACAACTGCAATCACAAAAAGAAATTTCCGCTCTCTCTTTACCCAAAACTAATAGAAATTTACATGAACAAAGTTTTTTCCCCACTAGAACATCTCATCTGTGGAATAAGATACCATGAGTTTGCTTCTCAACTTGCATGGTCCTTTTCAAATCTAATGTAAACAAATACTTGTTATACTGTCCTCTGGATTAATCAATTCCTTTTAAGTAACCTTCTGCTCATTTCACCCATTGTTTTCGTTTTTCTAGTGGAGGCGATCTCTTTAACCCTTACCTTTGAGCAGTCTCATGTCTTGATTAGTGGTGACCCATTAGTAAAAAACAATGGGAATGAAAAAATGCAAGGATTAGTAGAAAAAAAAACAGAAAGAAAAAAGAAATAAATTCTAGGCCATAATAGATTAGGTAAATTATTAAAAAAGGTGGCTTATTTTATTTCAGACAGATATAAACATATAAATGAACATACGGTCAATATATACACTCCCACCTTTATTTAACAGTATTAATATTAAATTCACTACATGAATCTTTTTCTGGACTTTCATAATGAACAAATATAATTAACTGTTTGTTTCTATTATTGAAATAGTTTCCTCATATTGGCTGTGAACTGCAATTTTCAGTTATTGGTCAGAATTGGTAACTGAAGAATTTTAAAATGATCCCTTAACCCCATCAAGATCAGAGCACCAAAAAATTCTTATCACTTATGCAGCTTCTTCTGATCGTAGTTGTTCCAAAAATCATTCATTAAAAATTGTACAAGTGTGCATTATTAGTCTTTTGGCATGATTCTATTATGTGAGTTGCTGAGTTGGCGCAAATAAGGCGTTTACATAGAGTCTAGTCTTGATAGAATTAATAAATAGTTGTTTGATTGTTTTGAAGTTCAGTCTTTCTTGTAATATTGATTTTTCATTTTCTTTTTTAAAGAATACATTTTCGATTTTATATTTTTCCTCAATTCACAGATATTTTAGAACTGCCTTTAGATCTTAATTGTCATCTTTAAAAGTATTTTAGAATCGACTTATTTCTAATTTCCTCTGCTATCACTTAATATTTCATGTCTGATATTCCAAAAACTTAAATGATTTCCTTAATTGAGACGTCAGTAACTTCTAATAAATGAGTGGGGTGCGGTTGAAAACATTAGAAATTTTAATTAGATTTCTGAACGTAGCTGTTCAAAAGCATTATGTATTTTGTTAACTTGCTTATTTTATGCATAGGATTATTAATATCTATTACTACTGCTGATTAGTCATTGTAATATTCACAACGGCTCTGCTGCTCTAGTTTCTAGCTTTCTTCAGTTGTATTTTACCTAATGAGATTAATCTTCTTTATAAAACAACAGTTTGAAGAGACGTTTGTAGTCTTTCTCTGTTCTATCATAATTTGCATTGCGTTGTGTGTGTATATGAATATGTTCCATAACGACGTACATGTTGAATAGTAGCCTTTTATATTTTATCTGTATGTTCAAGTACGTGTAAATGTGTGTATGTATATACGTCGCATCATTTAGTTGATCGTCTTGTGTGTGTATTTTAACATTTATGCAACAGTTCTAACAGGAAACGATTGACATGAACGTATCAAAACAGTTGTAGACAAACAGTTCTTTTTAACAGGTACAAATAACACAACACATACCTGAATTATTTACGAACATTTATTTTCATGATTTCAGCTGACATCTTCAAAGATTGCAACGTCTTTACATCTTGGCTATCTGAGGAAATGCCGCTCCTCGCGTCATGGAGAGACCAACTCCCCTATTGAGTCGTCAGTTCTCTATTATGTCCAACTAAGGCTGACTAGAATCTCCCCAAATCTACATTTCATTATGTGTCTCAGACCGACAGCTGATGTAACCTCAATCTAGTTATTTGTTTATACAGACCAAAATCATGTTTACATCTATTTTCTATTTTCACATTCCTTTTGTAGCGATATTATTATTTGCTGTCAATCCCTTTTTCCCAATCTAATTGTTTATATTTCTAATCATAATAATTGATCCAGTGACCTGCTGTTGCTCGAATCAATTAATAATAATAATAATAATAATAATAATAATGTTTTTACTCTTGTCCCTGCTTGCCATAGTTAACACAGATACTACACTATGATCACAGCCAAAGGGTCACAACATTACAATTTGCATTACAGGTGCTCGACTGAGCTTTACTCTGTGATCCTTTTTTTCTGTAAAACGTTCACACAAAAACTCGTCTAGCTACAACTACCATCAATAAACTCCCTTTTCCCCATTTATGCACCTAACACTAAGCAGAACATTCACGAGAAAAGTTTCTCTTTTAGAACTGCCCATCTGTGGAACACAGTACCACGAGCTTGCTTCCCGATTGACTATATTATCATTTCACGTCCAATGGTATGCTGTCCTCTTAAATATCAGTTTCTAACTAGTTATAACCATCGTTATTGATCTCATCAATTTTTTTATCGTCTATCCACTCAATAACCCTTATCCTAGAGTGGCCTGTGAGCGTTGATAAGCAGTGACTTGTAGGGTTTAAAGAGGTTAAATTTACATATGTTTCTATGGGATTTTACGCTAGCTGAAAGATGCTTAAAATGTTAAGTACTAAATAGCATCTGTTATTGTACTAAGTAGACAATAATTAATCTTAGGATTAATCGGACTACTATTCTCATCTTGGTTGTTAGATTTACAACTTTTCAGTCAATATAATCTACTTCCGGTCCATTATTTAAAACTTGGGAACTTTCTAAGTAAGTGTAGAAATCTTTGTCTAACTTTTTTGTCGAACATAGATAAAATTTCAAGCTGAACTTTTATTAAATTCGTAGAGTAGATTATTCTCATTCTGTCAGCCATGACCAGATATAAGTGTTAATTTATGTTATCATTAGTTACCATCGCCTTTAGTAAGAGTCGAAGGTTCAACTTGCAGAAGACTCACTTGGAAATATTTGTTAATGCTTCTTAACTGTTATGTCATGGGTCCAGGTTCTTGAGTTAGACATGAAACTTTTCAAGTTTAACAAGATGGTAGTTGAAGGGAATCAGATGATACATCGGCCAAAACATTGTGAGAATAAGAACCAAGAGCAGAAGCGTAATCCAAATGATCCAAACAATACAAATTATGAATCATCTAAAATATTTCGAAACATAATTCTTTTCATAAAAATTTTTTGTCATCTTGTGTTAACATGCCTCTGATTTTTACATCTACTTTTGAAAGCGATTATATTTGCTTTCGTGCTCTTTAGTATGTTACCTGATAGTTTTTGAAGATCATCTTGTGTGGTAGGAATGACTTTAGAGCAGGTGAAGCCCTCTTTAGCCTTGGTCACTAGGTTGGCGCCAGGAGGGACATTTGGCCTATAAAAGAAATCTGTTGGCATTTCAGGCTATGTAGTCTAATATATAAAGTTCTTTTTGAGCCGACTCTTTAAATAATCAAACTCCATCCAATTTCCACCATTAACGATTAATATGTGACCACTGTATATTCATTAACCCTTATCCTCGAGTGGCTCTCGGGCCTTGATAAATGATAACTCACTAAAATAGATTTTAAATAATGACCTGACCAGTGACGGATTGGTTTGGTGATCAATTTTTAAATGCCGTTCAATGCATTGGTATGATGCATCAATGCATGCATCAACCATTGCATAGAATATTGTTACTGGGCTGATACATCTGCCGCTAGTCTCTCACTTTTAAACAGAGTCCAGAAAAGAGTCTCATATCTAATTGATCAAACTCTAACTTCTGACCCATTGCCGTAATGCTACATTCCTGTATCTGTTTTACAAATACTTTAATAGGATGTGCTCTGATGAACTCATAGTACTTTTGCCCCCCCTCCTCCCAACGTACATCTTCCCAACTAATGCAACAAGAAGTAAAATCATAGCCCTTTACTGTAGAGGTCCATAGATGTTATTCTAATAGTTTCTTCTCTTAGATTGCTAAATCTTGGAATTCTTTCTCTTTTTCCTGCTTCTCTGACTGTGCTAGGTTGGAGAGGTTTTAAATGTAATGTGAGCAGACATCTCACTGCTTCCCATAGTCACCTATTAGACACAATGCCAAATAATTGTCTCTTACGTTCCAAGTGGCAATATGCCTTGTCTGAGGTGAAAAAAAAAAGTAAAAATACAAAAAATATTTAAAAAAAAAACGCACAGATAAAGACTGTTCTCAATTTATGTTTCATACTATGGAACGTTTTCTTTTGATCAGTTCATATTTTGTTGAGACAACGAAGTCCACAAACCGAACTCATTTACTTAGAATACTTTTTTATTTTTGTGTCTAAGTTTAAATATTTTGAAGAAAGGACATTTTTAAATTCATGCATTTTCCAGAAAATTCCCTGTATTCAAATGATGTATTATAGATAGAAAATCATTTATGACCTATAAGGATTATTCAAGAACTTTTTAGAATTTCGTATAACTTGGATTATTTGGACTTCTCTTCTCATCTTGGATGTTATTCTCAAAATGTTCCGGTCTTTTTTAGGTGCATCTTGTTGAATTTAGAAGTCTTTATAGAATTTTGAACTATATTTCGTCCACAGGCTAGACGGGTCTCATTTCGTCAGCCATAGAAAAATCTAAAATGTAACGTAAAATTTGTGTGAATTTTCATGATTTTTTGTAAATGAAAATATTTGGTTGATTTTTATATAGAAAATCTGAAAGGAATAATAATTTTCTAGTATTGAGGTAATTTATACACAAGTATTGTTGAGAAAGGTATTAATCTGTATGCTTCTCCATTTGTGGTTATAAATAACTTATGTTCAATTAATAATATTCAATGAATCATTTACAATGGCCATTATTATGGCATTAAATAACTGGGAAATGATCGATTTGCCATAAAATTGTGAAACCATTCTCAACTAATTAATGTATAAAAATTTGTAATTTAAAAATGTCCCATTCAACTCAAGAACAAAGATTATGCTACATTCTGTTATTACAAAAAAGGGGTATGCCATATTCCCTCCATAAAAGACAAAGTTCAAGAATAATAACTTATTTCTATCTTTCTCAAATGAAACAAACATTAATTTTGAAATATTTAGAACAATAAATTATTTGGGCTTTTTCAAAGTGGAAATAAAAAATAAGAAGAGATTACACCATTACGTTGTTTTGATGGCCTTTTAGCATATATTTCACTGTCGATGATGATGTCCATTTCTATTGAAGTTGGGGAAGAGTGACTGTCATAATGGTTATCGACATGGACTATGAGAAAAGGCAGAGAGATCACTATTCAGATTTCTACTGGAATGGCACGGAGAATGCAGGAATCCTGAAGATGTTTATTTTCACTCAAATTCAAGAGAAATGCAACATAATCACGTTGACACACTTGTGTTTGTTAGATCGTCGAAGTTGAGCAACATTCTGGTCAGTACCAGATGGGTGACCATTTGGGAATACCAGGTACTGTATTTCGGAGGATGTTGACACCTCCCTGCAAGAACTGAAAAATGTAACGTTGTCATCTTTCCTGACGGGGTATACGAGTGGCTGGGGACCACTTGTGTATTTCAGATTTTCATGAAACTTGTCCAACCCAACTAGAGTGAGTGCCAGTTCAGTTCGGTAAATTTCAGAAAAACTTACAGCTAGAAATCACTGGTGAACTACTGTTTTGAGAGTAGAAGTGATTTGCTACATTTATTGAATGAAACAGAGAATGCTGGGAATAATTTGGTGAGATTTCTGTTATTCAAACTTCAAGGAATATGACCTGTTGTTGCAAGAGAGTAATCACTGATAAAATTTAGTGTGAGAAAATCGATTAAGTTATAAAAAAATAAAATAAATAAATAAATTTTTTTTTAATTTGTGAGCTCATAAATACTCATAACATGTAAGGATGATTTTCAGAATAAAATATGTTTAAGTGTAATTAACTTTTAATAAAATACTTTTAAGCATTTTTTCTTTTGTTTGATGAAATTTCAGCTAGGTATTTGTTGAGGAAGATGGAGTAGGCTTAAATTTATGAAGATGTTTGTGTGTGGATTAATTCTCTTGTATTATATGTATTTAACCGATCAAAACATATTTAGATTTGTTTTAAGTTTACATTTAAAGCTCAGTCTGTAAAGATTTTTCCAGAATTTCAGCAAATTCCGTGCTAATCATAAATATCTGGCAAACCTGACTCAGCAATATCATTTGTGCCATGATCGCCTTCAATCTTTATCACATGAGACTTGTTTTTTTTTTATTTGTTAATTTCAATCGAAATCAGAGCGATAGATTATTTGTTCGCGTTTCCAATGAGATATGCTTTCAATTTTACTGCTGCACAAGTGAAAGGCTGATAACTGAATAATTTTATTGAAAAAAAATCAATTTAAATTAAAAATTATGAAAAATTGTAAATCCTAGTATTAGTGGCATGCAGTCTAGATATCTAAATTGAGGGAGGGGGCATCTTGTTGTATTCAAACTATCTCAGTTTCTTATAATATTTCTCAGTACTAGAACTTATTCTTGAGTCTTTAGGCCATACGATCAAAGAGGTGGCTACAAGCATCACTAGATCTCTGTTCACTACTGCCTAGTATTAAACCTTTCCCAAGATGGTCTTCCTATTTTGATAAGTGTATTTGTTTGGTAAAGACATGAGATATCTCAAGAAAATATTTATAATACAAAATGAACTGGTAACGTTGTATGACGTGTGTGTTTTTTGGCTTGTTGCTTCTTCCTAACATACAGATAGAGCTGCCACGAAAATTTTTTTATAGTTCTGGTAGTCAAGACGAATAAAGTTTTCACTTTAATTTAACAAAAATCAATATTTGCTTCAAATTTGAAACATTTTTCCAGAAATAATTAATTCGGAAGTGGGGTTCCTATTTATTTTCTTCCCCACGAGGAAAGAGTTAGACACAAGCTCAGTTTGTAATGTGGAAAAATCCATCTTCACTAAAAGAGGCAGTCTGGATTAGGACAAAAATAAAATAATTTTTCCTTCATTTATTGAGGACAGAAAGATTAAGTGTGATATCAGAACAGATACTACACTTTACTCCTAGCTAAAAAGCCGATGTTTACCTCTTTCTTACCACGAGAGCATGTATCACGAGGTCAGAAGGTGGGAAAATAAGTCAATATTCTAAGAGAAGAAGCACTTTATGCCTGAGTATCCCAGTCGGCATTCCCCGGTGAGGATTCCTCAGGCATTAAGAGATAAACTTGTTCCCCCAAAAAAACAGGAGATAAGGCCTGGGAGGGTGGATCTCCAAGCGATACACAGAACACTTTGCATCAGTCCGACAGCAAGAAAGGCCATTTCAATGGCCCAATTTCTGTTGAATTGATTGTCGAAGTGAGAACCTTGACTAACGTGTACTACTAAAAGTACACTGACCATACACTGATTGAGGACAGAAGGGATGACGTGTGATATCACAACAGATACCACACTTTACTCCTAATCAAAAAGCCGACATGGAAATGGAATAAAAGAAAGCTTAATCAGACTGTTCAATTAAAACCTTTCAACACTAGATTATTTTAAAAAAATATTAGTTATAAAATCTTATTGTTTAATTTTTAGACTTTTTTATCCAAAGGTAGTCGAAAGGATCAAATTAAAGGTGCATTTTATGTAAAACTTTTGCCCCTCTTCCCCATCGCATTCTGAAAATTGAACAAAAATTATAGTTCTTAATTGATACTATTTGTAAAAATTTAAGAAATTCAGTGCAAACTTGTTTTTTTACTAATGATAACCAAAGGGTACTCAAGATAAGGATTAATGAGAATGTGTGAATTTTCAGTTGAATGATGAAGAATATTATGAGAGGATTGTAAATAATGAATACAATGAAAAAATTTACTATTCATGAGGACAATTTATGACAAGTATTTGTTAACATTAGATCTGAAGGAGACCATGTCTGAAGGAAAGCAGTTCCATCATAGTTGTTTCACGGATGTGAAGTTCTTGAAAAAAAACTCTGTTCATGGAAATTTCTTTTTGATGTTTTCATAAATAGGTGATAACTTCATTGTGATTGGTAAACCAAAATTTACGAATTTTTATTATTTAAAAAAACTTTCTGCTTTAATTCAGCTTCTTTTATAGCTTCAAATTCATCTTATGGATAATTTTGCAGAGAACAGTTGAAGGCTCTATTGAGGGTTATTGTTCTTTTCTAACAGTCTCAAAATATTTACATTGTGACCAAGACGTTACTGAGGAATTTTTAACATGGATGGATTTAAAAAAATTTTTTTAAGGTATCTTAATGAAATTTTAATATATATATGTACGCAGAAAAATGTTAATGTATGTTTGCACAAAAATGGAAAAGAGTGCATTTATGAAAAATAACATCTTTTAAATGATTTCTGTTTTCAGTCTAACTTTTTTTTGTATGGATATTCCAAAGAAAACGTTTACATCAATAAACCTGAAATTTTACAGGAATTGAGGAATTAAGTCGTGGAATCAAATTGTAATTGAGTAATCCTATAACCCGTCATGGATAATGTTTTAAAAGGACACGAATTTGTGTAATTGAAAGTGGAAACTATTTAAAATCTTATTTTTCACAAATAAATTCAATTTCACTTTTTTTCATTTTACAAACAAATCTCCATTGTCTTAGTTAACATTATGTAAAAAAAAATCATTAAGATACCATCAAAATAAAGAATCTATTCAAGTTAGAAATTCCTCAGTGATCCCTAAGTTGGCCACTCTGTATATGTAAAATTATGAAAGATATATTTTTTCTGGGGTTTTAATCAGATTGGATTATTGATATTTTCTTTACTTATCTAAAAAAATGTTTTACATTTTTGAAAACGTAAGAATATGATGAATAAAAAAAAATCTTCATTTAATAAAATTATGATGTTCAGTCTAAAATCATTAAATAAGTTTTCGGATCACTTTCTCACTGAGAAGAAGCATCCTTGAAACAGGTATAGATTCTCATGTTATGCCTATAGCATTCATATATTCGATCTTGTAAGATGTAACTTGTACCTACCTGATTGACAGAAATAGAAAAAGGAGGCGGGAAGAGGCGGTAATGACATGACCTTGTCTTGTTTGCCATTCATGGCATTGATCTCATAATAGAAAATCCAACTCAACCTTTATTATTTCATTAAAGAGTGGGTGGAACAGTCAATCCTTTTGATGCCTGTAGTTACATCACTAGTGTAGAAATGTCGTGAGAGCTGCAGTTATTTTTCAGTCTGTCTGAGGAATGTCAAATTGCCACCAGCCCTGCCCTCTTACTCATTTGAGGATCAAGGTAAATAAGAAAGAAGTACGTCATATGATGGAATACTTTTACCACATCTAGGGAGGTGCCACTCAGAGCATATTTTCCAACCTTGACAGAGATCAACTTCAAAATCTATCTAGGAATGATTCATTCTATTTTCTACAGTCCTCTTACCACAAAAAACAATGTTATTCTCTCTCTATTGTCTCATTATTTCTATGGAAGGTGCTCGACTGAGCTCCAATCTCTAGGTCTTCCTTCTAAGACATTCAGAATAACTTTGGGAGTTGCGAGTTTTGACAGCAGTGTGTCGAATTTAACTCTTGAAATTGTTACTTGGAAAGTGTAAAATAGTAAACTCTTGACTATTTAACCACAGTCAAGAAATACTTGTCATGAATTGCCTCATAATTAATCAAACTTACTTCATACCATTGATTGTTTCTTATCTTTATCTCATTAACTAAAGTGACCGCCAGGGAGGTGTCAATCAGGACACCCTTTCCTACCTTGTACAAGAGTACAAGATTGACTTTGAAATCTAGTGGGAAGTAATTCCTTCTATTCCCTACAAGAAGAAACGTTACTAGTCTCTCAAAAATCGAAATTAAACAAAATACTTGTAGAAAGACATGCAATTAATGTTACCAATTATGCGAAATGTAATGTTCTACCAGCATTTTGCTTAATTTTCTATTTTTGAGCGATTATCGGGGCTCCAAACTGGCTGTTCTTTTAGTTTGAACTTGACAGACTTTACACTGATTTTGTTTTTTAAGTAAAAGAAACACTTTAAAATACGTTAATACACATAAAAAATATCCAGTAGGTAGAAGAGTAACTTATCTTGCCTTTTGTATCATTTATTTTCTGTATATTTTTTCATCCCTTTTTTGTTTTGTTGGCTTTACTAATAAATATCCAATTTCTCTTCTTTATTATCCATGTTATCTTAAATCAAATATTTCTTAATATCAGAGCAGTTTATAGATTGAAAATTATTTTTTCATTCTCATTATTGATTCATGTAAGGATCAGCCCATGGCTTCCATACTTCATGTTGATTTTCTGGATTACATGGCTTCCTAAAACAGACTGATTGGTTCCCGCTCATGTAATATACTCATTTAATAAACTAGAAGAACACCCATCCAGGACGAGTAAAATGAATTCCTTGAACAGAACAGTTTTGCACCACTTTTATGAAGATTTTTACAAAGATAAAAATATGAGGCCACGAAGGCTTACTTCAAGAATCCTTATTCCAATTTTAATCGAAATCCATTATATCATAAGGCTTAAGCTTAAGAGGTCTTAAGAAAAAAATGAATTTTAAGGAATATTACTTACAATTACTTTATTGGCGAATGACTATAGATCAAATTTAATGTAAATTTGAAATATTTTATTAATTATGATTTCTAAAACTTTGTAAAATACTAAAAATCTGATATTTGGGGAATATTTATTAATTGATGTCAAATATCTGTTGTGAAAATTGCACAAAAATCAGAGGTATCTGAATTTTCACAAAGTGCTTCCTCTACATTTAATCACCCTTGTGTCACATCCAGCCCTCGTGGGGGTATGGTAAATAGAGATGTGCAAATCTGCCTTTTCTGCTCAGTTTGTTGTGCAAAATTCTTTGGCCTTTATTTTTCATTGTGGACTTTCTTAATGATATCTTTTGTATTTTTCATGTAAATGAAAAATACTGAATATTCTGAGCGCATTCACATATATGAGGTTTATTTAGATTTCCATGTAGAAAATGAGTTGTTGGGGGTCAGAAATTTGCACAAAGAGAATAATTGAACCGTTTGGTAATTGATCATAATTATATAAGGTGACTAAAAGAACACTTGAGCTAGAAGGAGTAAAATGAATTTTCAGAACAGAAAAGTCTTGCATCATTGTTATGCCCCTTTACAAAAATTAAAATCAAGATATAATGCTAGTAAACCTTAAGTCTAAAATCCTTATTATATAATCCATTAAATAATTCTGATTCTAGAAAATATCTTGCATATGAAATTAAGCTTAAGGGGGTCTTAAGAAGTAATTAAAATTCAAGGAATCTTTCTTAATTGTAGCTAATGTTATGGGTCAATTTTTAAAAAATTAAATGGTAATCGCTTCAGACAAGGCATGAAACCACTTGATGTAAGGAGCTAAAAAATACAAACAATAAAATACTATATTACTAAAAGGTTAAAAACTAGTCAAAACTAAGTGTTCGATAGACTTTGACTCAGAAAACAGCAGTTCTCTCCCTTTGTCAGAAACATTGCTCATGGAATGTGAAGACTAAAGGACAAAATAAGGGAAGCAAGAGTTACGAGATTGACGAAAGTAAACCCAAAATCAACTTTGTATCCTCCATTCAATGCTAATCTGAAATATTTTAATTTTTCGATGGGAGGTTGTGATTATACTCTCTGAAATCCGATTAAAATATTCTAAAGAAACTGAAATTAGAGAAATCTCTAGTTATATATAAAGGCGCTTGTGTGTGTGTATGAGTTCCTTCCCTATGACGCCGATTTTTAAAAAAATTTCACTCAAATGTACTCTATGTATCTGGGAGTGTTCTTAGATAGATTTTATATTGGAATGCCTCTAATAAGTATCGAAAATAGGAAAACAAAAAAATTTGAATAAAGAAGGAACAGCCTGATTTTAACCAAAATTAACACCCTTATACAGCCTATATCACAAGTGCATTTGAAAAATTTTATCAGCACACAAGGAACCATAATACTTGACTTTTGCATTTTCAATTTTAATTTAATCTATTATATAAAAATAATTTTATAAAATTAACAGTAGGTTCTCTGCAATACAATATAGACTACAATGTATTTTGAACTCAGTCACTGTGGGGAGGCATATGAAGCTTCCTCCTGGTGCACCGTGGTGGGTCCCCAACTAGAGTAAGCAATCAATCGATTTGATTGAAAAATGGTCGATTTCACCGATTTTGATGATAATAAAAGTATTGGAAGTGTGGAACATTTATTGATCCTCATTCAATCGCAGACAATGTTGTGTCTCCCTGCTAGCATTTATTAATTGATATCTAACACCTATTGTTAAACTTTCACAAAAATGGAAGATATATGAAAGGACTTCCCCCTCTCGTTGACTAAAAACTAAATTAAACTTAATACTTTATAACTCTTATTACCAATCCTTATGCATACTTGCTGTGTTCCAAAATTAATGATCGGTTAATTAGTTTAAGCAAGAATCCTTAACGTATATAAACATATATGTATACCTAACTTTATATAGAGTTAAATAGTTGCAAAACTCAAACATGTTCTGCAAAGTGCATAACAAAAACAAACATCCTCTTCTAGAAAAAACCCAAACCAAACACAATGATAAAATATTTGAAGATATACAGACCTTGAAGCATAAAAAACTTTTCAAAAAAATGACTAAATTTGGCAAAATAATAAAGTGTTGATATGCCGCGAAACCAAACCAAACATCAGAAATGTATTTTTATTATAAAAAGAAATTGAAGCATAAAAACTTTTCTCAAAATTACTTGGTTTGACATTACATAACGCAAAAAAGGATGATATGCCATAAAACAGCAAAGACCTCAGGTTGGACAGCAAAAAGAATGCCGGACATCCTAAAATGGAAAGAAACGATGAGATAAAACCCGAAACAGTGATAAATGAACCCCCACAATCGTTATTACTGGAAATTTGGTATAAGGATTGTCAGACAGTGTTGAACATTTTGTCAAAGGGAACATAGCCGATAAACTTGGATGATGAGTGAATGATTTATTCGTCCTTTAAGTGTAATCTCGTTAATAAATAAATAAAAAAAATACCGTACAAAACAAATGGAAAAAATGTGCAATCCTGTTTAAATAGTAATAACAAAAACTAATGAGACTCAAGGAAATTCCACGGTGACTTTTTGACACAAATCTGTATAACTTACTTTTAATAATTATGTTCCCTTTGAAATAAATGTTTATCAGGGTCAATCGTATCAAGAAAAAAAAACATACTATAATAGTTGCCATTGTCAGATATTCTTTAAATAAATAGCACAAATATGCCTATTTTTGATTTATTAAAAATTGTACCACTGAATTTATTTTTTTTAGTAATAAATATTCTTACTTCTTACTGAAAAAAATTGACAACTAAATATTCTTTAAACAATATAACTAAGGTTACTTTTTGAAAATGTATTTATTCAAAATTATATTGTTTTAGTCGATAAGACTTAAATTTTAGACATTTTCTAGAATCAAAATCATTATCAAAATTGGGATAAGGATTCTAGGCATAAGATTTTTATATTTTTATTTTAATTTTTATAAGGGAGAATAAAAGTGAAAAATTTGTACAGAAATAAATTCTACCCGTGCCGGGGGGGGGGGGGCTAATATTCTCATAGTGTATGTGTATATATATACACACACAGCATACAGCGCCCAGCCCTCCCAAATGATCACCCATCTGGTACTGGCCAGGCTCAACATTGCTTAACTTCGGTGATCTGGCGAGAACCGGTGTGTCAACGTGATTGTGCTGTGTTGTAGAAATTTCCAGGTTGGTATCTGGGGGCATATTAATTCATTGAGAGAGAGGTGCATTATTAAGACATGCATCTTCATTAAGACATGCATCTAGGAGAAGGAAACTCTGATGTAAAAACCTGTGGTCTACTGTATACTCTGTCCTGTGGCAGTCATCTGCACCAATAAAGATTAGCAGTAAGACCAAAAAGTGTGGTTGGTTCTACACAAAGCCTTCACCACTATAAACAAATCATCTGTGTGGATTTCTGAGCAACTTAGTTGTTGTGGTGAAAGCTCATACATCGAAATTGATGGGAAAGTCCATCATATATATATATATATATATATATATATATATATATATATATATATATATATATATATATATATATATATATTATGTGTGTGTGCATTTTCTCTTTTTTCATCTTTATCTCCTCAAACCACTAGTGTGAACATACAATTTACTGGTCAGTCTTTCGTGAAAACCCCTAATTCTGTCCTATTTTTCTCTCCTTTACCTGCTCATTACCCAGGTCTAAGTAATACCCTGTCAGGCCAGGCCTAATATTTGCCACCGTCATGTGTCCATCTCATTGCGCCGTGTGATAGAGCTCTTTACCAGCTGTTTGCTCGTAAAGCCTATAATCCGCTGGTTGATGTGGTCCTCGTGTCATTTATTTGAAGGCGTTGGAATATCTCCGCTGATATCTCACTGAGGTCCACGTGTCGGGGTATGAGTCGAGGTGGGGGTTATGGTGGAAAGGTATAGCGAAGCCCCCCCCCTCTTCCCCTGGGCCGGGTGGAGAAATCGATAATGCCGGAAACAAGCTAGCAAGACATCTTAGCAATGAGCTGTTAACATTGTTGGATAACATTGCTCTACGCGACGTATCTATGGCATAGAGGCCCCTTTTTTTTCTTTTTCTTTTTCTTTTTTTTTTTTTACGTCTGCTGCAATTAAAACCCCGTTTTCTTTTTTAAGTATGATTTTTTTTTAATGTGTAGTGAATGCCGCGTGATCGTCGCCACCACCATCACCAGGTAAGCAAAGCATTGTCTGACGTCTTATCCAACCAAGGTTTCACTCGACAAACACTTTCATAATAATACTGTTGATGAAAAATGCACCAGTGATTTGAACCCGCGCGCTTTTGTAAGATAGATAGAAAGAGAGAGACGAATTGCAGGAAGTTGCTACTGTCTCTCGACTATTACTGCTGCTAAGGCTACTTCTGCCTTGGCTTCTGCTTTGGCTGTTGTTATTGTTGTGTATGTGTGTTTGAAGGCTGAGGCCTCCTCCGCTTTGACTTTATCATCAACAACAACAACTTGCAAAAACCCGGTGTGCGTGCGCGCGACCACGCGCTTCATCTTTATCTTCTGCGTCATCTTTGTCGTCAGCTCCTTTCACATAAAGACAAGCAAAGGGAAGAAGAAAGAGAAAGCGAGCACTGTTCACAAAGTTCGCAGTTACTTTAATTTTTAGTATTACGGCTTTTTTATTTTTATGTTTGTTATTCGCCAAGGTGGAAAAAAAAAATCCCAAAACAAACGCATTTGGTGGTTACTGTAAAATAAACCCCATCCGCTAGCCTTGCATGGCTTTGCAGGAATCAGTTTGGCCCCTTTTTTATTCACCGCAAAAATCCGATTCTTTGTTGTGAGCTGCCGTTGCCGCCAGCGTCGATGCGTGGTGTGTGTGTGTGTGTGTGTGTGTGTGTGATTAATTTTATACGCGATGACATGTTGGGTCTGCGTTCAGTTTGACAGAAGTTTCTTTCACTTGTAAAAAAAAAAAAAAAAAAAATCATCATGATTTACAACATCAACATCATCAACAGAATAAAGAAAAATTCAATCGAAAAAAATCGGCGCACTCATGTATTTAGATTCAGACGCGGATTAATTTTTCTACAGAAACATTAACAACTTTTTTCTCTTAAAAGTAAACAAAACAAAACAAAAAACAAACAAACAAAAAAGACAACAATAATAAGTAAATTTTAATGATTTATGGGAAGAAAAAAGAGTCACAACATTAATAAATAAATTGTGATCAGAATTCAATAGTTGAATTTTTGGAAACGTTTTTTTTTTTTTTTTTCTTTGCGAACACTGACCTTTTTGTGGACTCTCAACATCCTCTTTTTTCTTTTTGCCGATAATTACACAGTCCCCCCCCCTTTTTTCGGACAATCAACACGCTCCCTTTTTTTGTTGTAGACATTCAATACGCTTCATTTTTTTAGGGCGGACAATCAACACGCTTTCTTTCTTTTTCTTTTTTTTTTTTTGTGAACATTCAACACGCTCCTCTTTCTGCAGACGTTTAACACGCTCCATTCTCGGAGGCGGAGATTCAACACGCTCCTTTTTTTGCGGAGATTCAACAAGCTTTTTATATATCGAGGGATAAGCAAGTTGGATACGCTACTATTCAAACATATATTTAAATTTCTAGTCTTTACACTTGTTTGAAATCACCATCGTTTTTAAAGCGAAACTATCAACAAGTCCGTTTCTTTTATTCCTACTTTCTCTCATTCCGACGTATTCATTGCTTTCTTTCTCGTTGCATTATTGGAAATACACAACTTTTTTTTTTTTTTTTGGAAAACATTCCTCTGCACAGGTGAATCTTACCAAAACGACGAGTTTTCTTCAAGAAAATAGTTTTCTTTTGCGTCTATCTGTGCTGCCGAGCGAAAAACAAACACCAAAGGTAAACACATTTCTATGGTTACACTTATAAGCAATAAGTTTTTTTTTTTCTTAACTTATTCTGTTTTACGGGTTTTTTTAATGTTTATTTTGCATCTCATTTTGTTGTTTTTTTTATTTTCCTCTTCACGTATTTCTGTTAATTTTTCCACTGTGATTTTTTTTTTTAAATACAGATGTATAATCGCAAGTTGTATGACGTATTATGCTAGGAAAAAGTGGAGTATCTGTTATGATACTATAACTCATCTTTTCTCTCCTCAATCAGTGAAGGAGAAATCTTCATAGACTAGGGCAATTTTTATTTTTGTCCCAATACAGAGTGGCTCTTTTTGAGGGGGCCAGATGATCCCCACGTTAAAAACCGTATCTCACTCTGCCCTCGTGGAAAAACAACTAAATAGGAATAGATGTAAATTTTTTTACCTTTTCACACATGCACTTATTTTCACGTGTGTTGGGGTAAGAAATAAAAACTTTCTGATTTCTCAATTTAAGAAAAGAGTGAAGGGAAATTTATGATCTGAAGTCTTTTGTCTCATTTTTGTTCTTTCGATATGTCAAGGTGGAAATTATGAATTAATATCAGGATTGAAATTGCGTTGAGTCGCAAAAAGTTTTAGTTTTGAATCGGAAAAAAATACAGAAAAAAGTTAATTTATAGGTAATAATAATTTTAATAAGGTAATAGAAAAAGACACAAGTTAAGCTGAAAAGAAGTCACAGAAAAATGCAATTAATTTATAGTGACCAGTAATACGATAACATAAAAAGACTATTTGGACCTGAAAAGTCGTAATTATTTTATAATGATCCGTAATAATGGCATAGAGAATGTCACATTTTTTACTATTGCAGAAAAAAGTTGTAATGACATTTTTTTCAAGATAAAAACACTTTTTAGCTCTTTTTTCTTTATGCTGACAATGAACATTTTAATGCGTGTCTTCGTTTGGTTGTTGATTTTATTTATATTATTGATCGACAATCTTACACTGTTTAGTGTTGTATATACTTTACTGTTTCAATCGTAAAAAAAAAAAATATTTGTTTTGCAGTAAAAGATGAATTTAAAATTTGTTCCTTAATAATTAATGTAAAGTTGCATCGTTATTGAACTCTTACGCTGATTGTTTTCGTTTTTGCATTATCACAACGGTACGACTAAAACAAGATTGTTTTTCAAAATAGTTCCTCTAAAAATGCTACCTTTTCTTCTTCCCGTGCAAGGAAAAATTTTAAAATATTTAAATTGATTCAATTGTCAAAACTCGGCAGAAAGAACGCTAATTCAAAGACTCAACGCATTTAAAACATAAGAACATATGTATTTAAAAAAAAAACGAATTTAACGTTTGCGAAATATTTTACAAAACAGAAACAATCATTTAATAAAAGAAAAACTAATTTATTTAGAAAACTTTTGCACTGCGAGGCAAAGTACTTTCACTTTCACTTTTAAATGCGGTGACAACTCTGTGAAGTACGCGCATTTGTGACCAACTTAAATCGATCAAATACAAAAACAACGCCGAAAACACAATAATACTGTTAAATGAATCCACAAACTTTGATTATAATAATGCGTTACCAATTACTACCGTTTTTTTTTTTCCTAAACAGCTACTTTAGATTAATAAAAATTGAATTACACAGTAAGAGCAATGCGTGTTGTTGCTGTCGGTGTATATGCCACTGTCTAACTGATGACACTTTGGTGACAGTGATATATCGAAGATATTCGCGTATTTTAGTATGTTTACAAAAAAAAAAAAAAATCTCTGTATTAATAAAGCTATCAGATAGATCTCATTTATGCACGCGCGTCTGTTTTTCGCCTATACTTAACTTTGATAAATCCATATTGAATATTATTATTTTTTATTCATTGATAAACAAATATTCATTGAAAATTAAATAAAATAAGACGAAATGAAAGCAAATTTTAAAAAGCAATGTAAAAATTCGTAAACATGATTAGTTTATGTACAAGCGAACACATGCGTTTTATTTGTATTATTTGGCTTCTTCAGACAACTGTTCTCATCTTGAGAGCTATTTTCACAACGTTTCGGTCGATGTAACCTCTGATCTTCTACGTGTGCATATTATCGAAGTCGGGTATCTTTCTGTCGAACTCGGTAGTCTGCACGGAATTTCGAACGCAATCCTTTATTTAATCCACGGCGGTAGCATGCTCTCGTTCCGTCAGCCATGACAGGATAGAAGAGTTTCATTCCAATTCCATGCAGATTCCCGATTCCAACAGAAAGATTTCCGAGTTCGGTAAGATACACTTAAATAAGGTTGTTGTGCAAATAACACTCAAGACGAAAACAGTAGTCTGAATAATTCAGATGCGAATTATTATTCCTCATCTAAAAAGTAAAAAATCAGAAACGTACTTTTTATTCGTTTCGGTTACATTCTTGAACGCTACTTTCAAGAAACGGCTCATTATCTTTGTATTAATAATACTGTCACACAAGATATTATATTGTGTATGCGCGTGTTTCTCGTCTATACGTAACTTTCTTATATACATTGATATTTTTAATTTATTGTTAATTTAAGATAAAACACAAGGGAAAACTAAAATGAATTAAAACGCAAGAAAAAAAAAACATATATGAAAATAAGTGTAAGCATGTCTATATTTTCAATTAGTTTTCTTTTAAGTTCTCTTTCCGGGAAACTTTAAGTAAGTACAGCTATTGAGGATTATTTTGTGAGAAAATCAGATTCTTAAATTTGCTTTTATAAAATTTGTAAAAAAAAAAAAATAAATGCTAAGCACTTCAGTTTCTAAAATTAGCCAATAAAGAATTATTTTAAAATTGAATTTAAATAAATGTCTGAAATCCTGGCATATTGTCAGGGTGTTATTATTATTAAGCATCTCTCAGAAGCCAAGCATAAGAAGAAACATGTGCTTGACTTGTTGGCATTGAGCAAACGTAATAAAGTAAATATTTTTTTTAGATGCGGCGAATTTTAAATAAAAATAAATCACAAAAACTATTTTCATCATACTAATATGTGGTTTACTTCAAAGATTAACTTTCTGCATTTATAACTTAAATACAATTTCGGGCATATGGCCCCGAGGCACGTGCGTACATGGTGTAATCTAGAGGATCAATGTTCACAAACTCTAGGCATTAAATTAGGCTATATTTCGGTAATAACGCGTCGTATGTTATCTTTCAAGTAGTCTGTTGTGTCTGTTTTATCAACGTAGACATGCGACTTTACATATCTCCTAAGAAAATAATCTGATTTGGTTAACACGTACGAACGATGTGACTAGGTGACTGTCCCATTTCGTAAAATTATTCGTTAATCAAATGTTTCTCTCAATAAATTGATCGTATCATTTGCAATTTTCAACCGCTGCTCGGATGCCAGTCCTTTCATGATTAATTGCCAAACCAAATTGAACTCGAAATAACCGATAGTTGCCAAATCTCCAATGAAATTTCGCCGCCGCTAAAAAGAACAACAAAAAATAGCCTGAAATTCTGTCATCAGTGCGTAACAAACATGCTTGTGCACAATGTTTATAATAGAAAAGGGGTTTCTTGCCTTTTTCTTATTGTGTTTTTCGATATCTTTTAAAATAAAAGGAAAATTCGGCAAAAGGTTAAATTTGAAAAGAGAAGAAAAAAATCTGCTTTTCTGATCTTACATTCCTTATGTATTGCGAAATTCGTGCATTCCTTGTCTTCTGAGTTTCATTCTCTTTAAGAAATGCCAAATTCTATAAAATGTTTTTTTAATTTGAGGGTTTTCCTGCGTTTGTCATTCAAAAATGCAATCTTGTTATTACTAATGAAATCCGTTATATTATTTCACCGTAAATTAAAAAAAAAATTCATACTGGAGTTATTTAATTTTTCAAAGCGAAAGCATCTCTCAAAGTAATTTTAAAAGTTTCTTTATGATTAATCTTTAATCGATGAAACCAGACGATTGTCATTGTGTTTAAGAAAAAAAAGGAGATTTTTCTTTACTTTCAACTTTAAAGAAAAAGATCTATCGTTTAGCAGAAGAATAAAAACTTTTCTCTCATTTTGTTAAAGAAAATCAGTTTCACTAGTTGCTCAGTTTTTTTTTCTTTATACATTTTTATTGAATATTTGTTTTAGATTAAACTAAAATACTCGTCTCAGGTTGAGTAAAATAAATTCCTTGAACAGGACAGTTTTGCACCACTTGTATATCCCCTTACGAAGACGTAAATCCAAATCCATATATATATATATATATATATATATATATATAAAAGTGACCTTGTCTGCCTTTCCGTCTGAGGAACGGTCTTTACTTAATTCTTTTGTCAATTTTTAGTCTACAGACTTGAAATAGGGGATTTGGGCTTGTGAAACAAATTCGATTTGCTTTTAAAGCGCCAAAAAAATAGCAGTTAAAGGGGTCAAAATTGAAAAAAATTTGGAACTTAGCAGGCATAAGTTGACTTAAATTACTCTTGTGCACATGCGCAAATATATTTATACCTTTTACAACGTTATTTTTTATTTTTCTATGCGTAAGGACATAGTACAGATGGTAACGAATAAGGCTAAAGAGCTATATGGTTTGGTTTCGATCTTAGCTAATGGCACTCAAATCATGTTTTCTTTTAAAATTTTTGAAATTACTACATTGGGTACAATATAATAATACTATTGGCTCTGTAATAATAATAAATACGAAATCTTCATAAACTAAAATAGCATATTTAAGTGTATTTTACGACCTGGCAACACAGGGCCGCCTGTTAGTATAATGATAATTAAGCTTATATCGAGAATCCTTATTCAAATTTTTATCAAAAGCTATTACTAAAATTAATGAGAAATTAAAATTCAAGTAATGTTAATTGGTGCTTAATTACTGCGCATGACATTCAATGCAAAACTGAAATATTTGAATTTTAAAATAGGAGGTTGGGTCCTATATTATGACCACAAACAGCCGTTAAAGTCCTCCAAAGAAACTGAAATTTGAAAAATATTTATTAACTGATGTCTTTTGTCTCTTGTTAAAATTTATTTATAATTGATTTCAAGTATTTATTGTAAACTTGCAAAAAAAAAAAATCCGAACCATTTGAGATATCATGAAGGGGTTCCGTGCCCCCTTTGCATAATATTAAATGAAACTAAATATATCACACGTTACTTACTTGTAAGCAAAGCAGCTATGTTCCAAAATCCATAATGTACATATAAATATATAAAATTGTAACATAGATAACTTTATAAATAGTTACAAAGTAGGTTTGGCTCTTTATTTCAAGTATTCAGAATCATATTTTTTGTATTTAACACTAATAATTTTAATATCTTTCTTTTTCTTTAAAAGAAATAAATCTTAGCTATTAAACTAACAACCTAATCCAATTTCTATTTTGATTTTTAAAAACATAAAATAATAATGTATTTTTTTTAATCCGATAGACAATAAATTAAATAGACGATATCCAAGGGGGGCGTTGGCGTTGTTTTTTTGTTTTTTGTTTTGTTTTGTTTTTTGTTTTGTTTTTGATGCGGTCTGAACGATTTTTAATCGATATTGAATGAAAATATAAAACAAAGATCTCGTTTTATTTTGTATGAATGCACTAGGCCAGGGTTTCTCGAAATACTAAGATTCTTTAAGAGTTTGCAAAGGCTTCCTTCAAAATATACCGATAAATAGGTTATAGTTATTGTGCAAAAGCATTTTCCAGTTTTTTTTTTCTCAAATTTAATTTTCTTATACATCTACAGAAATATTTTAGAATTTATTTGGATTATTATAACAATATTTTCAACTTATTACACCATTTTTAACAAGTAAAATAGAAAGAAAATTTTTTTGCACAATGTATTTGGTAAAGGTAAAACAGTAACTTTGTGGTCAGAGAACATGAAACTATATGTGAGCAATTCGTGGGAAACCAAGTAACTTGATTGACGACCACCGACCGATTTCAGTAGCATATCAGTCTCTTAAACCGGTTATAAAGAGAAGACATCGCTTGCATTATGAAGGAAAAAAATAAGACTGTTAATAATTTATCTAGGGGTTCATTGAGACATCACTATTATTGGAAGGGTTTCACGAAACTAAAACAGCTGGAAAATACTGCACTAGACATTACTTTTTTTCCTTTATGTGAAGAATAAGACCCCAAAGTTTTAATGGTGCTGGCTCTTACTGATGTTTTTATTATTTAAATTGGAGTTATGAACTCTTTCTATAACTAAAAAAACAAAACAATATAACATTCATAATATATGATTTGATTTTTTTTCATAAAAAAATCGATCTGATATTACTCGATAATTTTATTTAAAATTTACAATGTGTACTTGTCTTTTCCTCCTTTAAGATTTTTCCAATATCTTTTGGATTTAATGTTAAAAATGTCATATCAGTATGTAAAACCATAATAAAATATAAAATGCGTGTATTTAGACAGCAGTCTTTCATTCAAAATATTTCACATCCAGTCTGTTGCTAAGATTGCTGGGTAAATGGTTAAACCGTTCTACCTATGCAAAAAGTACCTTATATAAAAGTCAGATACGCTCTAAGATAAAATACTTATAAGTAATTAAACTCTGTTTATTTCATTAATCAATTTTAGTACTCCCATAGTGTTCTTCATCTTTCGACTGATAATCATTGTCTTAAATTTAACCTCGAGTGACTTTTGGCATTGATAAGTGGTGAATAATAGTAATAAAAGAAAACTAAGCAAAATAGACAACTTTTTGCATACTGATCATTGTGGTTCGATTTTTCTGATAAGTTTCTTAACAAGATCCAGATTTAAAAATGTCACAAGGTTAGCATTGTTTCTGCGTTTTCTTTTACTAGAAAGGTTAACTCCAAATTTTCACTTTTTAAAAAGGTTAATATGAGGTGTGAACCCTAACCACAAATGACTGACTTGTTTTTGTTAGATGACATTTCTGATATTCTCTCTTCTTACTTTACAAGCTGAAGCTGAGAGAGAGAGAGAGAGAGAGAGAGAGAGAGAGAGAGAGAGAGAGAGAGAGAGAGAGAGAGAGAGAGAGAGAGAGAGAGAGATGGCACTTAAATTCGCTGTAAGATTACATTTAAAAGAGATAGCTGTAGTAAATGTATTATATTATTTTTCTAATACATTAAAACAAGAGGGGGAAATGGATTGGGTGGAGAAGAAAGATATGTTTGGAGGACAAGAAAGGAAAATGGAGGAGAGAGGAAGAGGGAAAGAAAAAAGATGACTAATAAGAAAGAGGAAGGGATAGAAGTTTAAATAAAAAGATGTTGCACGCACTATTTAATGCTTTCTATTTATTTCTCTTTTATGGCCCCGGGCAACGCCGGGTGGCCATGCTAGTATATATGTAGATGACACAAAAATCTGTTCTGGAATATTTTTGTTTGGTTATCAGATTTTCTTTCTTAGCCAAAATTTTAACTTATTTTCTATGACTCTATTAACGGCCATTATAAATTAATTGTAACTTTTTTCTGAAATAAAATTAAGACTTATTTTATGACTGAACGGCATTTTAATGGTACTCCGAATTAATAATTCCTGTTAAAAATGCAAAATGAGATGAAACGATCAATTAGTAAAACTTAAATTTTGTAATTTAATTAAAGTTGTCTTGAGAAAATAGAAATAAACTAGACTTTTCAGTCCGTTAAAAACGTTGAATTAGAATGAGTTCTTTATATTAAATTGATGGTTGAGTATGGTTAATTTCGTGTTCATTTTTGCATTAAATATTAATCCAGAATAATCCCGAACCGTGGATCAGATGAATATCATAATACTTAGTTCAGTGTAAATTATCATACGGAAGGCCTGTGCAGAATTTCAACAAGATCGGCGCAGTAGTTTCCTAGAAAAAGTGAAATTAAACACTAATCCCTATTAATCCTGTGCATCGAATGGATACCATAATGTTCGTTCCATTTTATTATAACAAAAAGCCATACAAAATTTCGACCAGATCAGTCCAGTAGTTTTCAAGAAAAACTGGAAATAATAGACAAATAGACAGATAATCTAAAAGAAATATAATATAAAAATATAGAGAAAAACAGTTGTTTACAGTTTTCTTTATTGTGTAATCATTGTGTCTTCTCGATTTGGTCCCAATTCTAATTCTTTAACTTGATTGCACTAATCTAGAATAATTGTCAAATTACCACAGTCATCTTTAGTTCTACTTGCTTCTATGAGTCAAGATTTCTGTCAATTTCCACGCATATCTTTTCCTTCTAACTTGTTCGGATTATTTGAAGCATTCAACAAGAAAATATATTCTGATGACTAAATAATATTCAGCTTAAACCTATTGAAAGTGAATATATTCGGTTTCTGTGTTTTCTTCGTTAACAAGAATCTCTCTTGTCAATGAACTGCAGTGGCTTGAGCAATCGTTGCTATCTTCACACCATCTGTTTCTTTCTGTTAAATCTGTCCGTGGGGACACATTTACACGATTCAAATGTTGTCATGACAATGATTGATGGGCCACAAGAAGACTGTCCAGCACTAGTAGTGTCGCATGACCCATCACTTACGTGCAGGACGACGAGTTAATGGTTTCGGGGGAGGGGAGGGGGGCGGTTTGTTGATGGAAACCTCCCACAGGCAATATAATGATATTTGAGGAATTGCATTGTCTTTAACATTAGAACTCTGCTGTCGAAAGCTTGCCAAGACAAGATGGAAAATATATGTGTATACTTAATGAAGTGCCGAGCTGTTTGCCTGTTGGCCCAAGGATGCTTATTATTGACCTGAGCAGTTCATTATTAAATACTTTCCAGATTTTCTATAACGTTCTTGTTGATGGCAATGCACTCTTAAATATTGAGGTCTTCTCATTGGAATCGAGAAATTATCACATCTTCAAAGTTAGTAAAATCTCACTTGTTTTGTAACATATTTATATAATATAGTAGTGTGTATAAGACTTCTTACTCGATTGTTGATATATATATATATATATATATATATATATATATATATATATATATATAATTATTCTAAGGAAATAAAAATCTCCAACTATTTTTTCCCCCGGGGAACACAGATCTGTCTCTGATCAGTTGTTTGGTTAATTACCGCTAATAAATGAAACCGATGTAAGACGTACAACATGAATGTCGCTCGCTCTCTCTATCTATCTATCTATCTATCTATCTATCTATCTATATATATATATATATATATATATATATATATATATATATATATATATATATATATATATATATATATGACAAACGTCTATAATCCAAGTTTCATGATGTTGACCATTTTACAATTTATTCCTTTAATTACGTTGACATTTACAGTTTTTGTCCGTAACTGATCCGTAGCGCAAAATCATTCATTTAATTATTATATGAATCAATGAATCTATTTTGCCCTTAACTCATCAGAAGAAATAACAACTATCAATCCACCAAAAGAAAATAAAATGCATTTGGGCATGATTTCAAATCCTATAATTGGAAGTGAAGTTGCAATTACCTTGTATTTTGTCTTTTATTACGCCATATATATATATATATATATATATATATATATATATATATATATATATATATATATATATATATATATACACTAATGATGGGAAAAATATTGTTTCGGAATTCCAGATTTGAAGGATTATGATTCTCCCTGGTAAGCATACAAGAGAAAAACAAATTAGTATATTATATTTTTTGGATAATACCTTTCTTTACTTCTATTATATATTCTTTATATACTTACAACTTATATATATATATATATATATATATATATATATATGTATGTATGTATATATGTGTATATATATATATTATTTAACCAATATGTGTGTGATATGTTAGTGGGTGGATGTGTGTGAGTACGTGTGTGAGTGTGTAGGTGGGTATGTATATATGTATGCTCCTACATATATTTCTATGTATGTGCGTGTGTATATGCCTGCGTGCATATACGTGTGCATGTGTATATGTACATGTATGTATATGTATGTGTGTGTGATTGTGTGTGCTATACATGGGGAAAGAAAGTCATAAAAAAACCATAAAAACCTTCACCAAATGGACCAAAAGCCCCTTCTTTGAACTTAACTCTGACCGGACACTACCAACACTTACGGTTGGGGACAGAATGTCTGATACCACGTCACTCTGAAAAACACATTTAGTATCAGCAGATATAAAAATAACATTTCAAACTCCCATTAAAAAAAAAACTTTTTACGAAAATATCTGAAGAGAGCGAACCTAAGCTTGAAACGCGTTATAAAAATATTTTAAAATAAAAAAATATTATAAAAGGCTAAAAAACCACAATTGTTGATGGCTACACTTTCTTAAATATATATATATATATATATATATATATATATATATATATATATATATATATATATATATAAACATTTTGGAATGAGAGATGATATATAATTATTTCTACAATAAGACAATATCTAAAATTCCACTTGTGAAACATCAGTATGCGTTATTAGTGGTTTACTTCTATTAGTTGGATTTCGCTACGGTTTACTTGATCTGTGTTCGTCAGTAGACTTTCTTGTGTGGCATGGTGGCTAAGGTTAAAGGATACTCGCTTCGCATGCAAATCTTGAGTTCAGATATTTTCTACTGATGAACCTAAAAGAGGATGTGTGTGAGTTCGTTCCCTATGGACTTAAAAACGGCTGGGTCGATTTTGTTTGAAATTTCACACTAAGGTACTTGATGTGTCTGGGAGTGTTCGTACGGAGGTTTTGTATCGGAATGCATCTGATAAGTATCGATGATCGAAAAAAATCGGATTAAAGAAGGAAATCTGATTTCGACTAAAGTTAACACTTAACAAAACAAAAAATCACAAGTGTATTTGAAGTTTTATCACCGCACAAACAAAAAGGTTCAGCCCATAAAATCAACTGTAAATTCTTTTATAAGACAGAGGCGCGTTCGAAATAAATGTTTATTTTAAGATAGCTATTGAAGCATGACTTTTGTACATGTTACTTCAACTGATTATGTAAAAATAATTTCATAAAATCAACAGTTGGTTCTTTGATAAGACAGGGGCGCGTTTGAAATGAATGAAAATCACAGTAGGTTCTCTACAGTGCAATGTAGACTAGAATATATTGTGGACTAGCATGTGAAGTTTCCTCCTAGTACGCAGTGGGGGTTATACCTTAGTAGAGCAAGCAGTCAATCGATTGGATTTAAAAAAATGGCGATCTAACCGATTTGGATGGCAATAAAAGTATGGGAGAGTGAAACATTCAATCCCGGACAACGTTGAATCTCCCTGCTAGTATTTACTAGTTGAATTCGCCGGCTTTTTAATGCTAATTGAAATACTAGTTGAAACATAAATTTAAAACAATAAAGATTTCATTTATAAGTTCGTTGTACCCCTCCCTCAAAAGTAAAAATTAACATTTGCTTAATTTCGATGAAAATTTATTATTTTTTTAATGTGTTCGTAAAATAAGCAAAAGAAAGAAACATCAATTTGCATTTTCATTTACAATTTAGAAATATATCGCAATTCGTTGAACATAAAGTCGGTTCCTCTGATGAAATAGACAATTGGTTAAAATGCTAAATATTTGTCCAAGAAATAAAACTATTGCGAAACAATAGTTTGTTGCATTAAAATAAAATAAAAAAAATCACTGAATTACAAAAAAAAAACAGTAACAAATAATAATTGATTAATAAGATTAACTCTTTAGAACTAGTCTGCAAATTAATAAACTAATAATAATAATTAATAATATTGCATTTACATAAACATTATATAAAGACGTAATTGCATGTAGTTTAATTAACTTCAAGTACGGCCTTTTGACTTTACTATTAATGCGATAAATGGCTCTACTTTCGCAGTTTATATATATATATATATATATATATATATATATATATATATATATATATATATATATATATATAAAGAGAAAGAGAGAACGGTCCAGTCTTTGTAATACATGCAATAAAATCTCTACCATTCTATAAAAGGAACTTTGTGCATGCGTGAGTTTGTTCCTTATTAACTCGAAAACGATTGGACCGATTTTTTAGAAATTTTACACGAAAGTACTTAATATGTCTGAGAGTGTTTTGACATTGGTTTTTATCGGAATGCGCTTGATAAGTATCAAAAATCGGTTATTGACAAAATCTGATTAAAGAACGAAGTCTGATTTTAACATAGGTAACACTTTCATACAACCTAGCATCACAAGTGTATTTGAGAAGTTTTATCATCGCACAAGCGGAAAGACCATGCTTATAAAATAAACTGTAGATTCTTTCGTAAGGCGGGGGGGGGGCGTACGAAATGAATGTTTCTTTTAGAGCACAATTGAAGCATGATATTTCACTTTTATTACGTTTAACTTTAATTCAAGTGATTATGTAAAAATAATTTCATAAAATCAACAGTTGGTTCTTTGATAAGACAGGGGCGCGTTCAAAATGAATGTTTCTGCTTAGAGCACAATCGAACCATGACATTGACTTTTACATTTTAACCTTTAAATGAAACTATTATTTACAGATAATTTTGTAAAAGCAACAGTAGAATCTGCCGGGAATTTTGAAGAGCAGAAGCAGTTTAAAGGTTACATCGGTCGTAATATTATGAGAGTAATATCCAAGATGAGACCCATAGGCTATATAAACAATATAATAGAAATTTTTGATCCTCACCTCAAAACTGCTGATGGAAATACTTGTTCATTGAAACAGTTCGTCAAATATTTCAAGGAACTAAATTTGAATACAGATTGCTTACATCTAAGAACAATCAAATTATGGTTGCAGAAAATGTTTTCTTATGTTTTTACGTAAACAAATAAACGTGAAAGAGTTTTCTACCTATCCTAACTTTATTAACATCAAAACAGGTTGTACTTATTGATTGATACAATATAGACCTTTAAAATACTATATATATATATATATATATATATATATATATATATATATATATAATCTTCTCTTCTATTATATAGAAGGAACTTTGTCTTGATGCGTGTGAGTTCGTTCCCCATGGAGTTTTGTTTTCATCGGTATTACATGCTGACATTGTATGGGACGACTTTTAGAAAGTGACTTCCAAAGTAACATATCTCTGGCCAAATCTTTATCCTGCTTTCTCTCAATTTCATTTTTATCACTTTCTCCCATGTTTTCTTTTACTTTTTTCTGCGAACTGATCTGGTTATCTTAATACCTACTAACCCAAGAACTCATCCATTCTTTCAATGTGACTATGAAAACTGTTCTGCACACATTTCCCTATACTGTACAATCTTTCTTTGAGATTAATAGTAGCAACCCTGCTGTTTTAACAGCATCGGTGACCATAGTTCTTTAAATTCTAGAGCCATGGCAATCTCGGGAAGACATATAAAGATGATAGTTTCCCCGTTGCTTTCCGTCTTGATTCAGGGTGTATCCCCTCCTGTAAGTTAAACACGCCCCCCAGATACCAACTTGGAAATTTTTACAACTTGGCATGGTACATACAGCGCCTAGCCTTCCCAAATGGTCACCCATCTGGTACTGCCCAGGCTCATCGTTGCTTAACTTGGTGTTCTAGCACCGTGATTGTGCTGTATATTTTGAGATTAGCAGATCTAAGAATACCTTTAAATCTCGCAATGCACATCTATCATATCACTTTCATATTTTTCTCCTCAAGCCTCAACTTCACTTCTATAGTTTTGTTTCACTTCAAAGTTTTGTCCCTGTAAGCTTGAGGGGGTCCTTAGCTGCAGTTTATACTAACATGTAAGATACTCTGAGCTAGTATATAAACATTAATCATTAGACTAATATATACTTAGTTGTGTAGGCTATCAGTATTTGCATATAATTTAATCTCTTTGTAGCTTCATAAGCTGCGAATTGATGATGTTCGTGCTAAAACAACATATTTTATCAGCTTATAATTATTTTTTTTTTACTTTTTTATTTTGCAAATGTTCTTCAATTCTTAAGAAGTAAAAAAACAAAAAACAAAAACAAAAAAACGTTTAGACCTTTTTATAAATGTTTCGATATAAAAGAATTTGGTATGCATTCATTAAAATTGTCAGCAAAGGGTTTTAAGGATTCTTCGAATTTGAACGTTAAATATTGTCATTATTAAATTTAAACGATGCTGCAAATATAGATAAGGTAATAATTCTCTTTCCATACATAATGAACTGATAATTTATCATAAGAATGTAATAAATAGAATATACTGGGACTTTTATTTGTCTTATTGTTTTTAATTCAAACTCTAAATACGAAATCTGAAAAATATGTTTTCGTTTTTTTTTTTCTTCTGAAATCCAACATGGCGATGTGATACATTTTCTATGTTGTTTTGAATTCTATTAGCTTCAGGAGTAGGTTGTTATGGACATTACAATAAATTAGTGTTCTTAAATTTATGTTTTTGCAGACTTTTAATATCCCCAGTTTCTTCTTTTTCGGCTCCAAATTTTTTTTCTTACATATTAAACTTTGTAACAGTTTTTGAGGAGTGTCAATTCATCTCTGAAGAGTTGTTTTGTGATCATTCGTTATTTAATAAAACAGTGTAAGACATAATATAATGAAAATTGGTGAATGATATATATATATATATATATATATATATATATATATATATATATATATATATATATAACACAAAGATTAACTTCTCAATATAAGAATCTAGCCAAATCATGACAGCAAACCATTCACTTTTGTGGATACATGATATATATATATATATATATATATATATATATATATACACACATATAAATATGCATATATATATATACATATACATATATATACATATACATATATATACATATATGTATACATACATACATATACATATATATATATATATATATATATATATACACACATATAAATATGCATATATATATATACATATACATATATATACATATACATATATATACATATATGTATACATACATACATATATATATATATATATATATATATATATATATATATATAGAGAGAGAGAGAGAGAGAGAGAGAGAAATAAAAAGGAACAAACCGTATTATGTGTTCATCAACGTTTCGTCTTTATTTCGAGACTTCATCTGGATGAAATACAGACGAAACGTTGATGAACACATAATACGGTTTGTTCCTTTTTATTTCTCTATTTTGTTGGAATACTATTTTCATTATATATATATATATATATATCATAATTTTAGGCGGGCTACAAAATTCCATTATTGCAATCATGAACAGGAAGACCCGTTTTGATGCTCATGATTAAAAGTAGGAAATGAAAAAAAATTGAATAATGGGAGAGGCCAACTGACCGGTTTCACCTTCACTTTTAATAAGCTGGATCGAGGGATTTTGTTTTGTTTTTTTTAAATTTAAAATCGAGTGAAATGGGAGACGATACGTTTAAAATGCTAATTCGATTTATCACATGAAGATCTTGATTATTCACGTTCGCTTGAAGAAGCCTCCTCTCTGCAAGTAGTGGGAATGTCTCTTAGATTTGAACGTGATCAGCCTCTAGGTGATATCAAACGCATCGTTATTTTAAACATATAGTGTATCCCGTTTTTTTTTTCTCCCTAATACACTATATCGCTATTTTTTAAACGTATCGTCTTCCATTTCACTCGATTTTATTAATAAAAAAAACGAAATCCCTCGATCCAGCTGATGAAAAGTGAGGACGAAACCGGTCAGTGGCCTCCCCCATTAATTTTTTTCTCATTTTTAATTATGAACATCAAAACGTGTCTTCCTGTCATGATAGCAATAATATAATATATATATATAATATATATACATACTTTATTTTTATTATTTTAATTTTGCTTTGTGATTGAAACGAGTTGAGATGAATTAGACAGTATATTGCATGCTCTACTCAGACTGTGCCCTAATCACTGCCGACATCTGCATCTACATCAGTTTATGCACCTTAGCGAGATATGTATATAGAACAAATTTCAACTCTGTAGCTACTCAGCTGAGAAAAGGTATAGGTAAACAGACATGCAAACAGAGGTTTGTATATATGGTTAGTTATGCATGAAAATATATATGTACAAATGCTATATTGATTTAAAACAAACAGATATTTAAACATTTTAAAAATCGAAGTCTCGTCTGATTTTATAACTATCATTAATCAATTTTTTCAGTTGATATGGGGTTGTTATTTCATTTGATTTTTTTTTCATATAGATATTATCTATGTTTCAGAATTTTTAAATGAGTATAATTTGGATCACTTAAATCGTTCAGACGAGTATTCTAATGTTTCTTATGTTTCTGCATTTTTAAGATTTCGAAGCCCAAAGACTGGAAAAGTCTGAGATTTTTGCAGTCAGAAAAACAAAAGAATCGATATTCTTAGGATGTTACGTTTCGATGAGGATAGAAAATTTGTATTATTTTAATTCGGAACCATGGTGCAACGGAAAAAAAAAGTGCTACATTATTATCGGTTTTAAATGACATTATTTTGGAGGTTGAATGTTTAATCCTTGCCATTCAATTACAAATTACAGGAAATCAAGCTACCCTCGTGAAATTAATAAAGAATACATTTGAAATTTCGTCCAGATTCTTGAGTTTGATATAAATATTCTCAAATTCGATAATGATTCATTGCTTTTTAGTATATCATTTTTTTTTGCGTGGGTGGGGGTACCCTGCTAGTCTAGAATAAAAAGAGTTCATTCAATCTGCATTTTTAACGATGAAAATGCTATTTCTATATAACGCGTATAAGAAAACAATAGAAATGACCGACAGAGTCTCTTAGTGTGATGTTTGGACGCATCTAGCTAATCATTTTCTAAGAAAGTATGTTTTCTTCTAAAGAAAAATGTATCAACTCCGTGCATTTTATACCAAAAGTATCAACTAAGTTACTTTTGACACTTTTTATTTTAATTGAAATCAATTATTAATGTTAGCATCTATTCACTGTGTGACAAGCATTGCGTCTTTGATATCATGCCAACTTAGTTGTGAATTTTGAGATAGGCCCAGAATTGGTTTGGTGCTAAATGAATTACATTCCCCTTTTATACCGAGTGCCAGCAATATTCGTTAACATTGCCTTCAGAAAAATATCCTTCAAAATTATCGTTTATAAGGGTAACTTTCATTTTTTATTTTTTTTTTGTTAATATGAGAAGGTATATTTTTATTATCTAAAAAAGGTAGTATATTTTTAAAACAAGCTTATCGAAAATATCAAAAACGCTTTTGGAGATATTCAATAAGCTTGTTTCTGTTACATTAGCTTCTATGACTCAATATATTTTACCTCACAAATGTGGAGAGTGGTGGTAAGGCTTTTAGTTAGCGAAATGTTTATTATTTACAATTGAATTGATGTATTCATATTTATTGTTCTTCCAGTCGCAATTTACTCCCTCTTCCTCACCTGTAGTAATCCGAATGTGGTCTCCTTTATATACTGCACCAGATGCACAAAGCGAACTATGTTCAAGAAACAGGCCTGGTGTTCCGCCTATGTCTTAATGATTATAGACAAACCATTAAAGACAAATTTACACAGTACTCAGTGACCATGCATTACAGTCTCTCAAAAGACACCATAGGCAACAAATGAATTTTCATAATCTCCAACTTTAGTAAACAGCAACATAGAAGAAATATGCAAAGAAACTCATTCTGAGACTAAATATACGCGTCACAGGACTGAACAAAGATTTCAGACTATTCAATGATTATTAGGGCTAAGACAACAGAATATTCTTTTCATTGTTTTGACTCTCGAGTGTGTATCCTTTGATATCTTACATGCTTTTATATAGAGTCATGAGGTTCTCGGTTGATTAAGTGTGTCTAACTGTGTCAGATATATACTCGAGAGTCAAAACAATGATAATATTCTGCTGTCATAGGCCTGATGATTATACATTTTATAAAAATACAAACTGATCAAAAACATTTTCTTGCAGGTGAGAGTGAGTGTTTACAGTGGGAGAATAACTTATCTTTCCTTGTTGGCAATTTTTCTTTTCCGGTGCTTTTTTTCCCCCTAAGTGTTTAACTTTCCTCATTGTTTTCACTTTTCATATATAATATACATTGCATTTTAGCGTTTTCTATACAATCTTTCCACTTAGCTTTACTATTCATCTATCTCCCCCCCCGCGCTCTCTCTCTCTCTCTGTATATATATATATATATATATATATATATATATATATATATATATATATATATATATGATGAACTTTCCAATTGATTTCGACGCATGAGCTTCTGCCACAACAACTAGGTTGCTCGGAAATCCACACAGATGATTTGTTTATAGTGATGAAGGCCTTGTGTAGAACCATCCACACTTTTTGGTATTACTGCTAACCTTTGTCGGTGCAGACGACTACTATGTCTAAACGAAGACGGGGGGTGCATTTCTCCCAGTGAATTAATGCGCCCCCCAGATACCAAACTGGAAATTTTTACGACTCGGCACAGTACATACAGCACCTAAACTTCCCAAATGGTCATCCATCTGCTACTGGGCACTTAACTTCGGTAATCTGGTGAGAACCGGTGTGTTAATGTGATTGTGCCATATATATATATATATAATATATGCGTGTGCATGTGTGTCTGTCTGTATATGTCTGTATGCATGTAAGTTTATATATATATATATATATATATATATATATATATATTCATAAACTGGGATATCTAAGAAGTTTGGTTAGATATTTTAAGAGATGTGAATTACTACATGTTTGAAAAATCGTAAATAAAACTTTCTAACTGAATTACAAAAATTATATTTCATTAAAAGTTATTAACAAAAGTAATTTGATGTATATGATTTTCTTTGTAGAATAGTTTATTGATAAATGTTATAAGCATCAAAATGTATAATTTGTTCAAAATCAGCAGACGACAATGAGAGGATTCAAATATTCTCTGTGTGTGTGTTGCGCTTTGTAAGTGTGCGTATGCATATACATATGACAGCATGTGATTGAGCTGAGAATTGTAGCAATTAATGGGAGACGTGTAATATTCATGTTAGCACTGTCTAATTTTTTTTTTCAAGTGTTTATTGAAGGAAAAATCTGGCTTTATATTGGGCGAGTTGGCTCCAGAAAGGCCATTTCGAATAAATTCAGAAAATCCTCTAATTGGTTCAAAATATAGTTATTTGTTTCAATTAATTCTGGTTGATGGTTGCGCAAATCTGGTTGCACAGAAACGAGTTTAAGCATTTTCATTTTGGACAACGAAGGGTAAACTTCGGTGCTACATCTATATTATTTCTTCTCCTTCTACTACCACCACAGACTGTGTATATACATTGCCCTGAAGAAGATTTTATTCTTTAAGAAAAAAGTTTTTTTCTAATTTTTTAAAAACAGTTTGTATTCCTACACACCAACAAATAAGAAATAAATAGAGAAAAGATATAAACTCTTATGCATTTTCCTACTAACTTTTTATCTATGTATGCACACGCACACACATATATATAGGCACAGTGACAGTATTATGTCGTAGTTGTAACTTCCTGTTAGCTTTTGCAAGCAAACTGATACCAAATGGCATTCTTTTTTTTCTTTTTTTTTTATTACATTTTCACCCCAGACAAGGCACATTGCCACTTTGTTGGTGGGGGCTACTATCAGGGACAAAGGCATCAGGGGTACTATGTAGGGATTTGGGCAGCAAGATGTCGGTTCACGTTGCACTTGAACTTCTGCATGTCAGTACAGTTGGGGAAGCAGGGACCCGGAAGGGAATTCCAAAGTCTACCTGTTCTGGGGAAGAAACTACTGGAGTAGAAGGGTCTCTTACATCTAGGGATCTCTACTGTGAAGAGGTGGGATTTAGCTGCTTGTTGGGGTGTCAGGGGTATTTACGTCGAGGGGGCACAAGTGCTTGCAGTTCGTCAGAGCATTCACCTTTAAAGTACTTGTAGAACAGGCAGAGGGATGCAACAGTTCGTCGATGGGACAGAGGCTGAAGTTTAGATGACAGTTCAGGACCTATCAGATTGGCGACTCTCTTTTGAACCTTGTCTAGGAGCGAGAGACTAGTGGCAGGTGCACCAGCCCAAATATGACAACAATACTCCATACATGGGCGAATGGTAGCCTTATAGAGGTATAGGATACTTTCGGGCGTTAGTATCTTTCTAGCACGGTAGAGAGAACCTACCTTCTTCGCAGTGGTCCTGGCGATATTCTCAATGTAATTGTTCCAACTCATGTTTCCTGTGAGCGTTAGGCCGAAGAGTTTAAAAGATGTACTTTCAGATAAAGAGTCATTGGCCATTGCTATTGGTGGTAGAGAAGGTTTCTTGTAATTATTGAAGGAAACTAGCTTAGTCTTGGCAGCATTGAATGTGACCATCCATTTATGTCCCCCATTCCACTACAGATTGGAGGTCATCCTCTAGTGTTTCTGTCATTTCCTTAGATATGTATTCATTTGTTTTCCTGCCGTGTCTGTTAATTCTTAACATTGTTTCCTTTTATACTGTCAGTACCCACTTTATATTTTATAAGTGTATATTTTTTCATTGTCTATCTTTTGGGATGTCTTATGTTTTTATAAGATGTTGTCTGTATAAACCAAGTTAAAAATTGAATCAGTTATTACCAAGAAGCTTCAATCGATTTGACTTACCTATGGGTCATTAAATAGATCTTCTGAAGAACACTAGATGGAATAGAAACTGAAACATTCTAATTATAATAACTTCGATGACAAATCTAGTTTGATTGTGGATTATAATTTATCATCTTACAAATTCAGACAATAGTTCAATTAAATGTTTACAAGTTTTCAGGTAAAAAAAAATTCTGCATATAATTTTGAATTATAAGTAGGACAAATTTTTGCTATTAATTCAAGCATGATATCCGAGTTTTGAATTACAAAAATGTTTTTCTAAGAAAATGACAAAGAATTGTCACGAGAAAGGAAACCTAATACACGCATGAGAGATCCAAAGATCCAGCTCAAATATTGCAGTAGCAGCAGGAGCAGCAGTAACAGAAGACGTTTTTTTTTTAACATTTTGAGAAAATAAAGAATTTATTAAAATGTTTCGAGAATATTTGCTTTTAACAATAATACATTTTCTACGAGTTAGATGGTGTGGATATGATATTAAAATCAGGTGACTAATATTTCAACTTTATTTTTTTATATGAAACCATTTGTTTAAAGTAAAGTAAATCGAAAAAGAATATTCACCATTATTCAGAGTGGGTACAGATCTTTGACGAGGATTGTTATAAACTCATTAAAAGTGCTCAATATTTTTTTCAGGGTTTTTGGAATTCTTTGCATCACAAGCATTAAGCTAACCTTGTGTAAACATTTAAGAATTCGTTTTCATGTTCATTTATTCATATCATATGAATCGGATGATTTCACTGTTGGCATTGGTTTCTCTGATATTTTTCTAGTCAGAACTCTTACTAGAAAGACATCAGGTAGTTACGAAAAGGACTGTGTGAAGGTTGCAAACATCCTAAATGAAAGTGATTTTGTGGAATGAATTGTATTCGAACTTCGAACACCCAAGTCATTAGTCCCTGTTGTAAACCACTTAAACCCCATTTTCATGTTGAAGTTGTTTAACTAATGTGTTGGTATTTCTTAAGCAAAACTCTTTATGTCACTTGAATATTTTAGTAGGCTTCTCGTTTACAGACTAATAATATGACAGTATTTCTGTGAAAAGTGATAAAATGAAAATAGTTATTCAAGAATATATTTTTAAACTTTTATTTCCATTTTAATCAAAACGCCCAGAGGATTGTGCTGTTCATACCAGTCAAGGATACGTCCTCGACAATCACCCCCAACAGAGTTTGAGCCATTGTTGTTGGTGACCTTACTTCTGTCAGGCTGAGGTATAGTTCTGTGCAGATCTAGAGGGTCCACCCTCCCAGGCTTTACCTTTTTACTTTCACAAATGTTTGAGGCATCCTACCGGGCCATGTCTACGGGGCTGCTCAAGCATTTTTGTGGACCAGTGTGCATATATCTTCTGCATGCTAGCTTTTCAATCTCCACCTTGTGTCACATCTCCTGGGATACAAGGGAGGTAAATACTGACTCTTATGAAGTTTTTAAATTTTTAGGTAAAATTTGAAAAGAAAAAGGGGTATATTTCTTTGGATTAAATTTAACTTTGTTTAATGAGAAAGAATTTGTCACATACAAAGAGCTAAAGTATTATTACACAATAGCTGAAATTTTACACTGATCCCTGATAAAATTAGTATCTTTGAGACGACAAGGGTGCATTCAAAAATACATGCTATCTTTGACTTCGTAATATAAATGAAACACAATAGTTGAATTCAACCTTTAATCTAGAAATTACTCTCCAGCTGACATTTTAAAGACTTCAAAATCACTTCCGAATTTCAAACACTCATGAATTAAGCAGATGCCAGTTTTTTTCTACTTTTAATAAAAAAAAAAAGATGTACAGCATCCGTTTATTTCATAGGTGTTCAAAATTCGTAAATGATTTTGAAACTTTTAGAATTGAAGCTTAGAAGCTTGAATTAAAGTTTAAAGACAAAAGAGAAGTAATATGATATTTCTCAATTTTTTTTAGATGAGAATTGATAATTTGTACTATTTGAACTACTGTTCTCATCTTGAGTGTTATTTTTCACTACATTTTTGCAAGGACCTGTGACGTACTATATAAAGCACTTAGTAAAATTCAGTTGTAAGTGACACTGTCGAGGAGGTTGAAGGTTCAATCTTCAGTACAGGCGATACTAAGAATACAATTACTTAAGACTTTCACATGGTCATATTTGATGGAACGACAGCATGTTACCTCGATGGATTAAATAAAAGTTTCCGTTTGAAATTCCATGCAGATTTCCAAGTTCGACAGAAAGATTCTAGAATTCAACAGGATACACCTGAAGAACGCCGGAGGTTACATGTGCCGAAACGTTGTGAAAATTACACTGACGACGAGAACAGTAGTTCAAATAATTCAGAAGAAATATGGTTCCCTTGATTTTACTTATAATTCAAAGGCAATCATACATTTTGAATGCGCCTCTATCATATCAAAGAGCCACAACCTGAATGAAGGCGTGTTTTTTTTTTTAATAAATGCCTCATTCTGGTAAGTTTTTGTATCTTTGATTATTACGAAGCGGTAATGACCAGCTTTTCTCATCAATTTTCGATAAGAGTTGCGTTACAGATCCTAATTGCTTCCTTCTATCTCCATTTTCATTCAACACTTGATGGTAGAAAGTTTCATTTTAAAGACGCTCCTCTTGTGTCACAGAAACTATTCAAACTCCGTGAAGCTGGTGGTTACAATGACAGTCACATTTCTAGTCATCACTTATATTATCTTGTCATCACTTTGCCATGCCACTGTCTTCAGTGAGCGAAAGAAAGCTTTTGTCGATATATATCTCCCATTTTCTTTAAAAAATCTGTTTGGGTAGAAGGTCTAAAGGCCGAATCCACATTCATTTGTGTTTCTGGTTAGCATTTGAAAGATAAGAACAGCAAAAAAAAAATTAATTAAAAAGAAATAAAATAAAAGACTCTTTTTTTACGTTTTACGATTATAACATCTATAATCTGAATATAAAATGTATCTAAGTAAAAAAAAAATACACTAAAAAAAGAAAAGAATTGAGCTCTATAGCAGTCAGTAAGTCATTATCAATCCCTCTCCCTCTCTCTCATATGTACGGCATAATCACGTTGACACAACGGTTCCCATCAAATCACTGAAGTTAAGCAACATTGAGCCTGATCAGTACTAAAATGGGTGACCACTTGAGAATTCCAGGTCTCCACTTATCTCGGCATTGCTTCCAATGTCTTGGGCTTTTTCTTTGCCAATGGACCCAAGCAGTGCCAATTCAGGAGAGGTGTAATTGGTGATTCCGCAACCCTTGCCTCACAATTACATGTAGAGCTACTTTTACAGAAGTGTCCATTATCTCTTGAGACTAAACAGAGGTATCACACACGCACGCACACACACATATATATTTGTAAATATATTTTCATCTGACACGTATTTAAGCAATTAAGTGAAGCCCATTATTAATTTGTTTGTAAACAAACTTATGGTTTGAGCACTGTAAGCGATGGGCGGGTGTGGATTTAATACACTCGAGGAGAGATATTTATGGCACTGACTCGTGGCCAGATGGTTAGAACAGCCGACTGTTAATTGAACGGTTGTAGGTTCGATCCACGACTGGGGAAAGGTGTATTTCTAGCTGCACTGATGAGTTGTGATACAATGAAGCAATACTGTATGTGGATGACATATATATATATATGGGAGAGAAAGAGTGAGTGATTTATTTTCTATATATAAAGTTAGGTATGTGTATATATTTACATGTACAGAATAATCTCTTAATCAAGAAAAGAGTCATTACGAATGTTTGAATATATATTCTAAGCAACATGATGAGTAACATTAGTAAATTAATTTTTTGTAAGCTTTAACGTTTAAGAGGTGCATGCACATATATATATATATATTATTATTATTATTATTATTATTATTATTTGTAATAGCAATTTTTAAGTTTTGAATTATGTATATATAAACACAACCATATATATATATATATATATATATATATATATATATATATATATATATATATATGGTTGTATTTATATATACATAATTCAAAACTTAAAAAATGCTATTACAAATAATAATAATACCCAACATCATATCTCAAACAGTATTAATATATACTATTGTAATCAGATGCAAACAAACTTTAAATTAGGAGGATAAAGATATTTGTTTGCATTAAACTTGAAGACAAACATGTTGTAGCCGTCTGGGATTCATATTCCCAACCAATTCCAATGGAGTTCATTGGTTACTGAAAATATAAACACACATATAAAAATGAATTATCAATGTATACTTCTTTAAGTCTAAGTAGTGTACACCTATCAGAAATTATGGAAAATATGGTTCGCCAGTGTTCACACACATACTCATATAAAATCATAAGATTATATCAGGAATTTAATTTTTCATATACAAATTATCATTCCTGATAAATATGGTAGGCTTCAAGTAAACAAGTTCCTGTTAAGTCGTCCTTTTAAATAATCAAATTCTACCCAATTTATACCATAAGCGATTACTACACCGCAACCTAACATTCATTTACCCTTGTCCTCGAGTGGTCTTCATGCCTTAATAAGTGGTGACTCCCAGGTAAAAAAAACAAAAAAAAAAAAAAAAACACTAACTAGTAACTCTGGTTTTTAATATTTATCCTTTGATTATATTATTAAGGATTTAAATTAAATTTCTTGAAGAGTGTTACTTACAACTGAATTTCACTAAGTACTTTATACATCACACCACAGAACCTGAGTTTAACAGAAAGAGTTCCGAGTTTGACAAGATACATCTAAAAAAGGTCGGAGGATACATTGGCTGAAACGTTTTGAAAATAACAATCAGGATTAGAACAGTAGTTTGAAAATCTCAATAACATGAATTATCAATCCTTATCTCCAAAATTTAGAAACATAGCATTATATCTTAATATTTATCTTGATAAGGGGACACAAAAGTAGAGCAAGGTTATTCTTTTGGGGGAATTGATTTTTACCTGGCTTAGGATACACAAATACAATGGAATTATCCCTACGACTGCAGTGTGGATATAGAGTAATAAGAATTTGTATAGTCAATAAAAATCATTTCCACCACAACCAACAACCTTTACTCAAGAATGCTGCTGTGCAAAATAGAATATATCACGCATCACATGAGATGGAAACTTACCAATTCCAATAACACACTGCAGACACTCGCCTCAAACCATTTTTGGCTTGAGTCATCAAGGATGAAAGAGTTGGACAATTTTTAGAAGAACTTGCTGGATATCATTCCTAGACTAAAAATAATTCAGAAAACACCAGCTACAGGCATTATAAAGTTTAAAAACAGTAACAGCACTTTAATATTTTGAGGCAAAACTAATAGTCTGTATAGATTACCTAACGATATACACAGACAGTTGACACTCAAAAATATTACTAGTTGCTTCCCCTAACATAAAAAACAATTGTTAGCACTAGACGTATAGTCAAAAAAACTCAAAATCAAATACAAGGCAGAGCATCTAGCTAAAAAGGAAAGCATTTATAATTCTTAAAGACAACAAAACTGACTTTAACAATAGACCCACCTGCAGGTGCTTCAACGTAGCCAAGAGCTAGATTGGAATATTTAGTCACCAGAAATTTAGATAATCAATAATCAAATAAAGACTAATCCATTGTTTAGATTATTTGGACTATTGTTCTCATTTTTCACGTTTTGTCTGATATAACTACTAACTTATCTTGTCAAACTTGAGAATCTGCATGGAATTTCGAATAGAATCCTTTATTAATCCTTTTGTTAGCCATGTCTAGATAGAATTCCTAAGTAATGCACAATTGTATTCTCAGTATCACCCGCACTAAGGATTGAACCCTCAACCTCCAAAAAAGGGTCATTTACAACTGAATTTTTACCAAGTACTTTATCCGTAATGCAATGGATCCTTGCACTTGGAAGAACCTGTGACATAATGAATAAAGTACTCTGTAAAAAAGGTTTGACCCTCAGTGTGGGTGATTCTCAGAATACAACTGTCCATTAATTAGGATTTCTAGACAGTCATGACTGATAGAACAAGAGTATGCTATTCCCGTGGATTAAATAAAGGGTCTAATTTGAAATTCTATGCAGATTCACAAGTTCAACAAAAAGATTACTCAGTTCAACAAGATACACCTGAAAAGATCGACGAAATGGAAACGATGTGAAAACAACACTCAAGATGAGAATAGTAGTCCGAATAATCCAAATAATGTGAATTATTAACTCTCATCTAAAAAAAATTCAGAAACACAAAACTCACACCCCTAAACCAATTCCCAATACCAAACAATTTGTGTACACTAGGAAAATATCTTTTATGACGTAATAAATGATAAAGTAACGAAAGGATTAAGTTATTCATTAAAACAGAACATAAACAGGTCTCCTATGTAGATACTGTTTGTGTAGACTAGACAAACTGTCTAAATTCGGACGGTCTAGTATATCACTAGAATGTTATATGTTTACACATATTACTTATAGCTAAGAATTTAATGCATATATTTCACTGAATCATTAATAATCATGCACATATATGTTTTTATACTCCTGCATAAGCAAATATGCAAATAGATGCACACTTTTAGTGTTGCGTCTGCACAGAGCAAATAGCATAGTCTCTTTCTCTTCTGTGCACATGTTCGTTCACATTTTGATTATACAAGATGCACATGCAAATATATCAAAGTCAGGAGCAGATTTAATAAATTTAAGAATCCATTGACTCTCACCAACTCGTTCCCCCCTCTATCTCTCTCTCTCTCCCTCTCGTTCTCCTTCTTTCGCTCTGTTTTTAATTTTTGAAATTTTGTTCATCTCAGTTTCAATGCATATTCTTCATCTTCCGTCTATTATCCCGTCTTTCCCATCCATATTTTGTTTTTAATAACCATTTTATTATTTCTTGTCAGCACACACTGCATGCTCACGCACATTTCACGCAAACACATACGTCTCTCAAAGGGTTTTTAAATCTCCTTCATGAACGAAATCTGCTTTGAAGTCCAGTCCAAACATGGTGTTCATTAACTTTTCATAGAAAAAGCAACTGGTAATATTTGCATAAATCCAACAGTTTGTTATCAAGTGGAAAATACTTGAACTTAGTTTTTTGTTGTATTTTCTGCGCACAGGCACATAGCTTTTCTCGCCCTCGTCTCTTCTCTCTGTTTATACAACACTAACTGCAAACATTTACTCTTCAAACGCACAAGCAATGCAATATTCCTATTCAGGGGATTCAAATTTAATGTTATTTACTGTGTTAATATTGTACAGTTATACATCAGCATATTCAAATTTACTTTAGATCACCATCAGCATTCATTCAAAGAAATAATAATGGTTTTCTTTTTAATAGATTTCATATGTTTTTCGTTTTTGTTTTTTTTTATATCCTGAAAAAAAAAATGATTTTGTTGGGAAGTTGGTTTCGGAGTTGCTGAAACCATTCTTATACTTGTGACTTTAGAACTAAAGAATATTAAATTATCGAATGTAATTCCGTTATCTTTAAAGTTGGCTCACACGCAAGTCTTGAAATCTTGCTTAACATCAAGTATCTGCTCTGCTGACTTCTTTGCCTAACTAATCTTGGCTCATCACCAACAACTGGTCTCCATTTTTATACCCGTTTCTCATTCATTCAGTCTTTGCTTTTCACTTAAATTGAACGATTAACTTGTTTCTTTCTTCTTCATTCTTCAATACCAAATGTCTTTTCCTGTTCAACAAACTCAATTTCTCAACTCCTTTGTTTGCCTTTAAAACTTGGAAATCGTCTTCCAGGTAACACACACAGAGACTATATATATATATATATATATATATATATATATATATATATATATATATATATATATATATATATATATATATATATATATATATATATATATACACAAAGAGAAAGAGAGAGAGAATATATATATATACACACAAAGAGAAAGAGAGAGAGAATATATATATATATATATATATATATACACAAAGAGAAAGAGAGAGAGAATATATATATATATATATATATATATATACAAAGAGAGAGAGAATAAATATATAAATATATATATATATATGTAAGAGAGAGAAAGAGAAAAGGAACAAACCAAGTCACACGTCCATCAACGTTTCCTCTTTATTATACAACTTCTTCTGGATGAATGAATTGAAGAAAATAAATTCATTCATCCAGAAAAGTCTTACAATAAAGACGAAATGGTGATCGACGTGTGACTTGGTTTGTTCCTTTTTTATTTCTCTATTTTCTCAGAACACTATTTTCCATTATTCTCATATATATATATATATATATATATATATATATATATATATATATATATATATATATATATATATAGTGCTACCAGTTCAGACTGTCTGAGGATACTGAGTTTTTAATCTAAACATTGACGTTATTGATTTTTTTTCTCTCTCTCTCAATCATGTTTTGCAAAGACAAAAACTAAAAGAATAATTTTCCTCTACAAAACAACCAAACAAAACATCATGAATAAATATTTGCAGATATAAAAACTTAAATCATAAAAACTGTTTTTAAAATTACTGGATTTGACATTAAATAACCCAAAATGGTTGACATGCCGTAAAAAAATAACCAAATCAGACATCATTAAGAAATATTATAAGAAATAAAAAACTTGAATCATAATTTTTTTTTAATTACTAGATTCAGTATTAAATAACCAAAAAGGGATGATATGCCGTAAAATGAAACAACCAAACCAAACTATCTGTACAGTCATTATCAAGAAGTTGAATCATTGGTTAGGATAGAGTGATCAATATCAGAAATAGATCGGATATAAATAGGAATGTTATCAGGGTACATGTGGTAATCAAACTTCTATAGTAACTGTCAGTTTTATATTCATGCATGCATTTGGATCTAACATAGAAATTTAATTATCAAGTTTAAATTAATAATATATTTATTATATTATAAAACTCAAATTGTCTTGCGTGGGCGTGGAAAGCGTCTACCCGCTTCCGCTTTACAAGTTCCAGTTTACGACTTCCGGTTTCAAAAATTTTGCATGAATAAATAAAAGCAAAGGTATAATAGCTCTTTTTTTTTAAATCTACAATTTACGGGATCATATTCTTATTTTATGCATTTTTAAATAGATTTATGCATTTTATTTTTCTACATTCCTAACAATATCAATACATAAATAAATAAATAAAACCGAAATTTAAAAAAAAAAATAGGTTTGCGGTTGGATTGAATTGAATTGTAGAATGAGTGGCAAGATACTCTCGATCCCTATATCACACAAAAGAAACCAAATTCCCCTAATTACCGTTATGTTACTATGTAAACAATAATATTGGTATTTCAGAAGTTAACAGTTTTAAATAATTAAATAATTTAAAAAATAAACAATATGAACATAACCTTCTTAAAAAATAATATTGATTTTGAACAGTATATATATAGAACTTAAAAAAAAAAATTAAGCAATATAAACAGAACATTTTATAATTTTACACAACATAAACAGATTTCTTTTTTTTTTAAATAAATATTGTTCATGGATGCTTTTGATTATACGGAGAGAGACTTCCCTCTAAAACCATCTATGTTTTTAGAGTTCCAAATTTTTATAACAATTACTTTGATTGTATTTTCATGGCGAGTTGTAAGATTTTTATTATCCAATGTATTCCAAATTGTTTTCACTGGTCGCCATGTTTGTTTTCGTGCACGTGCATTCAGTTTTTGCGCGTTTATACATTAATTCTGTATACCCACTATTCCACAGATAGCTAAAACATATACTGACTTAACTGCTCACGTGTAGTTTATTATATATATATATATATATATATATATATATATATATATATATATATATATATATATATTACAGTAGAACGGCCTTAAAAGTTAGTAACAAAATACAGCTTTACAATATATAATACACATGTATATAATCAAATAACATTATAAATAACACCGTAAGGCGGGGCAAATATCGTAACCAGGGACCGGAAAAACATTGTATTCCAAAGCGTCACCTGAAAAAAACGTATCCTAGGGCCACCGTATCCCGAGGTTCTACTGTGTATACACACACACACACACATATATATATATATATATATATATATATATATATATATATATATATATATACATATATAAGTAGTAGATCCTGGTCGGTTAGGGTCGACCACGGGTGATGCAGTCTTAGCCTAGTTATCCTGCCTGTCTGCTAAGATGAATTAACGCCACATGTGACCAAAGAGACCAATCTCTGTCACAAGGGCCACAAACGTTAGTTGTCTCTGGACTGCTGGCAATAGTTCTCTCCTTTCTGCATCCACGTTTTTTTTTTTTTTTCAGAAACCGTCATCATCTTCTCCTCCCTTGCTTTCCAATGTTGGTTCAGAGTTTCTTTTCATCTTGTACGGTCATCTTCAATGCTCTTCAAAGATTCAATGTCTATGTTGATCGCTTTCATGTTGCACCTAACAACATATTTGTATTGAGTTACGAAGCAGCTATTATTTATGCAGTGGACATGACCTAACCAACGTAATCTGCATTGTCTGAAGAGGATGAACATGCTGGGAAGACTCATAGAGGATAGGACCCCTGTATTGGACACTGTGTCCTGTCAAGATGTGACAAGGAGGCGGTAGAAGATTTGCAGGTGGAATGTGTTGAATTACCACATATATAATAATTATTATATTATCAAAGACTAAATCTTTAACAAAGCAAAAATAATCAAGATAAGAAAAGCTCAACACTATTAAGAGGAGTAAAACAAATTTATTAAATGAAAAATAAGGAATAAAATTTTTATATATCTTTATTATATCATTGGAACAATAAGGAAAAGTATCATAATATGTTTTATGAGACTCATCAGTGTGGCTAGCTAAAGCTATACTATAGGTTGCTAAGTTCAAATGCTGAACTTAGTCATCTTTGATTTCCGTTCATTCCTCTCCTTGATTACTGATATAACTTTATGAAATAGAAGAGAAATATACTTATTTATTTTGAGTCTAAATGTAGATATAATTTCATTTTTGATTTGGAAAACTTTTAAAGGTTTTTTCATATGTATTTTATCCAAGATTTAGATAAACTCATGGTTCATCCATATTTTTCCTTGTGTCCAAAGTACCACAAACATTAATCATTTAAGAAGAAACCAATAACAAATAACGACAGTGTCCAGACAGCGTCAACGAATTTGAAAAAAAACCTTGTCCAGAGTATTTTAAATCTTTTAATACTATGGTTGAATTCTATGAAACGCTCAGTAAATACGTGCGAAAAGGTTTACAAAAGGATGTTTATAGTAATGTACAAATAATGAAATAAAATAGACTGAGAATCAATGTCAAAACAAGAAGTGGGATGTGTAACCCATTCTGTGGCCCTTAATCTCATGTTATAGATGAATAACTTCTACTAAATAAATTTGTTTTTTTTTTTTCATTTTTTTTATTGTCAAAGAAACAAATTTAAAAGAATCCTTTTGGATTCAGAAATTAGGCTTGCATTTTTTCATATTCTCGATTAATCGTCCCAATACTAATATATACACACACACACACACACACACACACACACACACACACACACACACACATATATATATATATATATATATATATATATATAATGTAGCACTTTTCATCAGCTCATTTCACTTCTCGTCTGCAAATTTTATTTTTAATTTTCTATTTCATTTTACTCTTCTTTTTACTTTTATTTTCTATTTTTTTATTTTCTCACACTGGTTTGATTTTTGATTACTGTTTTTCTTTATCTTTTATTGTTTATTTTAATTGTGTAGCTTAGCATAATTAACTCTCATTGGACCCTAATTGATTAATTAATTAATTGATTAACTCCCATACCGTCTATTACCTAATCCTAAAAGCGTATTTCATACAACTTCCGCTCAATCATGTTAAAATTCCACTTTAGCATATTTAAAGTGCCACAATTATTTAATAATCGAATGAATAACCCTCTATCCTCCTTCAATGTACACCCCCTATACAAAACCCCCAAATATGCCTATTGCTAGATGTTGCATTCATATCTTGTTACCTAGCACACCCCTTCCTCTTCTGATGAGAAGCATAAGGCTTCAAAATGCCTTGCATTAAGAGATTTCATAACCCTTACACACTGTATTGTATTCCTTTGTTTCAAACGAATCAGTGATATACATTCTATTAACATCTTTTCCTATTATATTATATATGTGTTATATATATATATATATATATATATATATATATATATATATATATAAACATTCAAACATAGTAGTGTTTGAATATATGGTTAAGTGGCAGTTTTAGTCATTTAGAACTGCTTTAAAGCTTTGCTGCTCACTCATTTTTCGACCAAATTTCAAAAAATTATTACAGTTTATAGATCACCTTCTCAACTATATTGTGAAAAGATTTTCAATTTTCGTTCAGTAAAACAAAAGTTATGATGGATTTTCTGGTGTTCAAAATCATAAAAATATGTAAGGAGGTAGACAACGCTTTTTATGATTGGCTTCCATAGCAACCACGTCGCTTCAGTGACTACTGTTGCTACTAATTCGAAAAGAAAAGTAACAAATGAAAGTATGAAAGGGAGATAATTGGATGGATTTTATTGAAAGCAGACGAGTGCCGTACATTGTTATTACATATATGTTTATGGGGACAAAAAATAAGATTGAAATTAAACAAAGAACAAGTTAATTTATTGGAAGCCATGAAAAATCATGGATTACAATAGAAAAATTCAATTTATAACATTATTCAATCAATTCTTAATGCTGTAATATTTTAAGTTATAAATTTATTATATTTTTTACTAGAATATCTTGTCCTTTTCTTTTCCAGTTTTAACAACTAGTCCTTTACTTTTCCACGTTTAAGCTTAACCATATTACTTTTCATTCTCGCATTTTTCTATTGTAATATATATATATATATATATATATATATATATATATATTAGTGTACACTCTTCATTAAAAATGACAGATATAATAATTTGCCAGTGTTCACAATAATATTCATATAAAATCAAAGAATTATGTCAGTAATTTAATTTTTCATATATAAATTATTACTATCATTCAAGAAGAGCAAACAACATTGACTTTTTATTTAAAATACCATATTTCTTTATGATTTCATTTCAGTTGGTGAGGGTTGTCTGACTTGCTATTTACTTTCTCGTTTAACTTTACCACTTATAATGTTCCTATCAAGGGTTTGGAAAAAGGCACTTGTTTTACTCACTATCTTTTGTGTGATATATGGACTTATATTTATTCATATACTAATAAATACACATTCGTCCTTATTACAGGGTGAAGAATATATATATATATATATATATATATATATATATATATATATATATATATATATATATATATATATAAACTTACTTCATTTAATCACATAAATTAATATACAAAGATATAATTTTATGCATAAATTTTCAGTATTTACTTCAGTGTAACTTTATTGTCATATATATTTTCATAACTTACTATATATACATATATATATAATTTTAAACTTAATTTATTGCTTTTAATCAATCACTACTTTTGCTCTTAGCAAGAAGGACTAAGCTGAACAATTACCCATAGAAAATCTCCCAAAGCAAGAAACCATTAATTGTGGGTCTTGTTAGTTTGAAGCCAGTCAATTAACTGATGAATGTTTACACTTGAAGATGCAACTAGAAACATGTTGTTAAAATAAACTGCCACTGATTGTTATATTGGCTATTAAAGCGTCTTAACGTATTCGACTGTGCATCAGTTGGTTTGAATAATTTAGATGAAAGTTATTCTATTTCTTGTTTGTTTTTATTTTAACTTTAATTGGCTATGATAACTGATGATTATGTCCTTTTACGGCCTAAGAACCATGCAGCTCTGAAATATGCATCAAATTTATATATATATATATATATATATATATATATATACAGGGTGACCCCCCAAAAAAAACAAAAGCTAAATGGAGGCCATCTAGAACATATGCTATAGAACGGAGAAAAAAATACCAAAGACCCTAGTGTTTTGGTGTGATGTTTTGAATATAATAAACTAGTTATTACCAAAGTTTCATTTCATTCGGACAAAACACTAAGAAACGTGGCCTAATTAGAGTTGTGGCCCGGTTTTTTTGGGTCACCCTGTGTATATATATATATATATATATATATATATATATATATATATATTAGAGAGTCTGCACATTTTTAATGATGTATTTTATTCAATTGCTGATTTTGTAACTGTTTTATTTAGATTCCTTTTGATAGACTTCGTAGCCTCGTAGGAGATGTCCTTTTCTCTTCCCTGCAACCTCTATCTCACAGAAGAGATGTTGCGAGTTTGTCTCTGCTTTATCGTTATCTTCATGGCAAGTGCTCAACTGAGCTTAAATCTATGGTCCCCTCTCGCCAAACTTTCACAAGAAACACTTGTCTAGCTGTGAAAACACTATCAATAATTCCCCTCACTTTTTATCTGTGTCTAAACCTAAACTTAGATACCATGAACAAAGTTTCTTTCTTAGAAATGCACGCCTGTGGAACGGTTTTCCGTTTTCCTGCTTTCCAGCTAACTACAATATGGTCGTCTTCGAGTCCAACGTAAACAAGTTCTTGATGAGCCGTTCCACTTAAGTTAACAAATTTACCGAATTTCCTTTACTAACGATCACTATATTATCCAATACACTCTTAACCCATATCCTCGAGTGGCGTCTGGGCCTTGATAAGTGGTGATGCCTATGTAAAAAAAAAAATTGGCTGACTATCAGATTCTATAGACAGGACATTTTAGCCGTTAAAAACGGGAAAAAGTTATAGCCCGTTGACATAGAATGAATGCTTTATTCTAAATTGATGGTTTAATATGGTTAAATTTGTACTCATTTTTGCATTAAATACTAATCCCTATTAATTTCTAACTGTACATCGAACAGATATCATAATACTTAGTTCGCTTCATATTATAATAACAAAGGTCCATACAATATTTTAGTCAGCTCGGCTCAGTAATTTCTGAGAAAAAGTGGAACATACAGATAGAGAAAGAAAAATATAAACTATTGAATATATTATAAACATGATGTCTGTGTAGAAGGAAACTGTATTTTTACTAGGCAGTTTTTGCTTAGTCACAATGTAGCGTTTTGCTCCTTTGTTTTTCTGATCTCAGAACGCGATTCCCTTTTAATCAGTCATTCTAAAAATTGTTTTTCTTCACATATTCTTTACTCCAATATTACTCCAATAACAAGTAATAAATGCTTTCTTTTCCATTTTCTTTCGATATCGAAATCGTCAAAACGTTCACAATTGCATTCCTGATCTTGATCTCATTACCATCTCGAAGTATGATTCTTATTCACTATCCTGCTTCTTCGATAACCATTAGTGATCTTATTAAATTATTGCCTTTTTGCACTGCTTGATTCTGTGATGTTAACATTGGTTTCTCCAAGTTGTTTTAGAAGGTTTCTAGTATTCGGAATAATGATGATGCTGTAAATCAGAAAGGGTTCAAATGCTGCATGCAACTTGTCAGTCTGAGACATTTCACCATTTTACCATTACCTCCACCCCAATTGTTGCTTATCAGTATTATCTCCTTCCTATTTTTAAATACTATCACAGTTCAACAGAAGATGTCGGTGAATATATAGTGTATTATTTACAATATATAGTTATATATTCATTGAATCCTGCTTAACATCTTCCAAACAAAGTGATAGATTTAAAACATTATTCTCTCTCTCTCTCTCTCTCTCTCTCTCTCTCTCTCTCTCTCTCTCTCTCTCTCTTAAAATATGAATGCCCTTTCTCTTATTAGTCTCTCTGTTACCCCTGTCTATAAATCTCGTCAACTTAGAGCCTGATAAGGTAAGCATCGTCAGAATGAGGAGCAAATTCATAAAATCTTAACATATGATGAAAAACTATGTATGGGACACAATCACCGTTTGAATGAAAGTCACATGACTAGAACCTACCTGGGAAATGCAAAACTTTTGCCTATCAGTTAAAGATAATCTTGTCAGCGTTTTGAACAAAAATAATCTATCATAAGGGAATTCGATAAAACCATGGTGAAATCGTGAAATTTTTTTTTAATGTTTCTGAATTTTTTAGATAAGGATTCATAATCGTATGATTTGAATTATTAGGACTGCTGTTCTCATTATGAGTGTTATTTTTACTATGTTTCGGCTGATGTAACCTCTGACCTTCTTCATGTGTATCTTGTTGAACTTGGAAATCTGTTAAACACTGAATCTGAAAATCTTGGTAAAATTCAATTGTATGTGACCTTATGAAGGTTGAAGGTTCAGTCTTCAGTCGGGGCAATACTCAGAATAAGAATGCGAACTACTTAGGATTTCATAGCTGATGGAACAAGAACATGCTATTCCTTGGGTTAAATAAAGGATTTCATTTGAAATTATATGCAGATTCCTGAATTCGACA
>NC_136497.1:97713560-97756060 GCF_053919585.1 Euprymna scolopes
AAATCCCTCGATCCAGCTGATGAAAAGTGAGGACGAAACCGGTCAGTGGCCTCCCCCATTAATTTTTTTCTCATTTTTAATTATGAACATCAAAACGTGTCTTCCTGTCATGATAGCAATAATATAATATATATATATAATATATATACATACTTTATTTTTATTATTTTAATTTTGCTTTGTGATTGAAACGAGTTGAGATGAATTAGACAGTATATTGCATGCTCTACTCAGACTGTGCCCTAATCACTGCCGACATCTGCATCTACATCAGTTTATGCACCTTAGCGAGATATGTATATAGAACAAATTTCAACTCTGTAGCTACTCAGCTGAGAAAAGGTATAGGTAAACAGACATGCAAACAGAGGTTTGTATATATGGTTAGTTATGCATGAAAATATATATGTACAAATGCTATATTGATTTAAAACAAACAGATATTTAAACATTTTAAAAATCGAAGTCTCGTCTGATTTTATAACTATCATTAATCAATTTTTTCAGTTGATATGGGGTTGTTATTTCATTTGATTTTTTTTTCATATAGATATTATCTATGTTTCAGAATTTTTAAATGAGTATAATTTGGATCACTTAAATCGTTCAGACGAGTATTCTAATGTTTCTTATGTTTCTGCATTTTTAAGATTTCGAAGCCCAAAGACTGGAAAAGTCTGAGATTTTTGCAGTCAGAAAAACAAAAGAATCGATATTCTTAGGATGTTACGTTTCGATGAGGATAGAAAATTTGTATTATTTTAATTCGGAACCATGGTGCAACGGAAAAAAAAAGTGCTACATTATTATCGGTTTTAAATGACATTATTTTGGAGGTTGAATGTTTAATCCTTGCCATTCAATTACAAATTACAGGAAATCAAGCTACCCTCGTGAAATTAATAAAGAATACATTTGAAATTTCGTCCAGATTCTTGAGTTTGATATAAATATTCTCAAATTCGATAATGATTCATTGCTTTTTAGTATATCATTTTTTTTTGCGTGGGTGGGGGTACCCTGCTAGTCTAGAATAAAAAGAGTTCATTCAATCTGCATTTTTAACGATGAAAATGCTATTTCTATATAACGCGTATAAGAAAACAATAGAAATGACCGACAGAGTCTCTTAGTGTGATGTTTGGACGCATCTAGCTAATCATTTTCTAAGAAAGTATGTTTTCTTCTAAAGAAAAATGTATCAACTCCGTGCATTTTATACCAAAAGTATCAACTAAGTTACTTTTGACACTTTTTATTTTAATTGAAATCAATTATTAATGTTAGCATCTATTCACTGTGTGACAAGCATTGCGTCTTTGATATCATGCCAACTTAGTTGTGAATTTTGAGATAGGCCCAGAATTGGTTTGGTGCTAAATGAATTACATTCCCCTTTTATACCGAGTGCCAGCAATATTCGTTAACATTGCCTTCAGAAAAATATCCTTCAAAATTATCGTTTATAAGGGTAACTTTCATTTTTTATTTTTTTTTTGTTAATATGAGAAGGTATATTTTTATTATCTAAAAAAGGTAGTATATTTTTAAAACAAGCTTATCGAAAATATCAAAAACGCTTTTGGAGATATTCAATAAGCTTGTTTCTGTTACATTAGCTTCTATGACTCAATATATTTTACCTCACAAATGTGGAGAGTGGTGGTAAGGCTTTTAGTTAGCGAAATGTTTATTATTTACAATTGAATTGATGTATTCATATTTATTGTTCTTCCAGTCGCAATTTACTCCCTCTTCCTCACCTGTAGTAATCCGAATGTGGTCTCCTTTATATACTGCACCAGATGCACAAAGCGAACTATGTTCAAGAAACAGGCCTGGTGTTCCGCCTATGTCTTAATGATTATAGACAAACCATTAAAGACAAATTTACACAGTACTCAGTGACCATGCATTACAGTCTCTCAAAAGACACCATAGGCAACAAATGAATTTTCATAATCTCCAACTTTAGTAAACAGCAACATAGAAGAAATATGCAAAGAAACTCATTCTGAGACTAAATATACGCGTCACAGGACTGAACAAAGATTTCAGACTATTCAATGATTATTAGGGCTAAGACAACAGAATATTCTTTTCATTGTTTTGACTCTCGAGTGTGTATCCTTTGATATCTTACATGCTTTTATATAGAGTCATGAGGTTCTCGGTTGATTAAGTGTGTCTAACTGTGTCAGATATATACTCGAGAGTCAAAACAATGATAATATTCTGCTGTCATAGGCCTGATGATTATACATTTTATAAAAATACAAACTGATCAAAAACATTTTCTTGCAGGTGAGAGTGAGTGTTTACAGTGGGAGAATAACTTATCTTTCCTTGTTGGCAATTTTTCTTTTCCGGTGCTTTTTTTCCCCCTAAGTGTTTAACTTTCCTCATTGTTTTCACTTTTCATATATAATATACATTGCATTTTAGCGTTTTCTATACAATCTTTCCACTTAGCTTTACTATTCATCTATCTCCCCCCCCGCGCTCTCTCTCTCTCTCTGTATATATATATATATATATATATATATATATATATATATATATATATATATATATATGATGAACTTTCCAATTGATTTCGACGCATGAGCTTCTGCCACAACAACTAGGTTGCTCGGAAATCCACACAGATGATTTGTTTATAGTGATGAAGGCCTTGTGTAGAACCATCCACACTTTTTGGTATTACTGCTAACCTTTGTCGGTGCAGACGACTACTATGTCTAAACGAAGACGGGGGGTGCATTTCTCCCAGTGAATTAATGCGCCCCCCAGATACCAAACTGGAAATTTTTACGACTCGGCACAGTACATACAGCACCTAAACTTCCCAAATGGTCATCCATCTGCTACTGGGCACTTAACTTCGGTAATCTGGTGAGAACCGGTGTGTTAATGTGATTGTGCCATATATATATATATATAATATATGCGTGTGCATGTGTGTCTGTCTGTATATGTCTGTATGCATGTAAGTTTATATATATATATATATATATATATATATATATATATTCATAAACTGGGATATCTAAGAAGTTTGGTTAGATATTTTAAGAGATGTGAATTACTACATGTTTGAAAAATCGTAAATAAAACTTTCTAACTGAATTACAAAAATTATATTTCATTAAAAGTTATTAACAAAAGTAATTTGATGTATATGATTTTCTTTGTAGAATAGTTTATTGATAAATGTTATAAGCATCAAAATGTATAATTTGTTCAAAATCAGCAGACGACAATGAGAGGATTCAAATATTCTCTGTGTGTGTGTTGCGCTTTGTAAGTGTGCGTATGCATATACATATGACAGCATGTGATTGAGCTGAGAATTGTAGCAATTAATGGGAGACGTGTAATATTCATGTTAGCACTGTCTAATTTTTTTTTTCAAGTGTTTATTGAAGGAAAAATCTGGCTTTATATTGGGCGAGTTGGCTCCAGAAAGGCCATTTCGAATAAATTCAGAAAATCCTCTAATTGGTTCAAAATATAGTTATTTGTTTCAATTAATTCTGGTTGATGGTTGCGCAAATCTGGTTGCACAGAAACGAGTTTAAGCATTTTCATTTTGGACAACGAAGGGTAAACTTCGGTGCTACATCTATATTATTTCTTCTCCTTCTACTACCACCACAGACTGTGTATATACATTGCCCTGAAGAAGATTTTATTCTTTAAGAAAAAAGTTTTTTTCTAATTTTTTAAAAACAGTTTGTATTCCTACACACCAACAAATAAGAAATAAATAGAGAAAAGATATAAACTCTTATGCATTTTCCTACTAACTTTTTATCTATGTATGCACACGCACACACATATATATAGGCACAGTGACAGTATTATGTCGTAGTTGTAACTTCCTGTTAGCTTTTGCAAGCAAACTGATACCAAATGGCATTCTTTTTTTTCTTTTTTTTTTATTACATTTTCACCCCAGACAAGGCACATTGCCACTTTGTTGGTGGGGGCTACTATCAGGGACAAAGGCATCAGGGGTACTATGTAGGGATTTGGGCAGCAAGATGTCGGTTCACGTTGCACTTGAACTTCTGCATGTCAGTACAGTTGGGGAAGCAGGGACCCGGAAGGGAATTCCAAAGTCTACCTGTTCTGGGGAAGAAACTACTGGAGTAGAAGGGTCTCTTACATCTAGGGATCTCTACTGTGAAGAGGTGGGATTTAGCTGCTTGTTGGGGTGTCAGGGGTATTTACGTCGAGGGGGCACAAGTGCTTGCAGTTCGTCAGAGCATTCACCTTTAAAGTACTTGTAGAACAGGCAGAGGGATGCAACAGTTCGTCGATGGGACAGAGGCTGAAGTTTAGATGACAGTTCAGGACCTATCAGATTGGCGACTCTCTTTTGAACCTTGTCTAGGAGCGAGAGACTAGTGGCAGGTGCACCAGCCCAAATATGACAACAATACTCCATACATGGGCGAATGGTAGCCTTATAGAGGTATAGGATACTTTCGGGCGTTAGTATCTTTCTAGCACGGTAGAGAGAACCTACCTTCTTCGCAGTGGTCCTGGCGATATTCTCAATGTAATTGTTCCAACTCATGTTTCCTGTGAGCGTTAGGCCGAAGAGTTTAAAAGATGTACTTTCAGATAAAGAGTCATTGGCCATTGCTATTGGTGGTAGAGAAGGTTTCTTGTAATTATTGAAGGAAACTAGCTTAGTCTTGGCAGCATTGAATGTGACCATCCATTTATGTCCCCCATTCCACTACAGATTGGAGGTCATCCTCTAGTGTTTCTGTCATTTCCTTAGATATGTATTCATTTGTTTTCCTGCCGTGTCTGTTAATTCTTAACATTGTTTCCTTTTATACTGTCAGTACCCACTTTATATTTTATAAGTGTATATTTTTTCATTGTCTATCTTTTGGGATGTCTTATGTTTTTATAAGATGTTGTCTGTATAAACCAAGTTAAAAATTGAATCAGTTATTACCAAGAAGCTTCAATCGATTTGACTTACCTATGGGTCATTAAATAGATCTTCTGAAGAACACTAGATGGAATAGAAACTGAAACATTCTAATTATAATAACTTCGATGACAAATCTAGTTTGATTGTGGATTATAATTTATCATCTTACAAATTCAGACAATAGTTCAATTAAATGTTTACAAGTTTTCAGGTAAAAAAAAATTCTGCATATAATTTTGAATTATAAGTAGGACAAATTTTTGCTATTAATTCAAGCATGATATCCGAGTTTTGAATTACAAAAATGTTTTTCTAAGAAAATGACAAAGAATTGTCACGAGAAAGGAAACCTAATACACGCATGAGAGATCCAAAGATCCAGCTCAAATATTGCAGTAGCAGCAGGAGCAGCAGTAACAGAAGACGTTTTTTTTTTAACATTTTGAGAAAATAAAGAATTTATTAAAATGTTTCGAGAATATTTGCTTTTAACAATAATACATTTTCTACGAGTTAGATGGTGTGGATATGATATTAAAATCAGGTGACTAATATTTCAACTTTATTTTTTTATATGAAACCATTTGTTTAAAGTAAAGTAAATCGAAAAAGAATATTCACCATTATTCAGAGTGGGTACAGATCTTTGACGAGGATTGTTATAAACTCATTAAAAGTGCTCAATATTTTTTTCAGGGTTTTTGGAATTCTTTGCATCACAAGCATTAAGCTAACCTTGTGTAAACATTTAAGAATTCGTTTTCATGTTCATTTATTCATATCATATGAATCGGATGATTTCACTGTTGGCATTGGTTTCTCTGATATTTTTCTAGTCAGAACTCTTACTAGAAAGACATCAGGTAGTTACGAAAAGGACTGTGTGAAGGTTGCAAACATCCTAAATGAAAGTGATTTTGTGGAATGAATTGTATTCGAACTTCGAACACCCAAGTCATTAGTCCCTGTTGTAAACCACTTAAACCCCATTTTCATGTTGAAGTTGTTTAACTAATGTGTTGGTATTTCTTAAGCAAAACTCTTTATGTCACTTGAATATTTTAGTAGGCTTCTCGTTTACAGACTAATAATATGACAGTATTTCTGTGAAAAGTGATAAAATGAAAATAGTTATTCAAGAATATATTTTTAAACTTTTATTTCCATTTTAATCAAAACGCCCAGAGGATTGTGCTGTTCATACCAGTCAAGGATACGTCCTCGACAATCACCCCCAACAGAGTTTGAGCCATTGTTGTTGGTGACCTTACTTCTGTCAGGCTGAGGTATAGTTCTGTGCAGATCTAGAGGGTCCACCCTCCCAGGCTTTACCTTTTTACTTTCACAAATGTTTGAGGCATCCTACCGGGCCATGTCTACGGGGCTGCTCAAGCATTTTTGTGGACCAGTGTGCATATATCTTCTGCATGCTAGCTTTTCAATCTCCACCTTGTGTCACATCTCCTGGGATACAAGGGAGGTAAATACTGACTCTTATGAAGTTTTTAAATTTTTAGGTAAAATTTGAAAAGAAAAAGGGGTATATTTCTTTGGATTAAATTTAACTTTGTTTAATGAGAAAGAATTTGTCACATACAAAGAGCTAAAGTATTATTACACAATAGCTGAAATTTTACACTGATCCCTGATAAAATTAGTATCTTTGAGACGACAAGGGTGCATTCAAAAATACATGCTATCTTTGACTTCGTAATATAAATGAAACACAATAGTTGAATTCAACCTTTAATCTAGAAATTACTCTCCAGCTGACATTTTAAAGACTTCAAAATCACTTCCGAATTTCAAACACTCATGAATTAAGCAGATGCCAGTTTTTTTCTACTTTTAATAAAAAAAAAAAGATGTACAGCATCCGTTTATTTCATAGGTGTTCAAAATTCGTAAATGATTTTGAAACTTTTAGAATTGAAGCTTAGAAGCTTGAATTAAAGTTTAAAGACAAAAGAGAAGTAATATGATATTTCTCAATTTTTTTTAGATGAGAATTGATAATTTGTACTATTTGAACTACTGTTCTCATCTTGAGTGTTATTTTTCACTACATTTTTGCAAGGACCTGTGACGTACTATATAAAGCACTTAGTAAAATTCAGTTGTAAGTGACACTGTCGAGGAGGTTGAAGGTTCAATCTTCAGTACAGGCGATACTAAGAATACAATTACTTAAGACTTTCACATGGTCATATTTGATGGAACGACAGCATGTTACCTCGATGGATTAAATAAAAGTTTCCGTTTGAAATTCCATGCAGATTTCCAAGTTCGACAGAAAGATTCTAGAATTCAACAGGATACACCTGAAGAACGCCGGAGGTTACATGTGCCGAAACGTTGTGAAAATTACACTGACGACGAGAACAGTAGTTCAAATAATTCAGAAGAAATATGGTTCCCTTGATTTTACTTATAATTCAAAGGCAATCATACATTTTGAATGCGCCTCTATCATATCAAAGAGCCACAACCTGAATGAAGGCGTGTTTTTTTTTTTAATAAATGCCTCATTCTGGTAAGTTTTTGTATCTTTGATTATTACGAAGCGGTAATGACCAGCTTTTCTCATCAATTTTCGATAAGAGTTGCGTTACAGATCCTAATTGCTTCCTTCTATCTCCATTTTCATTCAACACTTGATGGTAGAAAGTTTCATTTTAAAGACGCTCCTCTTGTGTCACAGAAACTATTCAAACTCCGTGAAGCTGGTGGTTACAATGACAGTCACATTTCTAGTCATCACTTATATTATCTTGTCATCACTTTGCCATGCCACTGTCTTCAGTGAGCGAAAGAAAGCTTTTGTCGATATATATCTCCCATTTTCTTTAAAAAATCTGTTTGGGTAGAAGGTCTAAAGGCCGAATCCACATTCATTTGTGTTTCTGGTTAGCATTTGAAAGATAAGAACAGCAAAAAAAAAATTAATTAAAAAGAAATAAAATAAAAGACTCTTTTTTTACGTTTTACGATTATAACATCTATAATCTGAATATAAAATGTATCTAAGTAAAAAAAAAATACACTAAAAAAAGAAAAGAATTGAGCTCTATAGCAGTCAGTAAGTCATTATCAATCCCTCTCCCTCTCTCTCATATGTACGGCATAATCACGTTGACACAACGGTTCCCATCAAATCACTGAAGTTAAGCAACATTGAGCCTGATCAGTACTAAAATGGGTGACCACTTGAGAATTCCAGGTCTCCACTTATCTCGGCATTGCTTCCAATGTCTTGGGCTTTTTCTTTGCCAATGGACCCAAGCAGTGCCAATTCAGGAGAGGTGTAATTGGTGATTCCGCAACCCTTGCCTCACAATTACATGTAGAGCTACTTTTACAGAAGTGTCCATTATCTCTTGAGACTAAACAGAGGTATCACACACGCACGCACACACACATATATATTTGTAAATATATTTTCATCTGACACGTATTTAAGCAATTAAGTGAAGCCCATTATTAATTTGTTTGTAAACAAACTTATGGTTTGAGCACTGTAAGCGATGGGCGGGTGTGGATTTAATACACTCGAGGAGAGATATTTATGGCACTGACTCGTGGCCAGATGGTTAGAACAGCCGACTGTTAATTGAACGGTTGTAGGTTCGATCCACGACTGGGGAAAGGTGTATTTCTAGCTGCACTGATGAGTTGTGATACAATGAAGCAATACTGTATGTGGATGACATATATATATATATGGGAGAGAAAGAGTGAGTGATTTATTTTCTATATATAAAGTTAGGTATGTGTATATATTTACATGTACAGAATAATCTCTTAATCAAGAAAAGAGTCATTACGAATGTTTGAATATATATTCTAAGCAACATGATGAGTAACATTAGTAAATTAATTTTTTGTAAGCTTTAACGTTTAAGAGGTGCATGCACATATATATATATATATTATTATTATTATTATTATTATTATTATTTGTAATAGCAATTTTTAAGTTTTGAATTATGTATATATAAACACAACCATATATATATATATATATATATATATATATATATATATATATATATATATATATGGTTGTATTTATATATACATAATTCAAAACTTAAAAAATGCTATTACAAATAATAATAATACCCAACATCATATCTCAAACAGTATTAATATATACTATTGTAATCAGATGCAAACAAACTTTAAATTAGGAGGATAAAGATATTTGTTTGCATTAAACTTGAAGACAAACATGTTGTAGCCGTCTGGGATTCATATTCCCAACCAATTCCAATGGAGTTCATTGGTTACTGAAAATATAAACACACATATAAAAATGAATTATCAATGTATACTTCTTTAAGTCTAAGTAGTGTACACCTATCAGAAATTATGGAAAATATGGTTCGCCAGTGTTCACACACATACTCATATAAAATCATAAGATTATATCAGGAATTTAATTTTTCATATACAAATTATCATTCCTGATAAATATGGTAGGCTTCAAGTAAACAAGTTCCTGTTAAGTCGTCCTTTTAAATAATCAAATTCTACCCAATTTATACCATAAGCGATTACTACACCGCAACCTAACATTCATTTACCCTTGTCCTCGAGTGGTCTTCATGCCTTAATAAGTGGTGACTCCCAGGTAAAAAAAACAAAAAAAAAAAAAAAAACACTAACTAGTAACTCTGGTTTTTAATATTTATCCTTTGATTATATTATTAAGGATTTAAATTAAATTTCTTGAAGAGTGTTACTTACAACTGAATTTCACTAAGTACTTTATACATCACACCACAGAACCTGAGTTTAACAGAAAGAGTTCCGAGTTTGACAAGATACATCTAAAAAAGGTCGGAGGATACATTGGCTGAAACGTTTTGAAAATAACAATCAGGATTAGAACAGTAGTTTGAAAATCTCAATAACATGAATTATCAATCCTTATCTCCAAAATTTAGAAACATAGCATTATATCTTAATATTTATCTTGATAAGGGGACACAAAAGTAGAGCAAGGTTATTCTTTTGGGGGAATTGATTTTTACCTGGCTTAGGATACACAAATACAATGGAATTATCCCTACGACTGCAGTGTGGATATAGAGTAATAAGAATTTGTATAGTCAATAAAAATCATTTCCACCACAACCAACAACCTTTACTCAAGAATGCTGCTGTGCAAAATAGAATATATCACGCATCACATGAGATGGAAACTTACCAATTCCAATAACACACTGCAGACACTCGCCTCAAACCATTTTTGGCTTGAGTCATCAAGGATGAAAGAGTTGGACAATTTTTAGAAGAACTTGCTGGATATCATTCCTAGACTAAAAATAATTCAGAAAACACCAGCTACAGGCATTATAAAGTTTAAAAACAGTAACAGCACTTTAATATTTTGAGGCAAAACTAATAGTCTGTATAGATTACCTAACGATATACACAGACAGTTGACACTCAAAAATATTACTAGTTGCTTCCCCTAACATAAAAAACAATTGTTAGCACTAGACGTATAGTCAAAAAAACTCAAAATCAAATACAAGGCAGAGCATCTAGCTAAAAAGGAAAGCATTTATAATTCTTAAAGACAACAAAACTGACTTTAACAATAGACCCACCTGCAGGTGCTTCAACGTAGCCAAGAGCTAGATTGGAATATTTAGTCACCAGAAATTTAGATAATCAATAATCAAATAAAGACTAATCCATTGTTTAGATTATTTGGACTATTGTTCTCATTTTTCACGTTTTGTCTGATATAACTACTAACTTATCTTGTCAAACTTGAGAATCTGCATGGAATTTCGAATAGAATCCTTTATTAATCCTTTTGTTAGCCATGTCTAGATAGAATTCCTAAGTAATGCACAATTGTATTCTCAGTATCACCCGCACTAAGGATTGAACCCTCAACCTCCAAAAAAGGGTCATTTACAACTGAATTTTTACCAAGTACTTTATCCGTAATGCAATGGATCCTTGCACTTGGAAGAACCTGTGACATAATGAATAAAGTACTCTGTAAAAAAGGTTTGACCCTCAGTGTGGGTGATTCTCAGAATACAACTGTCCATTAATTAGGATTTCTAGACAGTCATGACTGATAGAACAAGAGTATGCTATTCCCGTGGATTAAATAAAGGGTCTAATTTGAAATTCTATGCAGATTCACAAGTTCAACAAAAAGATTACTCAGTTCAACAAGATACACCTGAAAAGATCGACGAAATGGAAACGATGTGAAAACAACACTCAAGATGAGAATAGTAGTCCGAATAATCCAAATAATGTGAATTATTAACTCTCATCTAAAAAAAATTCAGAAACACAAAACTCACACCCCTAAACCAATTCCCAATACCAAACAATTTGTGTACACTAGGAAAATATCTTTTATGACGTAATAAATGATAAAGTAACGAAAGGATTAAGTTATTCATTAAAACAGAACATAAACAGGTCTCCTATGTAGATACTGTTTGTGTAGACTAGACAAACTGTCTAAATTCGGACGGTCTAGTATATCACTAGAATGTTATATGTTTACACATATTACTTATAGCTAAGAATTTAATGCATATATTTCACTGAATCATTAATAATCATGCACATATATGTTTTTATACTCCTGCATAAGCAAATATGCAAATAGATGCACACTTTTAGTGTTGCGTCTGCACAGAGCAAATAGCATAGTCTCTTTCTCTTCTGTGCACATGTTCGTTCACATTTTGATTATACAAGATGCACATGCAAATATATCAAAGTCAGGAGCAGATTTAATAAATTTAAGAATCCATTGACTCTCACCAACTCGTTCCCCCCTCTATCTCTCTCTCTCTCCCTCTCGTTCTCCTTCTTTCGCTCTGTTTTTAATTTTTGAAATTTTGTTCATCTCAGTTTCAATGCATATTCTTCATCTTCCGTCTATTATCCCGTCTTTCCCATCCATATTTTGTTTTTAATAACCATTTTATTATTTCTTGTCAGCACACACTGCATGCTCACGCACATTTCACGCAAACACATACGTCTCTCAAAGGGTTTTTAAATCTCCTTCATGAACGAAATCTGCTTTGAAGTCCAGTCCAAACATGGTGTTCATTAACTTTTCATAGAAAAAGCAACTGGTAATATTTGCATAAATCCAACAGTTTGTTATCAAGTGGAAAATACTTGAACTTAGTTTTTTGTTGTATTTTCTGCGCACAGGCACATAGCTTTTCTCGCCCTCGTCTCTTCTCTCTGTTTATACAACACTAACTGCAAACATTTACTCTTCAAACGCACAAGCAATGCAATATTCCTATTCAGGGGATTCAAATTTAATGTTATTTACTGTGTTAATATTGTACAGTTATACATCAGCATATTCAAATTTACTTTAGATCACCATCAGCATTCATTCAAAGAAATAATAATGGTTTTCTTTTTAATAGATTTCATATGTTTTTCGTTTTTGTTTTTTTTTATATCCTGAAAAAAAAAATGATTTTGTTGGGAAGTTGGTTTCGGAGTTGCTGAAACCATTCTTATACTTGTGACTTTAGAACTAAAGAATATTAAATTATCGAATGTAATTCCGTTATCTTTAAAGTTGGCTCACACGCAAGTCTTGAAATCTTGCTTAACATCAAGTATCTGCTCTGCTGACTTCTTTGCCTAACTAATCTTGGCTCATCACCAACAACTGGTCTCCATTTTTATACCCGTTTCTCATTCATTCAGTCTTTGCTTTTCACTTAAATTGAACGATTAACTTGTTTCTTTCTTCTTCATTCTTCAATACCAAATGTCTTTTCCTGTTCAACAAACTCAATTTCTCAACTCCTTTGTTTGCCTTTAAAACTTGGAAATCGTCTTCCAGGTAACACACACAGAGACTATATATATATATATATATATATATATATATATATATATATATATATATATATATATATATATATATATATATATATATATATATATATATACACAAAGAGAAAGAGAGAGAGAATATATATATATACACACAAAGAGAAAGAGAGAGAGAATATATATATATATATATATATATATACACAAAGAGAAAGAGAGAGAGAATATATATATATATATATATATATATATACAAAGAGAGAGAGAATAAATATATAAATATATATATATATATGTAAGAGAGAGAAAGAGAAAAGGAACAAACCAAGTCACACGTCCATCAACGTTTCCTCTTTATTATACAACTTCTTCTGGATGAATGAATTGAAGAAAATAAATTCATTCATCCAGAAAAGTCTTACAATAAAGACGAAATGGTGATCGACGTGTGACTTGGTTTGTTCCTTTTTTATTTCTCTATTTTCTCAGAACACTATTTTCCATTATTCTCATATATATATATATATATATATATATATATATATATATATATATATATATATATATATATATATAGTGCTACCAGTTCAGACTGTCTGAGGATACTGAGTTTTTAATCTAAACATTGACGTTATTGATTTTTTTTCTCTCTCTCTCAATCATGTTTTGCAAAGACAAAAACTAAAAGAATAATTTTCCTCTACAAAACAACCAAACAAAACATCATGAATAAATATTTGCAGATATAAAAACTTAAATCATAAAAACTGTTTTTAAAATTACTGGATTTGACATTAAATAACCCAAAATGGTTGACATGCCGTAAAAAAATAACCAAATCAGACATCATTAAGAAATATTATAAGAAATAAAAAACTTGAATCATAATTTTTTTTTAATTACTAGATTCAGTATTAAATAACCAAAAAGGGATGATATGCCGTAAAATGAAACAACCAAACCAAACTATCTGTACAGTCATTATCAAGAAGTTGAATCATTGGTTAGGATAGAGTGATCAATATCAGAAATAGATCGGATATAAATAGGAATGTTATCAGGGTACATGTGGTAATCAAACTTCTATAGTAACTGTCAGTTTTATATTCATGCATGCATTTGGATCTAACATAGAAATTTAATTATCAAGTTTAAATTAATAATATATTTATTATATTATAAAACTCAAATTGTCTTGCGTGGGCGTGGAAAGCGTCTACCCGCTTCCGCTTTACAAGTTCCAGTTTACGACTTCCGGTTTCAAAAATTTTGCATGAATAAATAAAAGCAAAGGTATAATAGCTCTTTTTTTTTAAATCTACAATTTACGGGATCATATTCTTATTTTATGCATTTTTAAATAGATTTATGCATTTTATTTTTCTACATTCCTAACAATATCAATACATAAATAAATAAATAAAACCGAAATTTAAAAAAAAAAATAGGTTTGCGGTTGGATTGAATTGAATTGTAGAATGAGTGGCAAGATACTCTCGATCCCTATATCACACAAAAGAAACCAAATTCCCCTAATTACCGTTATGTTACTATGTAAACAATAATATTGGTATTTCAGAAGTTAACAGTTTTAAATAATTAAATAATTTAAAAAATAAACAATATGAACATAACCTTCTTAAAAAATAATATTGATTTTGAACAGTATATATATAGAACTTAAAAAAAAAAATTAAGCAATATAAACAGAACATTTTATAATTTTACACAACATAAACAGATTTCTTTTTTTTTTAAATAAATATTGTTCATGGATGCTTTTGATTATACGGAGAGAGACTTCCCTCTAAAACCATCTATGTTTTTAGAGTTCCAAATTTTTATAACAATTACTTTGATTGTATTTTCATGGCGAGTTGTAAGATTTTTATTATCCAATGTATTCCAAATTGTTTTCACTGGTCGCCATGTTTGTTTTCGTGCACGTGCATTCAGTTTTTGCGCGTTTATACATTAATTCTGTATACCCACTATTCCACAGATAGCTAAAACATATACTGACTTAACTGCTCACGTGTAGTTTATTATATATATATATATATATATATATATATATATATATATATATATATATATATATATATTACAGTAGAACGGCCTTAAAAGTTAGTAACAAAATACAGCTTTACAATATATAATACACATGTATATAATCAAATAACATTATAAATAACACCGTAAGGCGGGGCAAATATCGTAACCAGGGACCGGAAAAACATTGTATTCCAAAGCGTCACCTGAAAAAAACGTATCCTAGGGCCACCGTATCCCGAGGTTCTACTGTGTATACACACACACACACACATATATATATATATATATATATATATATATATATATATATATATATATATACATATATAAGTAGTAGATCCTGGTCGGTTAGGGTCGACCACGGGTGATGCAGTCTTAGCCTAGTTATCCTGCCTGTCTGCTAAGATGAATTAACGCCACATGTGACCAAAGAGACCAATCTCTGTCACAAGGGCCACAAACGTTAGTTGTCTCTGGACTGCTGGCAATAGTTCTCTCCTTTCTGCATCCACGTTTTTTTTTTTTTTTCAGAAACCGTCATCATCTTCTCCTCCCTTGCTTTCCAATGTTGGTTCAGAGTTTCTTTTCATCTTGTACGGTCATCTTCAATGCTCTTCAAAGATTCAATGTCTATGTTGATCGCTTTCATGTTGCACCTAACAACATATTTGTATTGAGTTACGAAGCAGCTATTATTTATGCAGTGGACATGACCTAACCAACGTAATCTGCATTGTCTGAAGAGGATGAACATGCTGGGAAGACTCATAGAGGATAGGACCCCTGTATTGGACACTGTGTCCTGTCAAGATGTGACAAGGAGGCGGTAGAAGATTTGCAGGTGGAATGTGTTGAATTACCACATATATAATAATTATTATATTATCAAAGACTAAATCTTTAACAAAGCAAAAATAATCAAGATAAGAAAAGCTCAACACTATTAAGAGGAGTAAAACAAATTTATTAAATGAAAAATAAGGAATAAAATTTTTATATATCTTTATTATATCATTGGAACAATAAGGAAAAGTATCATAATATGTTTTATGAGACTCATCAGTGTGGCTAGCTAAAGCTATACTATAGGTTGCTAAGTTCAAATGCTGAACTTAGTCATCTTTGATTTCCGTTCATTCCTCTCCTTGATTACTGATATAACTTTATGAAATAGAAGAGAAATATACTTATTTATTTTGAGTCTAAATGTAGATATAATTTCATTTTTGATTTGGAAAACTTTTAAAGGTTTTTTCATATGTATTTTATCCAAGATTTAGATAAACTCATGGTTCATCCATATTTTTCCTTGTGTCCAAAGTACCACAAACATTAATCATTTAAGAAGAAACCAATAACAAATAACGACAGTGTCCAGACAGCGTCAACGAATTTGAAAAAAAACCTTGTCCAGAGTATTTTAAATCTTTTAATACTATGGTTGAATTCTATGAAACGCTCAGTAAATACGTGCGAAAAGGTTTACAAAAGGATGTTTATAGTAATGTACAAATAATGAAATAAAATAGACTGAGAATCAATGTCAAAACAAGAAGTGGGATGTGTAACCCATTCTGTGGCCCTTAATCTCATGTTATAGATGAATAACTTCTACTAAATAAATTTGTTTTTTTTTTTTCATTTTTTTTATTGTCAAAGAAACAAATTTAAAAGAATCCTTTTGGATTCAGAAATTAGGCTTGCATTTTTTCATATTCTCGATTAATCGTCCCAATACTAATATATACACACACACACACACACACACACACACACACACACACACACACACACACATATATATATATATATATATATATATATATAATGTAGCACTTTTCATCAGCTCATTTCACTTCTCGTCTGCAAATTTTATTTTTAATTTTCTATTTCATTTTACTCTTCTTTTTACTTTTATTTTCTATTTTTTTATTTTCTCACACTGGTTTGATTTTTGATTACTGTTTTTCTTTATCTTTTATTGTTTATTTTAATTGTGTAGCTTAGCATAATTAACTCTCATTGGACCCTAATTGATTAATTAATTAATTGATTAACTCCCATACCGTCTATTACCTAATCCTAAAAGCGTATTTCATACAACTTCCGCTCAATCATGTTAAAATTCCACTTTAGCATATTTAAAGTGCCACAATTATTTAATAATCGAATGAATAACCCTCTATCCTCCTTCAATGTACACCCCCTATACAAAACCCCCAAATATGCCTATTGCTAGATGTTGCATTCATATCTTGTTACCTAGCACACCCCTTCCTCTTCTGATGAGAAGCATAAGGCTTCAAAATGCCTTGCATTAAGAGATTTCATAACCCTTACACACTGTATTGTATTCCTTTGTTTCAAACGAATCAGTGATATACATTCTATTAACATCTTTTCCTATTATATTATATATGTGTTATATATATATATATATATATATATATATATATATATATATATAAACATTCAAACATAGTAGTGTTTGAATATATGGTTAAGTGGCAGTTTTAGTCATTTAGAACTGCTTTAAAGCTTTGCTGCTCACTCATTTTTCGACCAAATTTCAAAAAATTATTACAGTTTATAGATCACCTTCTCAACTATATTGTGAAAAGATTTTCAATTTTCGTTCAGTAAAACAAAAGTTATGATGGATTTTCTGGTGTTCAAAATCATAAAAATATGTAAGGAGGTAGACAACGCTTTTTATGATTGGCTTCCATAGCAACCACGTCGCTTCAGTGACTACTGTTGCTACTAATTCGAAAAGAAAAGTAACAAATGAAAGTATGAAAGGGAGATAATTGGATGGATTTTATTGAAAGCAGACGAGTGCCGTACATTGTTATTACATATATGTTTATGGGGACAAAAAATAAGATTGAAATTAAACAAAGAACAAGTTAATTTATTGGAAGCCATGAAAAATCATGGATTACAATAGAAAAATTCAATTTATAACATTATTCAATCAATTCTTAATGCTGTAATATTTTAAGTTATAAATTTATTATATTTTTTACTAGAATATCTTGTCCTTTTCTTTTCCAGTTTTAACAACTAGTCCTTTACTTTTCCACGTTTAAGCTTAACCATATTACTTTTCATTCTCGCATTTTTCTATTGTAATATATATATATATATATATATATATATATATATATATTAGTGTACACTCTTCATTAAAAATGACAGATATAATAATTTGCCAGTGTTCACAATAATATTCATATAAAATCAAAGAATTATGTCAGTAATTTAATTTTTCATATATAAATTATTACTATCATTCAAGAAGAGCAAACAACATTGACTTTTTATTTAAAATACCATATTTCTTTATGATTTCATTTCAGTTGGTGAGGGTTGTCTGACTTGCTATTTACTTTCTCGTTTAACTTTACCACTTATAATGTTCCTATCAAGGGTTTGGAAAAAGGCACTTGTTTTACTCACTATCTTTTGTGTGATATATGGACTTATATTTATTCATATACTAATAAATACACATTCGTCCTTATTACAGGGTGAAGAATATATATATATATATATATATATATATATATATATATATATATATATATATATATATATATATATAAACTTACTTCATTTAATCACATAAATTAATATACAAAGATATAATTTTATGCATAAATTTTCAGTATTTACTTCAGTGTAACTTTATTGTCATATATATTTTCATAACTTACTATATATACATATATATATAATTTTAAACTTAATTTATTGCTTTTAATCAATCACTACTTTTGCTCTTAGCAAGAAGGACTAAGCTGAACAATTACCCATAGAAAATCTCCCAAAGCAAGAAACCATTAATTGTGGGTCTTGTTAGTTTGAAGCCAGTCAATTAACTGATGAATGTTTACACTTGAAGATGCAACTAGAAACATGTTGTTAAAATAAACTGCCACTGATTGTTATATTGGCTATTAAAGCGTCTTAACGTATTCGACTGTGCATCAGTTGGTTTGAATAATTTAGATGAAAGTTATTCTATTTCTTGTTTGTTTTTATTTTAACTTTAATTGGCTATGATAACTGATGATTATGTCCTTTTACGGCCTAAGAACCATGCAGCTCTGAAATATGCATCAAATTTATATATATATATATATATATATATATATATATACAGGGTGACCCCCCAAAAAAAACAAAAGCTAAATGGAGGCCATCTAGAACATATGCTATAGAACGGAGAAAAAAATACCAAAGACCCTAGTGTTTTGGTGTGATGTTTTGAATATAATAAACTAGTTATTACCAAAGTTTCATTTCATTCGGACAAAACACTAAGAAACGTGGCCTAATTAGAGTTGTGGCCCGGTTTTTTTGGGTCACCCTGTGTATATATATATATATATATATATATATATATATATATATATATTAGAGAGTCTGCACATTTTTAATGATGTATTTTATTCAATTGCTGATTTTGTAACTGTTTTATTTAGATTCCTTTTGATAGACTTCGTAGCCTCGTAGGAGATGTCCTTTTCTCTTCCCTGCAACCTCTATCTCACAGAAGAGATGTTGCGAGTTTGTCTCTGCTTTATCGTTATCTTCATGGCAAGTGCTCAACTGAGCTTAAATCTATGGTCCCCTCTCGCCAAACTTTCACAAGAAACACTTGTCTAGCTGTGAAAACACTATCAATAATTCCCCTCACTTTTTATCTGTGTCTAAACCTAAACTTAGATACCATGAACAAAGTTTCTTTCTTAGAAATGCACGCCTGTGGAACGGTTTTCCGTTTTCCTGCTTTCCAGCTAACTACAATATGGTCGTCTTCGAGTCCAACGTAAACAAGTTCTTGATGAGCCGTTCCACTTAAGTTAACAAATTTACCGAATTTCCTTTACTAACGATCACTATATTATCCAATACACTCTTAACCCATATCCTCGAGTGGCGTCTGGGCCTTGATAAGTGGTGATGCCTATGTAAAAAAAAAAATTGGCTGACTATCAGATTCTATAGACAGGACATTTTAGCCGTTAAAAACGGGAAAAAGTTATAGCCCGTTGACATAGAATGAATGCTTTATTCTAAATTGATGGTTTAATATGGTTAAATTTGTACTCATTTTTGCATTAAATACTAATCCCTATTAATTTCTAACTGTACATCGAACAGATATCATAATACTTAGTTCGCTTCATATTATAATAACAAAGGTCCATACAATATTTTAGTCAGCTCGGCTCAGTAATTTCTGAGAAAAAGTGGAACATACAGATAGAGAAAGAAAAATATAAACTATTGAATATATTATAAACATGATGTCTGTGTAGAAGGAAACTGTATTTTTACTAGGCAGTTTTTGCTTAGTCACAATGTAGCGTTTTGCTCCTTTGTTTTTCTGATCTCAGAACGCGATTCCCTTTTAATCAGTCATTCTAAAAATTGTTTTTCTTCACATATTCTTTACTCCAATATTACTCCAATAACAAGTAATAAATGCTTTCTTTTCCATTTTCTTTCGATATCGAAATCGTCAAAACGTTCACAATTGCATTCCTGATCTTGATCTCATTACCATCTCGAAGTATGATTCTTATTCACTATCCTGCTTCTTCGATAACCATTAGTGATCTTATTAAATTATTGCCTTTTTGCACTGCTTGATTCTGTGATGTTAACATTGGTTTCTCCAAGTTGTTTTAGAAGGTTTCTAGTATTCGGAATAATGATGATGCTGTAAATCAGAAAGGGTTCAAATGCTGCATGCAACTTGTCAGTCTGAGACATTTCACCATTTTACCATTACCTCCACCCCAATTGTTGCTTATCAGTATTATCTCCTTCCTATTTTTAAATACTATCACAGTTCAACAGAAGATGTCGGTGAATATATAGTGTATTATTTACAATATATAGTTATATATTCATTGAATCCTGCTTAACATCTTCCAAACAAAGTGATAGATTTAAAACATTATTCTCTCTCTCTCTCTCTCTCTCTCTCTCTCTCTCTCTCTCTCTCTCTCTCTCTCTTAAAATATGAATGCCCTTTCTCTTATTAGTCTCTCTGTTACCCCTGTCTATAAATCTCGTCAACTTAGAGCCTGATAAGGTAAGCATCGTCAGAATGAGGAGCAAATTCATAAAATCTTAACATATGATGAAAAACTATGTATGGGACACAATCACCGTTTGAATGAAAGTCACATGACTAGAACCTACCTGGGAAATGCAAAACTTTTGCCTATCAGTTAAAGATAATCTTGTCAGCGTTTTGAACAAAAATAATCTATCATAAGGGAATTCGATAAAACCATGGTGAAATCGTGAAATTTTTTTTTAATGTTTCTGAATTTTTTAGATAAGGATTCATAATCGTATGATTTGAATTATTAGGACTGCTGTTCTCATTATGAGTGTTATTTTTACTATGTTTCGGCTGATGTAACCTCTGACCTTCTTCATGTGTATCTTGTTGAACTTGGAAATCTGTTAAACACTGAATCTGAAAATCTTGGTAAAATTCAATTGTATGTGACCTTATGAAGGTTGAAGGTTCAGTCTTCAGTCGGGGCAATACTCAGAATAAGAATGCGAACTACTTAGGATTTCATAGCTGATGGAACAAGAACATGCTATTCCTTGGGTTAAATAAAGGATTTCATTTGAAATTATATGCAGATTCCTGAATTCGACAGAAAGATTTCCGAGTTTGACAAGATACACTTAGACAAAGGTCAGAGGTTACATCGACAGAAACGTTGTGAAAATGGCACTCAAGATGAGGACAGTAGTCCAGATAATCCAAATAATATGAAGAATGCTTTTTATTCAAGCATTTCAGCCCAAATAAACTTTAATTACTCCCTTAATCAAGAAATGAAGGAAAAAATCTTTCTATCTACAAACAAGAAAATAAACCTCCAGGAAATGTTTTATTTCAATATGACATCGAAGAAGATGACTCCTGCCTCAAATAATTCTGAATTTAGACAAACAAAACAATCCTCACAGACGACTTTATTAATGGAACTATGAGAATTTTTAATGTCTAAGAAATGAGAAAGAGGAAAGCAAGAAGGAAAAGAACGAGATATAAAATGTAAAATTAAGAATATTATACGAAAGGAGAGAAATAAAAACACAAATATAAATAACAAAAGAAGCGTCACCTGCTGATTTTTCTTATTATATTTCAACTTAGAATAGACAAATCTAATTTCATTATAATATCAGTCTATGACTGTAATCCAAGCATTTTTTTTTTTTAGTTTTCTTTTACTTTTATTTCTACAATTAAGTTATTTGAAATTTTACCCATGTGTTGGCTATTTGTCATTATTTCCTATCCGTATATTTCAGAGAATACATTTAATTTGTGTATTTTTTTTAAATTACTTTACATACCAGTGTATATACGACCAATAGGGTTATATTTAAAAGGATCTCCTACATCTACTTAGACAATATTACCTATTAGGATATCAACTATATCAAATGTTCTAATGTACAACTTTTTATATATTAATGCATGCACATGCTTCGTTCAGTCGTACCTTATGCCTTAGTTAGTCTCCATAGCAACAAAAGTAACTTGACATTGTTCAGTAGCAATTAATATTTAGAATGGGGGGATTAGGGTTATTTAATACAAATTTGAGAAAGAAGCGAGAGAGTGATTCACGTGTTGATACATGGGTAAAGCTAAGCAATGTGTTATACCAGTTGAGAAAGAGAGATATGCGTTAACAGCAAAAGACAACAAGATACACCTGAAGAAGCAAGATACACCTGAAGAAGCAAGATACACCTGAAGAAAGTCGGGAATCTGCTAAACATAAAATCTGCAAAGGATTAGGGAGGCAGTAAAAAATGCATGTTTGATAAATATTTATATTTATTTGAATTTTTGAGATGAGGATTGATTATTTATATTACTTGGATTCTTCTGACTACTGTTCCCATCTTGGTTGAGGTAACCTCCGATTTTCTTCAGGTGTATCTTGCCAAACCCAGGAACATTTCTGTCGAACTAGGGAATCTGCACAGAATTTCGAATAGAACCTTTTATTTAATCTAGAAGTATGACATACCCTACTTCCATCAGCCATGACTGAGTAAAAGTCCTTAGTAATTCACAACTGTAATTTTTTAGTGTCCCAAATTTCATAGAAAGATTCCCGAGTTCGACAAGAGACACATGAAGATAGTTGAAAGTTACATCGATTGACACTTTGTGAAAATAACACTTTTTTAATACACCATATTGTTTTGTTCATAATTCTCCCAGAAGCAAAAATTGAAAAAAAACAACACAAAACACGGCTGACTATTATAGAGTACCTCAAATATATTTGATCCATAGTTTGGAATGAATGTAATGAAACAAGTGTATCTGAATGCTGCATATTATTATAGATTTTTAATCTGGCATTGCTTCCTCTCATTCTTCCATCTCTCTGTGTATTTGCTTCCTCACCAATCACTACTCTGAAGTAATTCCGAAAATAAGACACTTGGCTAACATAAAAATGTTTTATAGGTGCAATAGAGCTGTTATCTTAAAAGATCCTTTATGAGAACTTCCTACCATAAAAGTTAAAGGTTGGATGCCATGGTTTACACAGTTAAGATAAATTATTGGATTACTGACTTGAACCGAAGAATCCGCAGACAAATCTTTTTCATATTTTAATGTAAGTTACAATTCATCTCAAAATGTACAACACTTGCATTATATTTTTGTTACTAATAAAGGATTTTTAGTGAATGAAGGCTATTGCTGTCCATATGAATTTAGCTGAGAATGGAAAGCCACATTGGCCAAATCTATATTTATTAATATTGGAGATGAACACAGTGAAAACGTGCTGGACTTATAAACCAGATGTCCATAGATCAGATCTACAATTTCCAACCGATTTTAGAGAAGAAAGGGGAGAAACGAAAGTAAAATGAACATTATCCTATGATTGAATTAATTGTTAAATCTACATATCAGACTCATACCTAACCAACAAGAAATGGCTTGGCACTACTGCTCATCAAAAATAGTATAATTTAGTAACGCAATAAATGTCTGCTTGACAATTCAAACTGTCTGACAAATACTTGGACCCCAAAATTGCTCTTGTCTTGCTTAATCAAATTGCTGTTTTGATTTCTTTCCTTCTATATGTATATATGGACGATTCAATGATTTTATATATAGCACATGGATAAAAAATCAATATGAAAAATATATAAATTTTTATATCTTTTCTCTACTTATTTCATATTTGTTAACGTGTAGGAATACAAAATGTTTTTTTAAAACGACACAAAATCTAATCCTTTTCAAAAAGAACTAATTTTTCGACCATCGCGTTGGTCTACCTCAATGTACTGATGGGTATGTGCGTGTACGATATATATATATATATATATATATATATATATATATATATATATATATATATATATATATTTATTTATTTATTTATTTATAAAACAGTAATCTACATACATGCATGTTTTGGGGCCCTACTCCTCGTCAGCGTAGCTTGCCTGTTATTAGGACTCGAACCCTGGACCTTATGTATTTCAGTCTAGCGTCTTATCCATTATGCTATGATGCCATAGACGATTTTACTGTTTAGTTTTTATCGTTTATATATATTTACATAGTTTTTGTGTGTATATATATATATATATATATATATACAGAGTGACCTCAAAAACCCGTGCCACAATTCTAATTAGGCCCCGTTTCTTAGTGTTTTGTCCGAATGAATTGAAACTTTGATCATAGATAGTTTATTATATTCAAACCATCACATCAAAACACTAGGGTCTTTGGCCTTTTTTTCTCCGTTCTACAGCATATGTTCTTGATGGTCTCCATTTAGCTCCATGCATTTCTTGAGGCGCAGCACGAAGTTGCCCATGACATTCTTACAGACCGAATTGGTAATGGTTCTAATCTCCTCCTTGATGGCTTCCTTGAGTTCCGTGATGGTTCTGGGTTTCCCTGCGTAGACTCTGTCCTTAAGATAGCCCCAAAGAAAAAAATCTGCGGGGCTTAGGTCTGGGCTTTGGGGTGCCCACTCAAAATCAGTCTTGAGACTGATCACTCGGCCTCCGAAGTTTTCTTTCAGCCAATTTCGGGACAGGTTTGAGGTGTGAGAACTTGCTCTGTCCTGCTGGAACCAGAACTTGCTCATGAGCGACGGGTAGATAGTCCGGAGCTCACTCTTGAAGGTTTTGAGAACCTCCACGTACCGCTCCTTCGATGAAGATTGGTCCAATGATGCCTCTGGCCGAGATTGCAGCCCACGCCGTGCATTTAGGAGAGTGCAGGGGCTTGGTGGCTACTTCATTGGGTCTGGAGGACCCCAGAAGACATTTGTCTTGGAGTTCGACTTTCCATCAAGATGGAAGTGGGCTTCATCTGAGATCCAAATGAGGTTAAGGAAACTTGGTGCCTCCTCGATATTCTCGAACATCTTGACTCCTCCTCTGCTTCTTTTCTGAGGCTGTAAGGGTCTGCAGCGTCTGTATTCTGTATGGGTAAGCCCTGATATCATTCACCAGCACACCAGTACTCTCCTGCATGTCTCACGGGACATCCCGAGGGACTGATTTCGCTTACGCACAGAGCGTTTTGGACTCTTCTGGAGAGACTCTCTCACTTTTTCGACCAGCTCGGCTGTTCGCTTATTAGGACGTCTCGAGTGGCTTAGACGGTTCTCTTTGGCAGCGCTGAGATTCTCCATGGTCCCATACTTCTCGAAGTGGTCCACCCAGTTCTGAATTCTGCTTTTGGATGGAGCCTTTTCACATTCGAACTGACGTATGAAACTCTCCTGGGTTTTCTTAAATGAGCCTGTCTTGTAGTAAAATTTAACACAGTGTATTCGTTGTCCCAGCTCCCACTGGTGTCTTGGTGTACTCACAGTCGTTGATTCTGCCATGTCCTGTAAAATAAGGGCAGTCGGTAAATAAATAAAGGAGATATCACATAAAGTGTACATGGGGCCCGTTGTTTTTGGTCACCCTGTATATATATATATATATATATATATATATATATATATATATATATATATACTAGCAAAAGTATGCGTCGTTGACTGGGTTCAAAAACAGCCTACAGAAAATGGACTCTGATTTATGAAAGTATGATAGGTTATGAAAAGGAAGGGTTGTTTAGAGATAGCTTCGAATTTGAGGGTATCAAAACCAAAGCAAAATATGATGAAAGTAAAAATAAAATAGATAAACCACATAATTTATTATACCATACCTGTTCACACTGAAACACTTATCACAATATTCTGTGGATCTATATTAAAAACCTTGTTAAACTTTGTGACATATTTCCATTCTATGGAGATCAGGTGTGAACGAACACCCCATAATTTTATTATACCATATTTCTTCAAACGGAAACATAATTATCAAAGTATACTTACGTAGATAGATATAAAAAGTCTTTATTAAAGTTTGTACCTATTTCCATTATATGGAGGCCAGGCGTGAACACAGACCCCACAATTTTATACCATCCCTATTTTAGTTAAAACATACTTATCAAAGTATTCTTATGTACATCTATATCAAAAACACTTGTAAACGTTTTTTTTTAATTTTTAAATTTTTTATTTTCATACTTTGTGGACCAGGCGCGAACACAGACCCCACAATTTTAATGAACCAATATTCTGCCAGATCAAACATACCCATTCCTGTGTCTCGATACATCTTCTGTCATTATATGTAATCAGTTTTTTAAAATAGTCAACCATATAGGAGCCTATTCGTGACCAGACACACACACAGACACAGACATTCAGCTTTATATATATATATATATATATATATATATATATATATATATATATATATATATATATATATATATGTTGTTATTGTTGTTTTTTTTGTTTGTTTTTTTTTATCAAAAATGACAGAAAATTAATCTTCACCTTTGTTTGCCTAAATATTTATATAAACTCATAGAATTATGTCAGTAATTTAATTTTTCATATATAAATTATCGTTATCATTTCTGATGACCTAAAAAAACAAAAAACACCAACCCTTAACTTTTTATTTAGAGTAGAAGATATTTTTCAAAATTTATTTCAGACAGCATGGTTTATCTAACATTGATTTTCTTTCTACCCCATCAACACTGCAAATGCTTTTTTCTACCACGTTTTTCGTTCACTATCTCGTTCATGATGGGTGGCGTAGAAGTATATAGATTTCTGTGTATATAAATATACAGCAAAATACACATTTCACAGTGGAAGATGGATTTCTCTGTTGAAAATAATGAACTTCAATTCTTTTTTTTATATAGTTTTTAAGTATATCATAGCAGTTTATCTAATACGCATCTCTCATGTTCTTCTGTCCGATTCATGTAAAGAATTTGTTCAGAGCTAAAACAGTCTGTAAAAATATTTATTATATCATATTTACGTGTTTAAAATACCCACATGAAAGTTTAGATCTGATTTATGACCTGAACTATCTATTTTGATTCCTTTTGTTTTCCTTCATATGTGAACGGAAATTTAGTGTCCAATGCATTTGATATTGTCTAATATGTTATCTGATTAGTTAAAATGTTTTAGCATGAATAGTAAGTGTGTGCTTATTGAATCTGAAATTAAAAGGCAAAGTTGTTTGACATATGTACCTGCTCTTTGGGTATTTTCTACAAAACGTTTATTACATTAGAGCTATCATAGGTAAGTTGTTACAGATGTAGTTTATGTAAGTTTTTATGGCTGTGAGGGGCGGAAACTCTCACTTACAAACTAAACATCTAAATTTATTCCAAGTATATTTACCTTGTTGTGTAGTGTTACCTAAATAAATTTTATGTTTAAAATACCACTATAATTAATTGATACTTATTTAGCTGTTAATGAATATTCTTTTGATAATAGGTATTTTACTTATAAAAAAGAAAACTTAGGCATTATTCATAAAATTCTTCAGCAAAATGATATAGAAAGTATATTACTGTTTTAATCCATTGCGTATCTTCTTGTGTGAGTTTGAATCTCATTTTCCTTATTATTTTTCAATGGACTAGTTTAATATTATCACGACGAGAAGAAAACACAACGTGCCATTAACAAAATGATAATATACGAAAGTGTTATATCCTTGTAAATGGTTAAAGTATACAAGGTTATTACTCCAGTGGGAGGATCAACCAACGCCTATAATGGAGGGAGAAAGATCTGTTAAAATGTTAAAATGGAGAGTACAATAATGGATAGACAGACATTAGTAAAACATTACTAATCCCTAAAGCAAGACTGTTGGGTCATGTGGTGCTTGTTAAATTATAGTTCTATATTAGTAAATGTAGGAAGGAAAAGAATAGATGTAGAATATTTTCTTCCATGTGCAATCGCTCACACACATTCTTTTCCATGTATAATCTTTCATCCTCTCTATCACACACACTATCACTCTTACTCACACTCTGTCTTTCTCTCATTCACTCTCTCTCTCGCTTATTCTCTCTCTTGCTTGCTCTTTCTTTCACACTACTTCCTCTCTCTCTCTTACTCTCACATTTCTCTCACTCTTACTCTCTCTCACTCTTCCTCTCTCACACTTATGCTCTCTCTCACACTTACTCTCTCTCTCTCTCTTACCCTCTCTCTCACTTATTCTTTCTCTTTCACACACTCTCTCTATCTCTTTCACACTACTTTTTTTCACACTATTCTCTCTCCCACTTACTCCCCCCCTCTCTCTCTCTCTTACCCTCTATTTCACTTAATCTCTCTCTAATCAAAATTCTCACTCACACACAATCTTTCACATGCATTCGCTTTCTCAATTAAGCATTTAAATGATGGCCGAATGCAATGTTTGACAACAGTAAAAAAAAATAGCAAAGGAAATGGCATCCTTTATTAGTTGGTTTAAAGAGAAAGACAAAAAGATTTGCTCAATAACCGATGTTTGCTAACAAAGAATAAAATTGTGCATATATGCCACCTCTGTCCGTTTCAATCATACACATACAGCCTCTTTCTGGCTTTCTCTCTCTTTCTTGCACACACACACTCACAATCTCTCTCAATTATGCATTGAAATAGTGTCCGAATATAATTTTTCTGAACAAAATAAATAAAAGGAAAAGAAATATTATTATCCTCCTTTTCTCTGGCCTCATTCTGAAGATCAATGACACATGGAGTCATTTATAAATCAGTTTTATGAGTTTAATGTGATATAATGACATTTCTTTGCCATTGTTGGCTGCTAGTTTGTTGCTTGTCATTAACCAACTGCGAAATGCATTCAGCCTGAGTGAGAGTAACCTCAGTTTGCAAATAATGCTTTTCAACTAACAATGTTCTAACTTTCCTTCACTTCGCAACTGTTTGTCTGTCGTTGTGTGTGTTAATTATTGTCCAATCTCACAGCTACTGATCATTCCAAATCTCACTGTTGCTGTAGCTGGACAGAGCATGATGGTTTAGAGGAGGAGGTGGGGGAATTAGACCTTGTTTAATCTAAATCAATTACCCTGAATCACTTTCCAAAGACAAATAGACTTTATCTGCCAGACCAAACAAAATCTTCCTTATTTACTTGTCTTCCTCTTCTATTCACTCCCTCCAACTCGTTCGCTTATTCCTTTTCTTCATCTTCTTCTTCTTCCAATGTTTACCCCGTCTCTATCTTTCCACTCAATTTATCTCTCCCCCTTCACTTTCACTTTTCGTTTCCTTTCCTCATTCTTTTCACACATCATTTTGTCTTCTCATTCTAATCCCACTTACCTTCTCCCCTCTCTCTCTCTCTCTCTTTCTGCCTACTTATACTTCTCACTCTTTCTTTCTATCGCCTCACACGTTTTCATACCCCCACTTGTGCTCTCTTTCATTTCATTTTTCTCAATTTCTTTTTTTTTTTTTTTTACATGGAGGTCACCACTTATCAGTGCCCAAAAGCCACTCGGGGATAAGGGTTAAAATGTTCTCATTTATCTATTTTTATCCGTTTCCATGTTCAAATTTTTATGTAATAGTATAAAAAATGTTTACTTTCCCTATTTTGATGAGGTAATTTGAATTATTTTATTCAAACCTAATTTGAAGCGATTATGGTATTTGATAGCTATTTCACCCTAACATGGCTCTTCAGTGTGGTGAGACGTGGCGAATCTGTTTATGCTATGATTCGAAATACGATTTCTAGATCAGTTTGATCTGCAGTCAAACATTTTACCCTATATTCACCTCGACAGTAAATTGAAATCATAGTGCTTACATTTTCTTTTGGTGTTTAGATTATGCAATATAGATTATTAGAAAATCTTTGGTTATTGCACAGAATTTAACCTAAAAATCAAAAATACAGAAAAAGCTTTATGATTTATGTATCCGTCATGGAACGAAAATGTCATATTCTAAAAAACGTGTAAATTGACCAAGCAGTTTTTTATATATAGAAAATCATTTCCTCATGAATTTTAACAATAAATCCATTCGTAGCCATTGCAAAACTGATTTTGATTTCTATTTCTGTATTTCTCAGTAGTTCGAATTAAGTTCTCTCCTTTTATTCAGTAAATATGGCATAGCGAGGAAACAATCCTCATTTCTTCATGAAATTTGATTTGTTTAGTAAAAAAAACTACTTGATCAATTTACGTGGGTTTTGGAATATGATATTTTCGTTTTGTGATGGGTACATACGACGTAAAGGCTTTTCTGTATTTTGTTTTTTTTAATTAGATTGAATTTTGGACAAGAACCAAAAATTTTCTTATAATTTTTATAACATAATCTAAATAAAAAAGAACCAAATCTTTTTATGCTTGAAAGATTCATTCTATATAATGTCTTCGTATATTATGTCTCTGCTTTAGATGCGTAAAAGTCAAAAAAGATTTTCATATCGAAAATAGATTCGGAAATGAATAAAAAAAATAGAAAAATGAAAAAAAAATCAGAGAGACGTTATCAGGTACAAATGCCTTGAATGCTTTAATCTGCTGGCGAGGGTGCCTTTAGGTAAACTCTTAAAGAATTCACCTGAGTTTTTCCTAGTTTTGTTGAAACCAAATTAACTTATGCTTGAGTATTTGAATTTATGTTAGCTCTGTGTGTATTGAGTACATTTTAAGGTAATTTATTATATTTTCAGTGAGTTGTCTAATATATATATATATATATATATATATATATATATATATATATATACAGTGCCCACAAAAAAAAAGTCTACACTTGTATTTTTTTTCAAAAACTGCAAATTTAAGCTAAATTTAATGTAACTGTTTAAACAACCTATACCTAATTTGATTCGCCTTTTATTCCACTATAATTTTATCTGTTCATATTTTACTTTTAATTGAAATATTCTAGTATTCACCTCAATTTAAAAAAAGTAACTTCAAATTGAGGAGGCAAAAACAAAATCCACAGCAACAAATTAGCTTAAAACCAGCTTGAATATATTTCGAAAGACTGTGCAAAAGCACCAAAACACCGGCGGTGTTCATGATGCCCCTAAATCTAGTCGTACAAGAGTTACTTCTAGGAGGGAAGACAATGCTATCAAGATCCGCAGTCTAAGAAACTGATTTGAAACGGCTCCCCAAATCCAACAACAGTACAATTTTGTTAAAAAGTGCTCTCTTTCTACTGTCAAGAACAGATTAAAGGAATTTAATTTGCGAGGATTTTTTGCAAGATGCAAAGCCAATGATTCCTGTAAAAAACAGAAAGCGACGTCTGGACTTTGTCAGATGCAATGAAGATCATGACTCTTCATATTGGTCAAAAGTGCTTTTTAGCAACGAGAGCAAAGTCAATAGGCTAGGTAGTGATGGTAGGCAGTACATCTGTCGGAGGAAAGACAAAGAATTTCATCCTAGGTTCTCAGTTTCAACGCTGCAAGTTGGTAGAGGTTCAGTTTTGGTGTGGGCTATTATTAGTACCAATGGTCTAGGACCTATAGTTCGCTTGCAAGGTTGAATTAATTCGACCAAATACATTTATATGTTGACTGAGCATTTTCTACCCTACTTTGGTCAGAATTTGGATAATAATCACATCTTCTTGCAGGATAATGCTCCCATTACCACAACTGAAAATATCAAGAGGTTCCTGGAAGAGCATGATATTCCGTGTTTTTTTTTTTTTTTTTTTTTTTTTTACAAAGGCGTCACCACATTATCAAGGCCCGGAGGCCACTCAAGGATAAGGGTTAAAGAGTGTACAGTTTGGATTGACCTGCACAATCACCAGACCTCAATCCTATCGAAAACGTATGGCATTACATCAAGCAACAGCTATGCAATGATAAAATTTAAAATTTGGAAGAACTTTAGACAAAATTTAAAGAAAAGTGGGATGCTCTTTCCCCGGAGTATTGCTGCAGTCTAATTCAAGGAATTCACAAAAGATTGCAGGCTGTCGAATTGCATAAGGGCTATGCTACTTAATATTAACTAGTTCATTGTGTTCCTGTTGTATTTGTGTTGCATTAATGTCCTAAAGTTACATTTAAATAACAATTTTCCATTATACGGAGTTTCTTTTTGCCTCCTCAATTTGAAGTTATTTTTTTAAATTGACGTGAACACGAGAATATTTCAATTAAAAGTCAAATATAAACAGGTAAAATTATAGAAGAATAAAAGGCCAATGAAATTAGGTATAGTTTGTTTAAACAGTTACATTCAATTTAGCTTAAATTTGCAGTTTTTGAAAAAATTACAAGTGCGGACTTTCTTTTTGCCTTATTATTATTATAATAATAATAATAATAATAATAATAAACATAAACAGAGTAGAGATTATCTGAATTTTTTACCCTGTGGATACGAACTGAATCTGGATTATATATATATATATATATATATATATATATATATATATATATATATATATCAATTTAATAATAATATAATAGATATATTATTTAGCTTGGTTTTTATCTATGAATTCAGATTAATTCTGATGGGAAAAGTCATGTTAAAGTTACCTTTTTTGAAATAATTTGCATACGTGTCTGTGGATAATTATATTCTCTCTCTCTCTCTCTCTATGTATATATATATATATATAAGCATACCAATGTAAGGTGGAATTTTGTTTCAAAAGACATTTTGTATGCCTACACGTCACCCAATAAGAATTAAAAAAAGAAAAGATATAAACGTTTATATATATATACATATATATATATGTGTGTGTGTATACAGGGTGGAACGATGAAAGTGTTGCACTAAAAAAAACAACACTACTTATTTTTAAACTTTTATTGAAAAAATCAATTCTAGTAACTTGATTATGTAATAGAGTTGACATCAAAGCAATGTAGCCTCCTTCAGCCTCAATCACTACCTCAGTATGGATCCAGACCTGGGAATATGCCATTTCCACAAGCACCGACAGGAGCTCGGCGAATACTTGGTTAATAGCGGTGATTAGGCTGGCTTTAGCATTTTGGGAGGTCATGTTGATGATGTTCTCGATGTATGACCAAACGAAGTAGTCCAGCGGGTTCTGGTCGGGGGAAGGAGGAGGGGCCAGTAAGAAAGGGTATAAAGTCGTAGTACTCCTTCTGAAGCTAAGCCTGGGTCTTTTTTGGATTTGTGAACAGGCGTTGAGTCCTGCTGCCACACCCAGGGTCTGCCAGTGGCTACCTCATTGCACCAGGGGATCACTACATTCGTCAGCATAATCAGGCACGCTTTGGTGTTGACTTTCAAGCCGACTTCAAAGTGGTAGGATGTGGCCTTCATTTGACTTTGAAATCGACTTTAAGGTGGTAGGATGTGGCCTTCATTTGAAACTACACTAAAGACCATAATCGTGACCGGAAGCTTTGTTTTCATCACTCTGGGCACGTCCCTATTATTTGTGTCAATCCAGTGATGCATTTTGAGGGTACTGGCAATGATTCTGTTGTCATAACTTGGATCGGTAGAGAGCATGAGTTGTACAGCGGCGCATCTCTGATCTTGCTCATTGAACATTGTGTCATTTTCCTATCACTCTTGGTATTTGTACACAAGTGGCCAACTAGTAGATGGTCTGCAACAATAAAAGTTTTTTTTCATTAAAATAAAAGTTGGTTTTCATAAAACGGAAATGGAATCACATCGACTTTTCTAGGGCGATAATCTTATCGTTCCACCCTGTAGTGGAAGATGTTCATAACAGTCGTGGATACATCCTTGGCAATTAATCCGACATTAATCAGAGCTTCTTAGGCATTTTTTAAAGGCCAGAGTCTGCTTGTCCTAATGCTCTGCCTTTTTAAACTCACACATGGCATTGTGTTTAATCACCTGAAGAGGAGGTAAATAAACAGATTTAAAAAAATGTTATATGGATAGATTCCAACTCAGTGTTTAACCCTAAAAATAATTAAATCAAATATACAACACATAATAAAATGCTGGTTCCTTTTCTGGAAGAGAATAGGATAAAAATTTCCAAAATTCTCTTTTCCAGTTTATTGCTAATTATTTTGTGCATCTGATGCACATATAATTGTATAATTTTTTCTTTGAGATACAAACATTTTTTTTTTCAAATGGAAGTTGATGTCAATGTCAGAAGTGACAATAAGGAATTAAAAAAAAAAAAAAAAAATAATAATTGAAGTTCTATCCTAAATCCTCGTTTCTGTCAAAGATTTCTCTTTTGTCATTTGGGATAAGAAGCATGATTTTTTTTTTGTTTTGTGGACCTTGATGGAATATATTTACGAGAAACTTCGCCCGTTTGCCTGATAAGGATTTTACATCGTTCAATATTGATACAGAAATCCATAAAATAGAATTGGATGAATTCAGATATAGCTATAAAAAAGAAAGTGAGAAGAAATTCATAGGAACTACCTGCATGCGTTAATATTACTATATTACCCCTGACTCGGTGAGTTAGTATTTTTTATATTATTATTTTTTCTTGATAATAATCATTTGTTTTTATCTGCCCTTTCCCTCTCTTTATTTACATCATATTAGATAAGTTCTAACGCTTCCGGTCAGTATTTGTTCATTATATTATTTATATTATATTATCTATATTATATTGCCTATATTATTATATGTTGAAACAATTTTATGTTTGTACGTACGTTGTTGTTTTGACCTTGAAGGGTCGATGAATTAATAAGACAACACATGGTATATTTACAAGAGTGTAGTATTAGCAGAAGTAGAGAATAGTATGTTACAGTAAAACTGTTCCACCGTTTGTTGCAGGCTGCACATAGTATCTAGAAGAATCCATAGTCACAAAATAGAGTAGATTGCCATCACTCTATAATACTCCTCTTTTTAGCCTTGATCTTCACCGTTCAGATCCTGTTTGTGAAATTGATATCTTAATGTGTACATCAATTCTGCATATTTCCTCATCTGGTCTATGCCTCTTGTTAATAAAATTGGGCCATTTTATCATGCAAATCATATTCCTAAACCATTTATTTATTCCTATCGTATAATTTTTTGTGTCCTTGTTTAGTATGAAAAAATATTTTTTCAAATATTTTCATTGGTTCTCTTTGTTTATCTTGAAATTTATCTTCTTTTTCTTCAAATTTTTCTTCTAAACGAAGTTTTTCTATTTCATTTTATTCTAATATTCTATTTGCTTTTCTTTTCTTTTCCTCGGAATTTCTCGCCTCTTACTTTTTCATTGGTGTTTAATGATATCCAACATAGCACTTTTAAATTCATTCATTTTCGTCCCGTAAAATAGACAATAAGATAGATTTTTGTGTATTTTTTTTACACCGTCTTAGCGTTTCGCACTAGAAGATAAATTCTACACTTTTTAGCGAGAAAAAAAATAGTAAGTTTGTTCAAACTTATTTACGTGATTATTAAACAATAAAAGAAAAATAAAGAAAAGTCGACATACCTTTTATTGTTCATTTTTTTTTCTCTGTAGTCTAATGATTTAGATTTCTAAACCTGCCGGAGAATGAGTTGAAATTTTTTTCAAGAACAAACATTTTTATTTTTTTGCAATTCTATTTTCAAACGCAAATTTGTGTGTTAAAATTTTCGCAGATTTATGTGTTAAAAATCCTGTATAGCTTTTAACTTTTATACTGTTTTAATTAACAACTTTTCTAAGTACACCACCTAATACTTTTTCACAAATCCAATATCGACGACTATAATAATGATTGTAGTGTATCTGACATGTTCAAGTTTTCATTGCCAAACTGCATTGTGTGCAGTACTGCAGTATAAGTCCAGATTATGTTGTGTCTGAATAAATCTGGGTTCTTATAGCCAGTGTTGTGATCTGGATTGACTGATCATAAATCAGATGGGTATGACGGTGACTAAGTGATTAACCACATTAACTGAAAACCTAGGTTTGTCAAGTTCGAATCGAGCTCATTCCATAATTTTTTTTTAATAAAACTCACACTTGACCCTGTATCTAACCTCCAAGAAAAGGAGGCAAATAAAATAAATTGTTAACTGCAAATAAGTACCATTTATTAACAATTTTATAAAATATCAAATAAAAACATAAAGTGTGGTTGATAGAAAAATGAAAAATTTGAAAATCTAAATTCTATTTTGTTTAAATTTTATTACATCTGGCTTAGTCACGTCTTCGAATTGCATGAACAACATTTTGAGCATCTGTGAGTGTATAAATAATATTAATCTTTAATAAAGTTTATAAAAATTATTCTTTGTAAAAAAAAAAAAATCACACGTTTCCCTCCCCTTTTTTTAGTGACCACCTTATCTTAATATCTATTATATGTATTATACTAGCCTAGGTGCCCGGCGTTGCCCGGGTGTTTGGAGGTGTGTGTTGGGCAAAAAAAAAAAAAAATGGTAGTAGACAGGCAGGCCCGAACCCGTGCCATGAAAGACGAAAAGAATGTGAAAAAAACGAAAAAAAAAACGTGAAGTCTTTACCGTTGCGTCCATCGCAAAACCGGAAGTGGCAAAGGTTTAAATTAAGGCTAGTCAATCGACAAGTGGGGATGACTTTTGAAAATATCGATGAAAAAAGCGACCCTTTCCTGTAGAAAAGTGCCCAGTTGAGGGTGTAGGAATTAATTTTTTTAGCTAATTCTTCCATATTTGTCGTCTGAAGGGTAGAGCTTCAAAACAATATCGATTTCGTGAAAATCCGTCGCCTCTGCCGAAAGTTTTAGACATACATACATACATACATACATACATACATACATACATACATTTCACAAGTCAGGTGAGATTTATATATTATATTATAATCTTTTTATCCATTTTTTTGTATCTTTATTTACTTCTTACCACAAGTACAAAGTTCAACACAAGATCAGTTTTTGATAGATGAATGTGGAGGAGAATATTTAGGTCGTCCAAAGAAAATACTAAATATAATAAAAATAAAAATTTTTAGTCTGAGAAAGAATTTTTCTAAATTATTTACATCTGACTAAAACTAAGAAATTTATCACTATTTTTGTGCCTCACATGGTTGAATATTTTCCTCGATGATTTCCAAATTTTATGAAAAAATTCCTCAGAGACATGGTACCATATATTTAAAAAGATAGGTAAAATTTGGTTGTAAAAGTTAGTCTCTTAATTATTCCATGACTTAGCTTAAGGTTTAATCATAAAACTTTCAGATAAATTGTCAACTAGAAAGGGTGGTGATGACTAAGTGATTAAGGATACAAAGTAGAAACCTCAGTATGCCAAGCTTGAATCCAGTTCATTCCACAGAAACACTTTAATCAAACCGACACTTGACCTTATGTCTAATCTACTGGAGAGGAGGTCAAAAAAATAAGAAAACACGATGGTATATTTACAAGAGTGTAGTACTTATAGAAGTACAGAATCGTCTGCTATACAAAGACTGTCCCATCCTTCATCATAAGCTTCTCTATACATCGTGGCCAGAAGAGTTATGAAATAGGGGAGATCAACAACAGTTCTAATCCTCCACTCTTTTTAACAAATGGCAAAGACACAATGTAAAGAAAAAATACTTTAAAAAATTTAATCTGATGTTGCTGGTATGTCGAGCGTGAAACGCAAACTAAAATACACTCTCTTGACCGTCGAGCTAAGATTAAATTGTTGTATCTGTTCTATTCAAAGATGTTACAATAATATCGTCTAGTCTGTGTTCAGACGTCAGGAAATATGTTATGGACTCCTACAAAGGTGTGCGAGATAAATTCACATTGCTACATGTATTTTAAAACTTCATTGTCATTAGCCATTGCTATTGGTGGTAGAGAAGGTTTCTTGTAGTTATTGAAGGAAACAAGCTTAGTCTTAGCAGCATTGAATGTGACCAACCATTTTTGTCCCCATTCCACTACAGATTGGAGGTCATCCTCTAGTGTTTCTGCCATTGCCTTGGATATGTGTTCATTTGTTTTCCCCTCATATCTGTTATAGAGAGTGGTGTCATCGGCAAATATACCCATCTCCGAAACAATTTTATCAGGGAGGTCATTTATGAATATCAGGAATAATAGAGGTCCAAGGATAGACCCCTGAGGTACTCCCGCATTTATGTCATATTGTTTAGATGTACGACCGTCGAGGACAATTTGGATTTTTCTATTACTTAAGAAGGATTTAATTACATTATGAATTCTTCCAGTGATTCCATATGATCTAATTTTCCTTAAAAGACCATCGTGCCATACCCTGTCAAAAGCCTTAGATATATCAAAGGCCACCGCTCTACCCTCCCCTGTTTTGTCCAATGAACGGTATATACGTTCAGAAACTACAGTTAAGATATCTGCTGTTGAACGGGCTTGCCTGAATCCATATTGTTTTTCAGTCAGGAGTTTAGCAGCTGTTAGGTGCTGGACTAGGGCTTGATTAACTAAGGACTCAAATATTTTGGCGAAAAGTGGGAGGAGGCTAATGGGGCGATAATTTAGTGGGTCAGTTCTTTCACCAGAATTCTTGAAGACTGGTACCACAGAGGCGGTTTTCCAGCAGTCGGGAAAGCAAGATTCGTTAAGGCATTTATTGTAAAGTTTGGAGAGAACTGGAGCAACCTCGGCAGAGCATTTTTTTAATAGCACAGCCGGGATGAGATCTGGTCCACATGCTTTTGAGGTGTCTAGTTTTTTATAATAGCATGTACCTGAGAAGGTGTGATTTTCAAATCGTCTAGTGTGGCGTCTGTTCGCAGAGGAAAATCAGGGAATGAGTGGTGTACCGAGTTAAGTGTGGAGTTTGAGGCAAACTGACTGGCAAGCAGATTAGCCTTGTCAGTTGCCGTGCAAGCAACCTCATGATTGTTTGATAGTGGGGGACAGTTGACTGTTCATTATTTACTACGCTGTTGTAGATTTTCCAAAAATCCCGGGTACAATTATTTCTAGCTTCTATAAACTTCTGTTTATTTGAGCTGGACTTACGTCGGTTGAATCTGCGGAATGCATGCTGCCTTTGACAAATGGCAGCTGCACAAGCAGAAGTAAACCATTGGGGAGAGTGGGGCTTGCTATAGAATTTCTGTGCGGGAACATGTGCTTCAGTTGTAGTTTTGAACCATTCAGTGGTCTCATTTGCACACTGTTCCACTGGAAGAGTAAAGATATTTTGCCATGGGGCATCTCTGACGAGCTCTCTGATGGCTTCCCAATCAGCCTTTTTGTAATACCTCGTTGTTTTGAGTAGTGGGTCTTCAGTTTTAGGGCGAGAATTTAGGCTGATTTCTACCATTATCACAGTGTGATCAGCATTCCCGAGTGGGCTGTGGGCATTTGTTGTACAGTCATCGGGAACCGTTGTCAGAAAGAGATCTAGAAGTGAGGTATGTTGATCTTGCTGGTCTGGGAAACGTGTCAGAAATGTAACCAACTGTGATAGGGAATGGGATATAGAGAAGCTATGTGTTGTGCTACCAGCGACGTCTGTGTGATTAGAGAATCCTAGCCAGTTACTGTGGTGGACATTGAAGTCACCAAATACATGTATTTGTGCGCTAGTATCGAGGGAGAGTGCTATATCTATGCTGTCTGAGACTTTGTTCATTAGAGTACAGTCTTGGTTTGAGGGAGAGCAGTAGAGAAAATGCAAGTAGCTAATATTGTGTTGCATATTTAGTCTGAGGCACATAAAGGCCTGGTCCTCTGATTCTAGTTTTATTTCTCTAGTCAGGGGGAGGGTGTTACAAATATAGACTCCATGCCCATGCATATGTCTGTCCGAGTCCTTACGGTAGAGTGGGAGATAACCAGGCATGTTAAAGTGGTTCGAGGGAATGGAGGAGTGAAGGTTAGTTTCACTTAATGCTAAGATATCCGGGATATTTACAAGGAGAAATGACTCAAAATCATCTAAGTTAGTTCTAAGCCCTCGGATATTAGTAAATGCAAGCCTCAAGGGAGAAGGCAGGTTGGTTTTCTTTGAGTTTGGTCCTGGTTTAAACATAACTTTTACTTGAGCTGTCATTTCATTTTATTTTATTTAAAAGTTTCAGTTAGGGTGAGTGAGTGAGGGGATGCTGGCCAAGTAGTTGTGTAGAATACCAGACATGCAATACAAGTAGACCATCAGCTGTCCTCACCCACAGGATTGTGGCCTCAGGAAAGCCCACCGGGGATGAGTGCAGGGTCCCTTTCCATGTGCGACATGGCACTACAAACATCCCGATATTTTACAACTGTTGATGGAGCAGCCACTCTAAGTGCTACCAAAGAGTTAGGGCACCTGTACTATCAGTCGGAAACAACAGCCAGGAACTGTCAATCCAGTACCCTCAATCCATTAGGCAAAGCCAGCCCAGTCCAACTGCACCGACATATATGGCACTGAAGCACTCCACTGTGTCCAGTTTAGGGGGATGGGATGTGGCGGGAGCGGGGAAAAGCGGCGTTCATTGCCATAGTCAGGAAACAAGGTCAACCACTGGGTGATTCAGCCGAGTCCCTGTGATAGTACCTCTACGCCTGGCCAATAGGCAAAGAAGGAATATGAAAGCTGGGTGATAGACAGAGCCTATCTCCTCCTTAAGCAGTTTAGGTTTGCCAACCGGTGATTTGTTTGAGTCACTAGCTCTAGGAAGGTTGTCGTCCAGGACTGAAGAGGCCTCCCTCCCCTAGGTTTAGTTTCAGAGTTTTCCTTCTCCTAGATGGATGACCTGGGAAGATCTACGGGTCCATCAGCTCCGAGGGGGTTCGCCCCGTGCCTGGGTCCTAATCCAGGTATTTCTTCGACCCCGCATGGGTAGTTAATATTTATTGGTTATTTAGGTTAATATCTCCTGAAAAAATCGGGTATTTAGGTTAACTTCTACAGAAAATTTTCACTCCTCAAACGTGGTTAAAAAAGGACATTACTATGCTTTCCATTTTCATTTTTACTGGGAGAGGGTATAGGTAAAAATTCATGCAGTGGAAGCAGCTAAATTTCCTACAGTATTGGATTGAGAGAGACGAGTTAATGTATAGTTAGATATAGTTTTGTAAGTTTAGGAATGTATGGTTAGATATGGTTTAGTAGGTTTAGGATTAGAATAAAGTGTTAAAGTATGATTTACTTGCTATTAGAAATTCTGATTTGGTGCCCAAACCGAATATTTAGTAAGACTGAAAGATAAGATATATGCTCAGTATAGATACAAGAGAACATTTGATATAGAGTACAGTTATACCTGATAGATATAGGTTATTGCATATTCTGTAAGTATAGTTAAATATAGATGGATGGATAAGTAGTATTGTATACGAATGCATGGAATATTAGACAATTTGAGTAAGTTGCCTTCAGACTACAACGAAGGAGGATGACTTCGCCTTTCTCTTAATATCCTGAAGTTTGTATTTCAATGAGTATCGGTTTAGTTTGTGTAATAATTATTCCAATGCTATCTCTTTAAGAGATATTAATGGTTGCTGTTCATTATAGATTACTTTAAGTCTATGTATAGGACTATGGTTAGTAAGTATTTACTTAAAAGCTTAGTTATGGGTTAGGAGTTATAATCAGGAGCATGCCTAGGAAATCTTTAGGTGTTAATGGGTATCGATTTACGAGTCTGATTAGGGTCAAGGGCGGAGAGCAAGGACCCCTCTAAGTTACATGAAAACGGATTAGGTTTAGTGGCAACTTGGGAAATAGAGCAGTTTGATTTGTTAGTGATCAGGAGAAAGAGAATTTAAGTAAAAAATAAAAGGGTTTGTCATGCAAAACAGACAAGGCAGTCATTTTGGAGGTAAAGTATCTATAGGATGTACTTAGTATACAAGCAGTGGTATTTTGCAGTTTTGAGAGGAATTTTAGGTACAATAGTTTCATGGTTTATTGTACAAGTCCGTAGTCTAGGTCAGGGACGAAGCACTTCTAATATTGCAACTTATCTAATTTTAAAAGTAGTTGAATAGAGTATTATGATGTGTTCTACTTAGCTTAGGGATAGAATAAAAATTTAAGGTAATATTCAGAGTGATATAAGGAATTTCATGAGAATTAGATATATGATCACTGGATGTTGAACTGCTCAGGAGAATTCTTGTATATATTCAGAAGGATTTCTTGGTGATATAAGATTTGAGAAATTAAGAGTCTGAGGATACAGAAAGTTGTGAGCTGATAAGGATTCAGTATAGGCGATTATATATAGGTAGC
>NC_136497.1:97763560-97771060 GCF_053919585.1 Euprymna scolopes
GAATATTGTTCAATGCACAATAAGTTTTGTATTAGTTGCATAAATTTATTCCCTTCCAATAAAATTGGTTCACAATGGAATTCCTGAGATCTTGTCTCAAAAAAACAAAACAAAAAAACAAAACGGAAACAAAAAAGATTCTTATTCAACCTGCAAGTTCAGCTTACAATTTCATACAAAACTAAACCATGACCAGCCAACCAAAATATTATTTCAAACTTAAATATTATATACAGAGAGATCACCAAAGTTAAGCAACGTTGAGATGAGTGACTATTTGTAAATATCAGGCACTGTATGTAGGAAAACAGGACACCACCCTGCAGAACTGCAGAAACCTAACATCGTTATATTCCTTGATGGACATATTCAAGCGACTGGGAACTACCTGTGAATTTAATACTAGCTATCCTATTTCTGACTATGTCATTATTTATCCCTTTTTCTCTTATCTCAACCTTATAACTTCCTCCCATGCTTTCCTTGATATTCCTTTATTGATTGCCCCTGCTACTTTAATTGGTCTACATCTACTAATCCAAGAACTTTCATCCATTCTTTTAACCACCACACTTTGTACATATGCCTGATATACTCTTCTCTTGCTCAACAGTGACAATGCTCTGTCTATTTACTTATTTTTGCTTTTATGAAAATTGCTCCAGACAAGACATGAAGCCATTTGATATAAGGGGTTAAGATACTAATTCAAGGTCAAAAACCAACTAATAAGTGTTAGGTCAATGGATTCTTACTCAGAAACAGCAATTCTACCCCATTTGTCAGAAACATTGCTCATGGAATGTGAGGACTCAAGGACTAAATAAGGGAAGTTAGAGTTGATGGATGATTGTGTGCTGTAAAAAGACAAAAACATTTTAAGTTTAATATTCCCATTCTCACTGTAAAATTCCTTTGAAAAATATTGTTTTTTGTGAGTAAAGTGTTCTAAGATTAATGTTCCCACTATCAATACAGAATGCTGTAGTCCTAAGAACAATATTCTCTAGGAACAATGTTCTCCAAGAGTAATGTTTACTAGATGTTTTCTTGAGTAGAGGCTTTAAAGAGTAATGTCTGTTGAGAGAAATAGCTTATAAGAGTATAAAATATTCTGCCTATAGGATTTTATTAGACAACTTATTCAATATTAAATAAACCATAGATGAACCATGTCATAAAACAAACCAAATCAGAAAAAATACTCATTTAAACTTAAGCATGATAAACTGACGAAAATAGTATTTTCAATTCAAGCATGACAGGTCGACTTATGGACAGTTTTTTTATAGAGACTCTTGGACACATTTTAAATATAAGATGCATTCATTCCATCTGTGTGTTTTTAAACAATTAAAATGCTATTTTCCAACTGAAGTGCCTGACTGACAAACCCCCTTATTGAAATGTGTGGACACTTTTGAACAAAAAAAAAAAATGGCTATCGATGGATTTTACAGAACTGGCAGTGTATTTCTGAATTTTTTTTCTGTTTACTTTATGTCTAATTTAGTATTGTTCAGAATCAGTGAGTGGGCCAACGAAGGCAACGAAAGCAGAACAACAGTATTTGAAAAAAGAACGTGGAGGCTTTGCTATGATAAAACAATAAAATAAAAGAAGGACTATCTCTCAGGTAGGCTCAGAGTTCTCTCAAGCCAAAGAACATAATAGGAATTGATTTCACTCAAGGATGATGGTGCTTCCATGTAGGGTTCTAATAAACACCCTTGAATAAAGATTGCTTTCAGATAGGAAAGCATTCAGCTAAGAAGACGCCAATAAGACTACTGATAACTAGTTACCATATGTATTAGGCAGATAGCTTAATCGACAAAGAGAGAGACTGAAAGAAAGAGAATATAAACTTATATAGGGAGGTTAGACATTATCGAGTGGACAATAGATCCAGGCCTTTTTAGATGAGGAGCTGATGACTATATGTCTTTAATTTGTCTTTGAATAGCTTTAATTAAAGTAATATGCTACCCTCATTTCTGGCATTGTTTAGTGCCTTAGTTTCTGAATAAGCAAGTCACTAACAACCGATATTCATGGTAATAAACGTGCTTATGTTTTATGAAACTTCTGTTTAATATGACAATTTTGGTGTTGCAAACAAAGTCCAACAGAAAAACAAGTCAATATGGTCGGAACCAGTGCAGCTGCAGGAGTTGCTGGAAAGGTGTTACAGAGCTTCATCATCCGCCCATTGAGATTCCATATTTTATATTACACTAGCCTGGGTGCCCGGCGTTGCTCGGGTGTTTGTAGGTGTGTGTAGAGCCCCCCCCCCAAAAAAAAAAATATTAGTAGGCAGACAGGCAGGCTCGAACCCACGATGCGAAGGCAGAAAAGAAAGTGAAAGAAAATCTGACGTCTTACCGCTACTCCATGACATGACCGGAAGTGTAAAGCATTCAAATTTAATGTAGTCAATCGAAAAACAAAAATTCCATTGCTTTTAAACCTCCCACGAATGCAAATTAGACACAAGGTCATTTTTAATGTGGGAGAAAAACCAGCTCCCCCAAAAAGGAGACGCTCTGACAGTATCCAAATAAATAGTGAATGTCTCAGTATGAAGGGTTTCCCCTACATTGACGAAGGATGAATTATAGAACAGATATTACCTGGCCAGAAGGCCAGACGGTTGCGTTTCAATAGATTCGCTTTATTTATATGAAGAAAACAAACAAACAGCCAAGAGAATGGCACGGTGGGAATTTTTTTAAATTGATCAAAAAGAAAAGATAGAGACAATGTTCGTTTGTGAATCTGAGATATTATGATCCGGAAAGTATACAAAAACTTCTCGCAGAATCTAACTAACGCGAGAAGCCCGATGCAAAAAGCCTTTCGTGGACATACATAAATGCTCGCGCCCATTTTGCCCTTTATATAATAGATATTAAACATTGAAAACACAAATATATCACAAATCAAATATATATCAAATAAAATGAATTGTTTCTGACTAATTTCCCATCTGTATTTTCTTTATGCATGTTGCTAATAGCAACGTTTACCAGAAAAAAAAAATCCGTTTTGATATCACAAAAACTGTTTCTTCACTGATATGAAACTATAATTGCTATAATCATGTAATGTAAAACCTGGGATAATCTATTACAGGTGTTTCCATCACAACACCTACATTTTTGTGCATGACTTGGAAGGCTGGAATGAGAATCTTTTGACTTATGTAATTAATCATTACTACCATTCGTTTGAGAAACAGAAGTGGTGCTGGAGTTGGTGGTTATTTTCGGTATTAATAACCTCCAAGTGACAGTGACAAATGGCGGTATTTACTTCGATATATTCTAAAAACCAAAAGTTGTCGTTTGTTTGTTTTAGAATCCTTATTTACATCTTTTAGGAAAATATCAAAATGAAATGCATCTCATTTGCTTCTTCCTCTTATTTCAATATATATACGCCATTTTAATTAAAACTCCTGAACATCTAATTATCAAGTTGCTTTATCCAGATTAATTACCTAGATTCTTTAGTATCTTAAGGACTTATTGCTTGTACTTCTATTTCTTCCTATTCCTTCTCTCATGTGCATACATTATATATATATATATATATATTCATATACCATATGCATATATATATATATATATATATATATATATATATATATATATATATATATATATATATATTCATATACCATATGTATTAGAGAGATAGATTAATAGACAAAGAGAAAAACTGAAAGAAAGAGAATATAAACTTATATGGGGAGGTTAGACATTATCGGATAGATAATAGATACAGGCCTTTTTAGCTGATGACTAGTTATATATATATATAAACAATCAGGACCCTTTAACCGCCATTGCCTGGTGGAAGCTGGCCATCCTGCCTCATAAAAAATTAAACTATGGTTGTTTTGGTGGCCAATCCCTAACATCCTAATGTTAAGAACGGCTTTCGGAATAGACACCTCTAACCTCCTCATGTTAACAATGTTGTATGGAATAGACATGCCCAACCTCACCATAGTAAGACCAGCTTTCGAATAGGCACCCCATTTTATGAAAGTGGGGATTGTCAAAGGATTTGCCCCAAATTTAACCTTAATATATAATGCTGGCAAAAAGAAAGTCTGCACTTGTAATTTTTCAAAAACTGCAAATTTAAGCTAAATTTAATGTAACCGTTTAAACAACCTATACCTCATTTGATTCGACTTTTATTCCTCTATTATTCTACCTGTTCATATTTGACTTTTAATTGAAATATTCTAGTGTTCACGTCAATTTAAAAAAATAACTTCAAATTGAGGAGGCAAAAAGAAAGTCCGCAGCAACAAATTTGCTTAAAACCAGCTTAAATTATCACCCCTAAATCAGTTTCAAATATCTACCAACAGACAACAAAGAATCTCTAATCGTAATTGTTGTTGTTCCAGGTTATACAACGTAACCTTTAGTCCATATGGCACGACTTTCTCTTAGTGATCGTCAGGAGCTCATTAATCTCCACCTTTCTGGTTTATCCATTCGAGAAATCGGCCGCAGATTGAAATGTGATGAGAAAACGGTACGAAAGACTGTGCAAAAGCACCAAAACACCGGCAATATTCGTGGTGCCCCTAAATGTAGTCGTACAAGGGTTACTTCTAACAGGGAAGACAATGCTATCAAGATCCACAGCCTAAGAAACAGATTTGAAATGGCTCCCCAAATCCAACAACAGGACAATCTTGTTAAAAAGTGCTCTTTCTACTCTCAAGAACAGGTTAAAGGAATTTAATTTGTGAGGATATTTTGCAAGATGCAAGCCAATGATTTCTGTAAAGAACAGAAAGCGCCGTCTGGACGTCATCATATGCAATGAAGATCATGACATTTTATATTGGTCAAAAATGCTTTTTAGCAACGAAAGCAAGTTCAATAGGCTAGGCAGTACGTCCATCGGAGGAAAGAAGAAGAATTCAATCCTAAGTGCTCAGTTTCAACACTGCAAGTTGGTGGAGGTTCACTTTTGGTGTGGGGCATTATTAATACCAATGGTGCAGGGCCTATAGTTCGCGTGCAAAGTCGAATTAATTTGACCAAGTACATTTATATGTTGACTGAGCATTTTCTACCCTACTTGGGCCGGGATTTGGATGATAATCCCATCTTCTTGCAGGATAATGCTCCCATTACCACAGCTGGCAATGTCAAGAGATTCCTTGAAGAGCTTGATATTCCACGTTTTTGCTTGGCCTGCACAATCACCAGACCTCAATCCTATCGAAAACGTATTGCATTACATCTAGCAACAAGTATGTAATGATAAAATTTAAAATTTGGAAGAACTTTGGACAAAAATTCAAGAAAAGTGGGATGCCCTTTCCCCGGAGTATTACTGCAGTCTAGTTCAAGTTAATATATATACTTTTTTATATATATATATATATATATATATATATATATATATAGGATAGAACAATAAAATTGTCGCCCTTAAGAAAACAACACTACAGCTTTATTTCAAAACTTTTATTGAAAAAATTAATTCAGGTAACTTCATTATGTAGTAGAGGTGACATCTGATCAATGTGGCCGCAGTCAGTCTCAGTCACCGTCCCTCCCTCTCAATACAGATCCAGAACTGGGAGTATATCTTTTCCACAAGTGCCGGCAGGAGTTCAGTGAATGGCAGCGATCAGGCTGGCTTTGGTGTTGTGGGAGGTCCTGTTAGTCCTGTTGATGACATATGACCAAACGAAGTAGTCCGGCAGGTTCATGTTGGGCCAGTGAAACAAGGGTCTCTTTAGACTTGTGAGCCAGCGCCAAGTCCTGCTGCCAGACCCAGTGTCTGCCAGCAGCCACCTGATTGCACCAAGGGATCACCTTGCTCTTTAGCATAGTCAGGTATACTTTGATGTTGACATTCAAGCTGACTTCAAAGATGTGAGGAGGCAAGATGTGGCCTTTACTTGAAACCACACCAAAAACCATCATTGTGACCGGAAACTTTGTTTTCCTCACTCTGGGCACGTTCCTGTTATTTGTGGCAATCCAGCGATGTATTTTGAGGGTGCTGGCAATGGTCCTGTTGTCATAACTTTGATCAGTAGAGAGCATGAGTTGTACAGTGGCGCATCTCTGATCTCACTTGTTGAACACTCAGACATGATAGAAGGCTCCTATCGCTCTTAGGATTTGTACAGAACTGACCAACTAGTAGATAGTCTGCAACAATCAAAGAAAACCGGTTTTCATAAAACGGAAATGGAATCATGTTGTCTTTTCTAGGACAACAATTTTATCATTCCACTCTGTATAAAACCTTTATTTTCTAGAGGATTTCATCTTTGGTGCCTTGATAAGTGGTGAATTATTATTAGTACCACCAAAATCGTTGGATATAAAGAAACTATTCATTATTTGACAACACTAATAAAAATGCTAGGTGGAGGAAAAAATTAGTGTCGTATTAAATAAAATTGGAAAGAATATAATGATTTCTGTTTGGTGGAACTTTGAATAAGTCTTACTTTTGAACTTACATGCTGACCTTTATGATCAGTAATTTAATGAAGCCTACAATAAGCTGGTTGAAAGGTACTTAATTCCTATTTATTATAAATGAGCTTTGTTTCACTGAGACAATGCAAAATTGCATCCTGTCAGAAAGAGCGGTAACATGATTGCCCATACCATTCTCGAATCCAGACATTGCTTTTGAAGAAATTATTGCATAACAAATCATTTATTTTTACATATTGCACTGACATTTTCTTAACGATAGCTTAGTTTACCTATAGACAATATAGGGAAATGTGATACACATATGTAAATACACATGAAAAGCCGAAATGAAAACACATTCTCTCAGTAACAAAACAAGCACACTAATATGCACGCAACACCATCATGTCCTTTCCATTTTCACACAGGTGAATGCACTAGCTGAAACAAAAATGTGATCAAGCAACTCTGAACTTTTGAATTTTGTTGTCCTGAGTTTTCAGTAAAAATGAATTATTTTATATAGATAAAGTTTGTTAGAATGAATGAGAGTTCTTGGTTTCGTGGATGTACAACAGTTGAGGTACCACGTTCAGCTCATTGGGAAAGACCAAGGAAAACAGAAGGAAGTGAGAAAAAGAGATAAATAAAAACATGACCGGAGAGAAGTTAGTTTGGAAGTCAATTTTTAAAAGTTGTCCAACACATGCCAGCATGTGAAACGGATGTTAAACCAAATATGGTGAAATTATATTTATTCTTATCATAGAAACCAAAGGTTTAATCATCACATGCCTTTTCTAATAAGGTAGCCTTTATAAACATAAGGAAAATATCGATTTCCCAATACATATTGATTTTTATTTTTTCCATTGAGATGTCTGCACTTAATCCTTTATTTTTTTTTAAATTTTGTCTATGAATTATATGAGCTTTTTATCCTCACATTCCTTTGGAATGGATAAATAGATCTATGCTGGCACATTACGATGACGTAGCAACACTGTCCTTGCAAGGCACT
>NC_136497.1:97776060-97866060 GCF_053919585.1 Euprymna scolopes
TTTTTACAAATTATTAAAAACTAAATATGGAATAAACTTCATATGACAAATTTAGTAAATGGATAGTCAAATTTCCCTAGAAAAACATTTATATATATATTACCGGCAAAACATTCTTTTATGCATATGTTTTTATATATATTTCAGTTATACAATTAGACAGTTATGATAATTATGAGTTTCTCCGTTAGTATGTAAATAGAAACATAGGATTGGTTGATTTAAAAGAAATAGGAAATAGGTTGAGTACACATTACAAAGACAATAGTATTACAATGTTAGTATCTAAGTTTTGATCTCATATAAGGCGAAAGGATTTGATTTTTAGCTGGGCATGTTTTTTTAATAAATTTACAAATATAAACATAACATAACATAAGAACATGATGTAAATATTTTTTTAATGATATTTTTGATAATATGCAAAAAAATAAGTATAAAAGGTATTCAGCATTCAAAATGAATTAGGCTTAAAAACAAAATTTCTAATGGTTTTTGTCAATAAAAACAATATATAAATATATTCATTATAGTTATTCTATGATGCAAATATTAAGTAGCATAAATTTTCCAAAACATTTCACAAATATTTTTATACTAGCTATAAAACGGGAGAAACTAAGTAAAGATGTAAATTGATATACCTAGATACTGTACCAACACTGCTACCAGGCTGTTTTAATTTATATATTTTTTATGGCATCTTGTTGTGTAAATGACATGAAGCAGCAATTCGTTTTCTCTCTCATTGTTGTCATCTTTTCTTTTAATAATGGTGATCATAAACGTTACTAAGACATCAGCATAAAATCATTTGGGGTTTATGTTTTTTGTTGCAGTATACATGCATACACATATAATACCCCCGACCTATCGTCCATGGAAGTGGAAAGAGCAACTATTCAAAAAGCCTGATCATACATTCTTGTGATTAAAAAAAAAAAACTCCAAAGATTTTATTTGCCACGTTTCACAAGCAGCTTCTTTTTTTTTTGTGACGTAGCTTTATACCTGACTTCAAATGAAAAATTCCACGCTCTACCTAATTTTAACAAACATAAAAATTTTCGATTGTAACTTTAATTTTACATTCCAGCATCTAAAATATTACAGAAGTAAAAAAATTAATCCAAATCTCATAATCGACCCTGGTCACAAGAAAAAAAAAAAAACATTCATAGGCTCTATTAAATTGGTTATATAACAGTTCAACCAGATTTTTTCCCCTTCGTCAAAATACAACATTTTTCAATTCACACCTGTGCAATAATAGCATGTGTTGCTTCATTGGTGGGACAATTTCTTTATCATTTCAACTTGTTTATAAGTTAATCATTTGTTCTCTCTTTCTTTTTTTTTTTCATTTTGTGATACTTAGAATTTAATCTCGTTTTTGATCTCTTGTGAATTAGAATTTTATTGCAAGTTTTATAGTTTATCCAGACTTTTCCTTTTCTGATATCAACAAAATTATATAAGTTTTTTAACACAGCAAATATTTTCTCGTAGCCTATAATTTTTAGAGAGATTTGTTGAAAATGTTTGTATTTATTTGTTATGTCTCTTATGGCATATTGTTTTTTAACCATCTTTTCAGAGAAACCTTTTATTTTTTGAATCCTTGCACAGAATATATACACTGTTAATATACCCTCTAAATTCTTTCAAATATTTCATCTGATAGTTTAAAAAGGAAATAAAATATAAGTAAAGATTATAAAAATCTCTTAATATAATAAAAAAAATTAGGCAATGAGTAAAATATTTTTAATCCAATTAAATAAACGACTAGTCTTTTTAATGCGTTAAAAACAGGCAAAAGTTATAAACTGTTGACTTAGAATGAATTCACTTTATGCCAAATTGATGGTCAAATATGGTTAAATGTGTGCTCATTTGCATTAAATAGTAATTCCTATTAGTTTATATTAATCCCTAATTATGCATTGTACGGATACCATGATACTTATTTCCTGCACCTTATAACAAATGACCATACAAAACTGAAGCTAGACTGTTCCAATAGTTTCCAAGAAAATTCACAGAGTAAATGTTGTATTGTAATGACTAATCCCTATTAATCCTTAGCTGTTCAATGAAAGGATATCATATTACTTAGTTCGCTTCAGCTTATCATAACAAGGATCCATAAAATATGTTCAGCCAGATCGGCCTAGTAGTTTCCGAGGAAAAGTGAAACGGACAAGCAAAGAGAAATATAAAATAGTAGAAGAAATTCAAAGTAGATGAACACATAATTGAATGGGTATGTCTATTTAACAGCATGCATCGACTGCAGACTCGCTAACTTTGTATGTATCGTTGTTATACTCTCCAAACTTTGAGTTGAATGGAATACTAACATATGAGAAAGGAAATCTTTTCTTGAAATATTGTCAGACTTTAAAGAATTGAATAAATTAGTTAAAATAAAACAAAGAAACTTTGTTTATTTTTATCTTGTATTCAACAATCTTTTTTATCTACATTATTAATAGCCGACTATAAATTATTTCTCTCTATATATATGTATATATATATATATATATACATATTTATATATATATATAAACTATTTCATTTAATCACATAAATACAAAGATATCATTTTATGTGTAAATTTTATGTTACATACAATATAATTATTATATAATTATTTTATGTTACATACAAAGATATCATTTTATGTGTAAATTTTCAGTATTTACTTCAACAGTGCTCGATACGTAGAGCTATATAGTAAGTTATGAAAATATATATGGCAATTAAGCTTAACACTTGCTTCAATTAAACTATATATCTGTCTTAGCTTTAATATTTTTTTAAAATGCTTAATATTAAAGTCAAATTTCATACATTTTTTTATTTCTCCATTGCAAATTAATATAAAATGCATAAGAATATGAAAGCTTTTACAGTATATTTTGATGAACTCATAAATATTAAGAAAAAAAGTACTTCTAACTGTTTTTCGAATCAAATCACACATTGTCTATCTTTGATTCTCTTATCGATTAACTAAATTGACGACAAACAAGTATGACCGATGACGAGGTCAAGAGAGTTTTGAAGGTTTCATTCAACAAGCCAATTATTTTGCCTCGTACACAATGAATGCATATTGCTAAAGAAACAAACAAAACAAAGACTTTCTTAATCATAGAATCCGCTTTAAACTTAATGCTCCCGTCCCCTCTTCTCTCCTCTTTCTTCCTCTCTCATCAAATTCTCCATTTTATTTTGTCTGCGTTTTTTGTACTCTTCTTTCATGATAACATAAATCTTTAAAAAAATACAACGTAATTTTCGTTTTTCTTAAATAATTGATGATTAGAACGATTTTATTTACGTTATATATACATATATATATATATATATATATATATATATATATATATATATATATATATATAAATGTGTGTGCGTATATGTGACAGTGTCTAGTGTGTACATATGCATACTCCTGTTTGTTATATAAGAATGGTAAATAATTTTGTTACTATAGAAAACATGGACAAGTGAATAGTAATTGTTGATTACTCTTTTTTTTCTATATTGATTATTGTTGCGCAAAAGTTTGAAATGAAATGTCTTTTATTCCTGTACTAATATTGTCTGACTTGCTCTTACTATTATAATTGCATTTGTGTGTTTTTATCAGGTCTGTCTGGTTTACAAGGTATTGTCCAATTGGATGCTCTTAGAGGCATTAAATGCTGGAAATGTTAAGTTTATTTTTGCCATGAGAGAAAATAAAATCTGCCCCATTACAAAAGGTTCTTTTCGCATTAAAATTTTACCAATGGTGTATGTAAAAGATATGTATCATTGTTATTATTACTATCTTTGCTAGCATATATGATAAACAAATTATACTATATTGCTGTCTTCTAAAGTGGAAGGTAAACAGAAAAGAAGGAAGTAATTTGTAGGAAAATGATCTCATGACAACAACAGATACTACACTACGTTCGTACTCCCCAAGAAGGAAGATATAATGTCTAGGAGGATGTTATAATGACAAGAGAACAGATAACCTGCACCATGACTACCACCACCGAAAAGGAAGAGATAATCCCTGGGGGGATAGTATCATGACTAACGAACACTTACTACCACATGAATAGTATGATTTAATACCTGAGTGGATAGTATCATTACAATAGAGCAGATGCTACACTACCGTTCTCTTGAATTGAGCATTGAAATGTAGTAATAATATAGTTTCGATTTCAGTTATTGAACTAACAATATAGTTTCTGTTTCAAAAAGGCAGATATCAAATCAGTATTGATAGATCACCAACTGAGAGCACTTAAATCAGTGACTTGTCACTGATAGCCGGTGGCTTTCCCTGGGGTCTGAATGACAGTAAGTATTCTTGGAAATTCCAGTACTTTACGTTTTCCTCTCTTATTATGATAACTCTTTTGATGTTCTTGCAGTCACCAATCATGGTCAGAATTTTTATAGTGCTTTTCTTCTTCTTCTTTTTCTTTTTTTTCTTTTTCTTCTTCTTTTTCTTCTTCTTCTTCTTTTTCTTTTTCTTCTTCCTTTCAATGATGTGAGGCCTGTTTATACTAGATTTAGTATGTATATGTTTGCACGGTTGTTTTTTGGAGAGCCTTTGATGGTCTTGATTTTGGAGGGAACTCGGGTATTTTGTGGTGGGGTTTCTACCTGAAAGCCTTGTGATAATGTTAATTGTCGTTCTTGAGGTATTTGAAAACAATCGCCCATATCACTTTTATAGATGTGGTCATACAACCAACTGAGGAAAATCTAGTAGATGCATCAACAATACTTATTATCCAGAGGAAGAATAATGTGTATGAAAGAAATAGCTCTCGGTTGGTTTCAATAAAAAGCAGGGCAATGTTGGCAGGAAGAAAATTATTTTAAGAAATAATGATGTGTATGGAAAACTTATTATAAAAATCTGTTTTTGATTGATAAATGAATGCCATTGTGTATGTATGTATGAGTGTGGAGGAAAATACTCTAAGCAAAACTGATGTTTTCTGATAACACAGGTATGTCGACTAGATTTAGTTTTTATACAAGGATATACAGTTCATATATATGTATGTTTGTGTGTGTGTGTGTGTGTGTGTGTGTGTGTGTGTGTGTGTGTGTGTGTGTGTGCAACACTGTCACGAGTTGAACTTTTGGTGCTAAATAATTGTCACGAGTCAATAGTGTCAGCTTTAGTAAAAAACAAATAAATAAAAAAAAGCTTGCGCGTGTGTGGCGAAGGAGATGGTGCAGAAAGAGAATCGCTCTTTGAAAATAATGGCAACAGTTTAGTCGCCGTCTCAACTACTCCCAGTTCAAAGCGTCCCTTCTATGAAACCCAGGTTCCCATAACAACAAAACGATTTTCAGACCTGAACTAGACATTCATTTCTTTACCAAGTTATTTTATTTCTTTCCTTTTTTGTACTTTAAGGGTACTAAAAGATGTTTGTTTTTTAATCTTTAAATCGCTTTTGGGGTAGTGGTTGATTTACCTAATGGATACTGTTGCAGACTATGGGATTGGCAATCCATAGTTCAAATCCTATTGAATCTACTGTGTTACATTATATACTTGTTACACAGTTATACATTCGAGAAAAATATGAGTGTAACATTTTCATAAGACAAACAAACAAAAAAGCATATTGTCTTTTCACACAAACACGTACTTGTGCACAACTGTGTTATCACTAGTGAGCGAGCAAGTAACAAATCAAGTCTTTTTGTGTGGTTTGTCTTCATTGTTCGATTGTTGTTTTTGTATGTGTGTGGCCATTGATCTGTATAGTTATGTCGTCTAGTGGATGCTGATTGGCTGTTTTACTTCAACAAATACAACTCATGCATGGAATAATGGCGACTTGTGGCAGTTTGAAAGGTTTTATTGGGAAGAAAAGCCCGTTCCCAAAGAAAAGACCAAAAAGAGGCTAAAATTAATTCTTTCTAAAAGATAGGCCAAAATTAATTCCTTCTTTCTTAATTTTCTTACTTAGCCTTAAAAAATGGTCGACCAACGAACAAGTCTCGGGAAAATATTCTCTTAGATTTCTACATTGTTAGACACTTCTGGTCCAACCGCTTCCTCGCCTCGAACTGCCTTGAAACTCTGTCTCATTTTGAACATGTGATGTTGTCATGTCATATCATCAACACCTACCTTTAGTGTGTTTTGTCTAAGGAGCTAACACTTGATTCCTCTTGCCTCATTCACACTAGGTGCACTGGGTCTATTTCCATTTACTGCCTGGTTGTCCTGATATGTACTTAATGTAGCACTCCCTAAATTCATACTAGTTAACATAATCTCTGTTTACTGCTATAGGGTACCAATATATAACATAAGTCCAAAATTTTTCTCTACATATGTAGAAAATAAGGACGTGTTCAACTAATATTATTGTATACAATTATTCATTAACTATAGCTTATATTTCAAGATTAAATACTCAAAAGAAATTCATATGCTCTAAAAATGAGCAAACCAAAACAAACCATGTTGACCTACTTATTCTCTTCATTCTTTGTTTAGTCATGGCAGTGTCATGGATCAGTCTCTGCTACACGATTTCGCTCTATTCGCTATCACATCAGGTAGGTCTTCAGACTTGATACATGGTATAGCATTCACCTTGGGCGGTTTGATTAGGCTTCCTTCAAAGTAGGAAGTTTGTAGGAAATATCAATATCATAAGTAGTTTTAAGTCACATATATATATCCCAACCTTACTTTTTTTCCAGTTTCTTGCAAATAGATGTCACGGTCCTCTCACATACAGCGCTTGGTATTCTTAAATAATCACCCATTTGATACTGACAGGCTTAACGTCACTTAATTTCAGTGATCTTTACGTCTTCATTATTGCATTATGAATCCTCTGTTAGCAGTTTGATGTAGGTTCTGTACAATATTCTGAATGAACTACATTCCTGTTTTGGTATCCACAAAAGAACATCAATGACGATTTCCTCCATAGCTGTTCAGCAAATCTGGTTCTTCTTTCTCTGATCAGAATTGGCATAAAAAGTATAAATTTTTATGAGTGTACATGATTTGTGGCAAATGATTTTGCACACAGATCCAATAATTGTCTACTACACTAATATAATGTGTCAATATTAGTTAAATAAATGAATAGTTGTGAATAAATTAACCAGAGAAAATTATTGCGGGGGAAAAACATGAGGCTTTTCATTTGCAAGGCCAAAAATGTTCTTAAAAATAATTCCTTACTTTAGTGGCTGGTATCTTAAAGAATGAGGCCACAAAAAATTATCTCATAATATATATTTAGTATTCTTAACTAACGGATAACCATTTTCCCTTAGGTAGGAGTTGCTTGTGATTGGACAATACCTACAAGGGTTTAAGCATCTCTATCTATCATGATTTTACGTTACATGTTTATTTTCTTAAATCTAGACTGCAACTGAAAATCTAAGTTCAAATCCTTCCTTATGCCACGTGATCACATGATCAAGCTAACAAATCATATATTCACTTTCCTTATGGGGCAACTGGTGACCCCCAAAGTTCATATCTTGCCAGTCATACCTAATAACCTGCTAGCAAATGTACTTCACTTTATAATCATCTACCTCTCTAGGAACTCCTGATGCAATCCCCTATCTCGTCAGATAGTTCCAAAGTGGAGTACTGCTGCCACATTTGGAGAGGTTCTGCACAGAGCACGTTTGATTGTCTTGACAGAATTAATAATTACTCTCGAAATCTTATTGTGGACTAGCTGAAGTACCCGACGTTGCCAAGCTGTATTTAATATATTTGAATATTCTGTCCTCATACATAATTATCTTATTGATTAAACGAAATATTAATTCATAATGGCTTCTTTCTCCACATCCCCTGTGAGGTAGGAGCAGTAGGTGCGTTTTATTTTATAGAGGTCTTGCCAGTAGCAGTAATTATCTTTTCTAGTTTAATCTTTTATCCTTTAGTACTTCTTCTTTCAAAATCTGATACAAGAATCTGTATATTAATACGATAGCGCCTTTGATTTCGCTTGCCATGAAATACGCTTAAATATAAATAAAATAAAATACCCATCAAGTGCGCATGAAAACCAAATCACAACGTAATATAAGGAAAATAAAAAATATTTTACTTGTTTGAAATTTATCACAAATATATTTCAGAGGTTGTTGTGAAGGAACATAACTGGCTATACACCGGTTACAAACTGTATATATATATTGGACTGTTTGGCAGACAGCGGCAGACAGCGGCAGACAAGCAGTCGCAGTAAGACGGATAGTCTTACGTGTTGATTATCAGACTTTCTTCCCCATACTTGTTACTATGTACTTCTATTTACTTTAAGCGAGCAGCCTTACATTTCTGTATTATAAATAAACCCCATTACACATACCACTCGGTGTAACTCACGTTTGTCTTTATTTCCTAAGTATTTAGGAATATAACAATGGCGACGAAAGGATGTTCTTTCTCTTAACAGAGATAAATTACCGTACCAAGGACTGTGTACAATGCAAGGACTTTTTGTTTTACGAAAAAAACAAACTACACAAGGATTTTTGACCACGTGCGTCAATGAATTTAAAAAATTTTCCTACCTAAAGTAGCGAAAAGTACGGATTTTTCTTCGTAAAGAACTCACAAGAAATTATAGAAACATGTTCAAGGTAAAGTGGAATTTATATTTATTTTGACAAGTAAAAAAAAAAAAAAAAAAAAAAAATGGTCGCAAGTTGAATTCGAAACTACACTAAAGGATTACGAGTTTCGAAAGAAAAAATATAAATACAACGACTATTGTACCATTTTATGCCACGTGGGAACGGCAGCCATATATTTTTTTTTTTTTTGGAAAATTAATTGTTTGTTATTGCCTTTATATAAATAATTGGAACTATTTGTCGTGGGAAGTAAGAAATATTTTGTGTATGAACTTACGTTGTTGAAAAAAAAAAAAAAAAAAAAGAATTATTTTACAAAGCCTGTTGAATTACTATGGATGAACTTTGTTGAAACGTGTTGTGTCTGCATATTGCTACTAATTTACGATATACGTAAATTTACGATTTTTCTTTGGAATTATTGTGTAGAATTCGAAAAGACATTTTTGTACTAGAAGCTAACATGGAACAATTAGCAGAGTTAACTAAGGCTCTAGCCCTTAGCATCCAGGAACAGACAAAAATGACTCAACAATTTTTAGCGCAACAACAACAACAACAACAAATTCAACAACAACAGCTACAGCAACAGCTGCAACAACAACAAGAAAGAACACAAAAAACTTTAGAGGCACAACAAGAACAAACAAACATACTACAACGACAAATGTCGACACAGCAAAAGAATTTAGAAAAGCTAATTCTAACGTCGACCGGGAAGAAGACTAATTTTTCTGCCGAGGGTATTTCAAATTCACTAATGGAATTTCGTTACTCCCCGGATACTGGTGTTACTTTCCCTGCATACTACAGAAGATACGAAACAATTTTTACGAAAAGATGTTTAGACTGGACCGATGAGGAAAAAGTTACCCTGCTACTACAAAAACTGGGTACTGATGAAAACACCAAGTATGCAAATCTAATCCTACCAAAAAAACCGGAGGAGGTTTCGTTCGAGGAAACAATTAGTACCTTGTCGAAAATATTTGATAAAAGGGATAGCCTATTTCACTCTAGATACAAATGTTTGAACATTCAGAAGGCAGAAGCTGAAGACTATCTAGAATATGCTTGCACTGTGAACTGTTTATGCGAATCATTTAAATTGAATGAAATTTCCGCAGACCAATTTAAATGTTTAATCTTTGTACAAGGTCTCACAGCACCAAGGGACAAAGATATACGTTCACGGATCCTAACAATTATGGAGGCGGATCCTAACATAACATTGCAAAAAGTCACTGAAGAGTGTCAACGTCTGATTAACATAAAGAAAGACAACACTCGCATTGAAGAGAAAAATATTTTTAAGGTGCAGCAAGTAAAAAGGCAAGGGACCACAAGAAAGTCCAGGTTCCAAGAACACAGGATCCTTAAAGGATACAAAGACCCAAAGCTAAAGTGTAAATGTTGTGGTAGTTTAAGACACAACAATAAGACCTGCTGGTTTAGGAACAAAATATGTTATGAATGTGGTCTCAGAGGTCACAAGGGAACATACTGTGCCCAGAAGAAAAGACAAGGGACCGATAATGTAAATGCGCTTCGCATGAATAAAGAAAAAAGCTGCGAAAGACGGAAATATGTTGATGTTCGGATAAATGGACATCTGGTTACATTGCTTCTGGATAGCGGTGCAGATATTAGTATTATAAATGAAGATATATGGAAAAGGATAGGTCGACCTGAATTAACGAAAACCAGAAAGACGGCGAGAAGTGTGTGCGGCAAAAGATTAGAGTTCAAGGGAGAATTAAAATGCAAAGTGACATTCGCTAACCAGACTCATAAATCCAAAGTGTACGTCGTACCAGGAAAGAATACATGCCTGTTTGGGGTAGATTGGATTGTCCTGTTTAATTTATGGGAGAAACCCATAAATTCGTTTTGTAACGTTTTAACTGCAGAAAAAGCAAACCAAAGGGAAGACTTCCTGAAGGATTTGAAAACTGAATTTCCCAATGTTTTTGCCGAAGGACTAGGACTCTGTATTAAGACAGAGGCAAAATTTGAATTAAAGAAAAATGCCACTCCAGTATTCAAACCTAAAAGGAATGTGCCTTTTTCAGCGATGGACGCAATCGAAAAAGAGTTGGATAGACTTCAACAACTGGAAGTCATTGAAAAAGTTAACCACACAGATTGGGCAAGTCCAACCGTGTATGTAAAGAAAAAAAATAACAGAATAAGGGTCTGTGGAGATTTTTCAATGGGTTTAAATGACTGTCTATTGGACCATAATTATCCCCTTCCGTCCGCAGAAGATCTGTTCTTTAAGCTTAACGGAGGAAAAATTTTTTCTAAAATAGACCTCTCAGATGCTTACTTGCAAATTAAGATCAGCGATGACTGCTCCAAATACTTAGGCATAAATACTCATAAGGGCATTTTTAAGCTAAAGAGGCTTCCTTTTGGATTAAAGGTTGCTCCTGCTATTTTCCAGCAAATTATGGACACGATGCTGGCAGGGTTGGAATTTTCAATGGCCTACCTTGACGATATCCTAATTAAAAGTGAAAATTTGCAAGATCATAAGAAGCATGTAAAAGAAGTATTCAAAAGAATACAGGAATTTGGTTTTAAATTGAGCCCAGAAAAATGCGATTTTTTTATGAAAAAAATTAAATATCTAGGTCAAATAATCGACAAAGAGGGTCGAAGACCGGATCCACAAAGGACTGAAGCAATTGAAAAGATGCCTGCTCCAGATTCAGTGACAAAATTAAAATCGTTTTTGGGATTAGTTCAATACTATGCAATTTACATCCCTAACATACATAATTTAAGAGCTCCTCTTAACGAGTTACTGAAAAAGGGTGTTAAATGGAACTGGAATAAGGAATGTGAATCTGCTTTCCAAAATATCAAAAGATGTCTACTGTCAGACTTAGCATTGGCACATTTCAATCCAGAAAAGGAACTAATACTAGCAACGGACGCCAGTGATTACGGTGTTGGCGCTGTATTACTTCACAAGTATGAGGATGGTAGGACAAAAGCTATCGCCCATGCTTCAAGAACGTTGGTTGCAGCGGAGAAAAATTACAGCCAAATTGAAAAAGAGGCGCTGTCGATAATATTTGGAATTACAAAGTACAATCGATTTCTCCATGGACGATCTTTTATTTTGCAAACCGACCATAAACCCCTACTTACCATATTTGGATCAAAGAAAGGCATTCCCACACATACTGCGAATCGATTACAGCGATGGGCTGTAACCCTCTTAAACTATCAGTTTAAGATGGAACATGTATCCTCAAAAAAGTTAGGACACGCAGATGCATTATCACGGTTGATCCCTAAAAGAAGCGAAAGTTTCGAAGAAACGGTAATTGCTGCGCTTAAAGACGAAAGTGAATGTACAAGTTCAATGTGTAATATGATACGTGAACTTCCGGTAACTTTCGAAAAAATAAAAAAAGAGGCAGTAAATGACATTTTCATTAAGAAAATGAAAAATCAATTGGGATGGATAAAAAAAAAATAAAAAGGTAGATCAAACAACGCCTTTTTCCATCTGTGAAGATGTGCTCATGTATGGTGAGAGGATCGTAATTCCACTAACGTTACAGAGGAAAATTCTGAAGGAATTTCATACAGGTTATCCGGGCATTTCGAGAATGAAATCCCTTATGAGAGGATATGTGTACTGGCCTGGTATGGACAAGGAAGTTGAAAAATGTGTCAAGACATGCAGAGGATGTCAATTAGCAGCTCGAGATCCTCCAGTAAAAACGACGCCATGGCCAAAGACGGACCTACCCTGGTCACGTCTGCATATTGATTATGCGGGACCTATAAATGGTTATTTTTACTTGATTATTGTAGATTCTTTTTCAAAATGGCCAGAAATATTTAAGTTTAGACATCCAACAGCAAAAAACACTGTGAGTGCGCTTAATGAAATTTTTAGCCGTTTTGGAGTGCCAAAAACCTTAGTGAGCGATAATGGAACAGCATTTACTGCTCATGAATTCAAAGAATTCTGTGACTCACTAAATATTCTACATATGACAACACCTGTGTACCATCCACGATCGAATGGGTTGGCCGAAAAATTTGTAGATACGTTTAAAAGGGCACTTAAGAAAAATCTTACTACGGACACAGACGAACAATGTATTCAAACATTTTTAGCAATTTACAGGGTGACACCAAATCCTAATAATAATGTCAATTCTTCCCCGGCTGAGCTAATGTTTGCAAGAAAGATAAGATCTGTCTTCGATAGGCTGCTACCAGAGAAAAAGAAAGTTTTCAAAAAAGAAAACCTTAATACCAAGTGCTTCTCCCCAGGTGAAAATGTATATTTCAAAAATTTTCAAAATGGACGAAATCAGTGGGTTGAAGGTATTATCAAAAAAAGGATTGGGAGCATGGTCTATACCATCCAAGGATTAAGTTTTGTCTGCAAAAGACACAGAAATCAAATACGTCCCAGACTGTCTCCAAATGTGGAAGAGACACCAATGGAAACATTGTGCGATATTTTTGATATACCAAAACCAGCGTGTGTACCGCAAACAATGAATATTTCGCCTGAACCGACCATACGGGCTGGACAGAAACCTTTACCCCGGGTAACGCTGACCAGAAGGAAAAGCGCAAGAAAGAGAAAAGTTACCAGGAGATTAAGCCCTGACCCTAAAAGGAAGAGGTATTTAAGCTAAAATCAGGAAGATTTCAGCTTCAGGGGGAGGTGTTGTGAAGGAACATAACTGGCTATACACCGGTTACAAACTGTATATATATATTGGACTGTTTGGCAGACAGCGGCAGACAGCGGCAGACAAGCAGTCGCAGTAAGACGGATAGTCTTACGTGTTGATTATCAGACTTTCTTCCCCATACTTGTTACTATGCACTTCTATTTACCTTAGGCGAGCAGCCTTACGTTTCTGTATTATAAATAAACCCCATTACACATACCACTCGGTGTAACTCACGTTTGTCTTTATTTCCTAAGTATTTAGGAATATAACAGAGGTATACTCCATCTTCAGTATGTTGTTTTGTTTCATTTTTTCCTTTTCTTCTTCCTTGCCATGTTGTAAAGTTGGAGAAAGGAGACTGTTTGTAAAGAGCCGCGCGTTGTATCTAGCGGTTGTATTTTGAAATGTTTGAACTGTGTGTAGGCAACGCGAAAACACCGTCAAGGATGAGATTTCATATATAAAATGAAATATGCTTCCAGTACGCTTGAAAGCCAAATCACAAATTTCAAACAAGTAAAATATTTGTTTATTTTCTTAATATTACGTTGTGATTTGGTTTTCAAGCGCACTTGATGCGTATTTTATTTTATTCAAATTAAAACAACGTTTCTATATGAACTCTTATCCTTGGCGTTTAAATATATGAAAACTCATGCAGATATTCACATTTATTAATAGGAAAATATGATGGCAAAAGTTTTTTAAAAAATCACGTAGTGCCATTAGCTAGAATCGAAATCACTGCGTGCTCTACCGATGTTGGTATCGAGACAAAGATAATAAAGTCTAAATATTAACACAGTTCAAATAATGTATTTTATGTAATCATGCGCAGAAAGAAATATAAACATGTCGGCTAGTTGAAAAAAAAAATTTCACATTTCAACATGCTGATATATGCCTGTATGCTTCAACCCAAACAAAGATTTTACTCGTTATAAACCATCCTTGGTATATAATTATTTCCTGTTAATTTCAATGTTATGTGACTAGTAGTTTAAGAGTTTACCTGTTAAATATTTATACGCACACATATATCTACTGTTTTATTCATATAGATGATTTCTTCCATTTTTTACAGCCCCTTTCTCACAGAGGATACATTGTTAGCCTCTGTCTATCTCATCCTCTTTTTTATTTTCGAAAAAATGCTCGACTGAGCTTCAATCTTTGATTTATCCATGTAAGGCATTCACAGCAAGAACTCATATTTCTACTACAACAAAGAAAATCTTTCTTTTGTATCTCAATGTGCCTAGCATTATGTTAAATTACGACGGACAGGGTTTTTTTTCAATAGCTTTCCATCTGTGGAACACATTGCCTCAAGATTGCTTCCTATCTATTACAACTTGGTCGCCTTCAAATATAATGTCTCCATCTAGATTCCTATCTACAACCGTTCCCACAAATATTCAGACTTAGTTCTGAGAAACATTTCACTTCTTTTTTTTTTTTTACACAGTGATCACCACTTATCAAGGCCTGGAAACCACTCAGGGATAACGGTTATTGCAAGTACATTACGTTAGTGTGGAGTTTGATGAAGTGTTTACTTAAGGGGGCGGTTCATTAGGAATTTGTTAACATTGGACTTGAAGACATCCAAGTTGTAGTCCGGTGGGAAGCAGGCAGACGGAACAGAGTTCCACAGGCGTGCAGTTCTAAGAAAGAAGCTTTGTTCATGGAATCCGCGTTTTGATTTAGGCACAGATATAGAGTGGGGGAAATTTTTCACAGTGGATTCAGCTAGATGGGTGTTTTTCGTGAAAGATTGGCGAGGGGGGACCAGAGATTGGAGTTCAGACGAGCACCTGCCATGAAAATAACGATAAAAAAAGACTGGTTCGCAACGTCTCTTCTGTGGGAGAGAGGTTGCAGGGTAGAGAAAAGGGCATCCCCCACTAAGCCACGAAGTCTATTTTGTACTCTGTCAAGGCAGGATAGAATGTTTTTAGCAGCTCCTGCCCAGATATGACAACAGTATTCCATCCTTGGACGTACTTGGCTTTTATATAGATAGAGAATTGCATCAGTAGTGAGATATCTTCTGGAGCGGTAGAAGGATCCCACCATCTTTCCAGCGACCTTACTATTTATCCTTGAGTGGTATCTGGCTTTCATAAATGCTGGCTTCTTTTGATAAATTAAATATCATTCTGAAATAATATTTTATTGCTAAATGTGCAGATTGAATGGACTCATCTAGATGCATATAAAATTTCCATAATAGGTTCTGTAAAAAAGTTAGTTCTTATAAAAATATCTATAAGAAGCACTGTGAATCATTTCAGTTCCTACAAGTGGCCCTATAAATTAGTCAGTCCCTATTAAAGTCTCTATAAGAGGCTCCGTGAGTCGGTTAGTATTAAAATTTTTATTAAAAAATCTGTTAGTCAGTTCCTATTTTAATTTTTATGAGGCTAAGTCAGTCCCTATCAGAATACCTATAAGAGAGTCTTTGTAATCAGTCAGTCTATGTACTTGCCTTGGACAGTTTTTGTGTATTTAAAAAGTATTCTTTAGAACTAGAATTGAAAATAAATTTGTTTTAGAAAGAGCGACATTAAAGATCAACTTGGCTAAAATTAGTTGGATGAGATTAAAATCACCTAAAGATGAATTTTGTCTGAATAGAAGCCAAAAAATAAATTATTTTCAAGTGTGTGTGTGAGTGGATTAACATTTCAAGGAAAAAGATCTTTGTGCTTGCTTCAAGATAAAAATTGTGTCCTGCTAAATAAAAAAACAAGCATTTTTTCCAAGACAGAATATAGCATTAAGATATAAATTTTTCTCTACTGAGAGTTGATTATTGATTTAATGTTCTGTTTTTTTTTTTTTTTTTTTTTTTTTTTTTGTGTGTGTTTTGGGGAGAAGGGGTTATGATTATTTTTTTATGATGTAGCCTGCAGGGAAATACTGTCCAGGCTGATGTTAATCTTTTTGGTATAAGTACATACATATTCATGCGTGTGTCCTGCTGTGTGTATTTATGTAGGTGTAAAAATATATATGCATATAGGTATCTGGAGATATACAAGTAGAACATTTCAATATCTATAAAGTTTTCTCCTGAAAAGAAAACCGGTTCGTTGAAAAAATGTATGTATGCGTCAATGCCTTATTGTTTGTTGTTGTCGTCGTCATCAGATCATCATCATCAGCAGCAGCATCATCATTATAAGTGTGTGTTGTAATCTGAGATGAATATATTTATGATGAAACACTTGAAGGCACTGTCTATCTTTTTGTCCTGTGACCACAGTAGGTAAATTTGTAAAGTGCTAAGTAGTAAAAGGAAAAAGAAAAGAAGCGATGTTACCATTTTTACATCGTATACTGAAGCATAAATGGTAAAAAGTCCATTTACACATTTTTCTACTTTGTTTCCATCTTTGTTTTTTATCAGGGTTGGTCACCACTTATCAAGGTCCGAAGGTCACTCGAGGATAAGGATTAATACATGTCAGTTGTCTGGTAAGACACCCATTATTACCAGTAATCATTCGTAGACATTTATGCTGATGACACTACTATGTATGGTAGCACATCTAAGATCGTAAACAACCAAGTTCTCTCTGATTCTCTCTCCTCTGATCTTGAGCAAGTGGTACAATGGAGAAAGAGGTGGCTTGTTACTTTTAATCCATCTAAAACCAAGCTTTTATCTTTACATCATCAACGTTCTTATCCCCATCTGGCATCAATTGAAATGAATGGCTCTCGTCTTGGGGACAAAATATTAAAATATGAATGCATAAAACTTAGTGAGATTGGTAAATTGATAAAAATTGAATAAACACAGTTATCTCCTTTACAACATTAAACTTTTAAGAATGTTATTGAAGAGAAAAATAAAAGAAATATTAACATTGATTACTTATATGATGATAAAAATTAAAAGATAAATTTCAAATTTAAATTAATGACATAACGAGTTTGTAGTGAAGTTAATTTTAATTAATAATTTTTCGAATCAACCTTTTAATTACAATTCCTTTCTTAGAAATAAAATATTAAGCAAAATCAATTATGATATCATAGATGTAAACAAAAACTGATACAAAACTATCATAGATCAAGGAGAATATAGTTGGAACATGTGAATTTAAACCAGAATTTGTGGGTGCAGTTTAGTATTTAGAAAATAAACTAATTAAATAAATAATTTGAAGGAGAAAAATAAATACTTAATTTATAAAAACACACAGAGGATTAGAGTAACATTAAAATGGATAATTGGTTGAAATATAATTTAAAAAGTAGAAATATGAAAATAAGGCGATTTATAAAATCCACGGCTCATGGAAAATAAATAAAATTTAGAAAAGTGGAGTAGAGGTAGATTCAATTGCTTGATCTCTTAAATAGAGATGAGAAATTTGTTCATATATGCCTAAACAGTGTATTTAACCGTCTGAAGAGAGGCTATTTTTGGAATATTTTTCAACGACATAAAATTTGAAATTCTCTGAATGGGCATGAAACAATTGTAACAAATATGAAAGTACACACTATGATGCTCTTATTTTTCTATTTTATTGTCTTGATTTTGTGAAAATATTATATATATATATAATATTTAAAAAAAATCAAGACATATATCCACATATTAAATATGTATTTGGTTAAATCGCATATTTTGCAATCAACTCGATTGATTACCTGCTCTAGTCAGTGGCCAATCACTGTGCACTGGGAGGAAGATTCACATGTGACTTATCTTACAATATACTGTCTGCATTGCACTGTAGAGAACCTACTGTTGATTTTATAAAATTATTTTTATAAAAAGGCTTGAATTTAAGTTAAAAATGCCAAAGTCAAGTATTATAATTCAGTTGTGCTCTAAACAGAAACATTCATTTTGAACGCATTTCTAACTTATTAGAGAACCTTCTGTTTATTTTATACATCTGGCCCTTCTATTTATGTAGAAATAAAACTTCTTAAATGCACATCCAATGTAAGAGCATAAACTTTGGTCAAAATGGACTGTTGCTTCTTTAATCATATTTTTCCGATTGTTGATTTTCAATACCTACCAGAGGTATGCCTATGTAAAACCTATCTAAGAACACTTCCAGATACATGAATTAAATTTGTATGAATTTTTTTTTTTAATCGGCCCAGCCATTCCAGAGTTTATAGGGAACGAACTCACACTCTCACATACAGTGCCTTATATATATATTATATGTATGTGTGTGGATACATATATGTGTGTGTACGGATATATATCTGTATATATATATGTGTGTATATATGGCATAATCTTATTGACAGACCGGTTCTCATCAGTTAAGCAATGTTGAGCTTTGTTTGTACCAGATGGGTAATCACCTAGGAATTCTAGGTGCTGTATGTGCTCTGCGCTCATCTCAGCATTGTTACCAGTTATGAATCTCCACTTGCCACTGGTATTTAACAACGTTGACTCAGGAGAGGTGTGGTTAGAGATTGCGCAACTCTTGCCACAAAAATTCCATGCACAAAGTGGGTGGGCATAGTCTGTTAAAGACTGAAGGAAGCTACCATGTAGAATATAAAAGCGAAAATGTGTGTTTGTGTGTGTGTGTGTGTGTGTGTGTGTGTGTGCATTTTTTTTGTATGTCCGCCAAAGGCTTTTTTCGAGGATGAGGGGGGCTCTTGGGGTGGGGGGGGGTCATTAAATCTTACAACTTTTTATATACTATCTAGATTATAATATGTCCGGTTTACGAAATGAGGTCGTCTGAATCTTTTATGTTACAAAATTTGCGCTGTGATTTCATTTTCTCTACTACTATAGCGTGATGTTTGACCTAGAAAACCACACGTTCACGTTCGTTTAAACACCTGTTTTTTTTAAACGTTTAATTTCAAATTTCCTCACTTCTGCCCGCGAAGCGTTGTGGTAAGTTGTCAGGCTATTTGACTCAAGACTTCAGGTTCAAGCCCACCTCCCTACCAAATTTTTTTTTGTTTTACACCCAGGAAACGCCGGGCACCCGCACTAGTATATATGTAAAAGTGAAATTGTCTGTGTGTCTGTCTGTGTATGTACATTTCCCTACCAAATTACTCTGTCAATTTTCAGTCTGCAGACTCGAGATTTGACATAAGGGGTATTGAGATTTGGAAAATGTTTTTAATCGGTTTTCGGCCAGAAATTTGGTTGTCAAGGGGTCAAAGTTCAACGATTTGACCTTTGGAAACTCTATCAAACTCCTCCGCCAATTTTGGGTCTAAACACTTGAAATTTTAGATGTAGGTTCCTTGGACATGAGTCAAACTTATATATATATATATATATATATATATATATATATATATATATACATGTGCACATAAACTTATGAACAGTGCATAGGGTCCCAGCAAAGCTGGACTAAACTGCTAGTATATATATATATATATATATATATATATATATATATATATATATATATATATATATGAAAAATAGAATTTCATCAAATTTGAGGATATTTTAAGTAGTATGGTCTCTAAAGTAAATATGGTATATTCGTGACTGACATTTTTATCACTTTAGACAAACGATGACCAACGACCTCCATTGTTCCCACACTTTTGATGGCTCTGTGCCTAATTTGATCATGCTATATATTATTTTATTATATAAAGAATAGATAAGGTGTAGTACCTGTTCTACGTATATATAGTTTATTGGTCTCACAGGTTTACACTCTGTTGCTATATCAGACTTATAACGATTCAAGGCTTCAATAAATCCAACCTCAAAATGAACATGCTTTATTTAAGAGGACAAATTTTCATGCTGGGCTTTGCTTAGAGGAAAAATGTATCCATTCTGATACTACATTTCATCTTTTCTTTTCTCGATCAATGAAGGAGAATTTTTTTAGACAGAGTCAATTTTAATTTTTGTCCCAATCATGAGTTTCTCTGTTTTGGAGGAGCTGTATTTGCCTCACATTAAAAACTAATTATTGTGTCTATCTGGCTCCTGTGGGGAGCAAATAAATAGATATTCTTTTCTTTTTCTTACAATTTAAAACAATATATTTTCTTTTACAAACTGTTTTGTTATTGATAAGATTATTCGTACTACTGTTCTTAGTTTAACTTGAGAATTTTAATATCAACCTCGGATACTTGAGTAGATTAATCTAAGTCGGTCAGTCATGATTGAGCAAAAGTTTCAATTTTATAATTAAGGGGATAACTATGTAATGATTGTGTAGATCTGTATTTGTTTATAGTTTGTTTTTGTTTTTTTTTGCCTTGTTTTTTCCTTTCCTCTCTTTCTCTTTTTACATTAAAAAAATATTTCAATTTTATGTTAATCTTAGTTCTTACTAGAATTGCACACGTGGGCATAACAGAAAATACATTAGTTAACAATCTTTATTAAATGACTTTTTTTGAGTTTGAAGGTTCTATCATTAATACTGGCAATAACAATGAAGAATGACATAAAATTAACATTAACTTATACCTCGTTATAACTGACGAAGCAAGAACAATCTACCTCATGGATAAAGAAAACGCCCAGTTAGAAATTCTCTAAGCTTGTCCTTAGCTTACCTATTATGCTTTCACGTTTGAAAGATCGTCTGTAGAAGGTCGAAACGTTGTGAATATGATAACTAAGGTGAGAATAGTAGTTTAAATAATCTAAAACTGTTTTATATTGTTATAATAGAGAAAAAACAAGTTGCATTTGAAAGATTCTTCAAAGAATATAATTCAGTTTATTATTTTATTTCTGCTATAAAGACACTCAAGTGTGACAATGAACAATGAGATTGGAAATATCAAAGTGCATATAAAAACGAGTATATCACGTTGTGCTTATGGTTATATTGTTCTAGTTGCGATCTTATTCTATTTTACTAGTAGGCTAACAAATATTATAAGGCTCTGTTCAATCTTGACAGACTATGGATATCCACTGAATGGTCTTGAAAGACTATGGATACCCACTGAATCGATACCCACTGTATGGTGGCAAGAGTTGCGCAATCTCCAACCACACCTCTCCTGAATATTACATACTAGGTTAGAACACCTTGGAGAACACCTGTTTATTTCTTATATATAGCATGTTTAAACGTGAATTCATATTTATACATTTGTACAGATTCTCTATGTTCTACTTTGGGAAAAAGAGACTGTAAATAAAACAAAGAGAGCAATTTTGATGCTAATGGAAATGTTTTGGGAGAGTTAATTTAATGAATGATAAAACAATCACCGAACAAGCCTTGTGTAATCGTCTTGAATTTATTATTAAAAAAATGTGTTTTGTAAATGTGCAGAAACAACTGTATGGATAAAGATGAGTTTAAAACAAATTGGGAACATTTATTAAATTATTATATCATCATATTATTATGATCATCTCATTTGGCTTAATATACATTTTACATGCTGACATACATTAGACGGCTTCAATAAATTGATTTCCAAACTAATCTATCTCTGGACAGGTGTTTCTTTTTCCCTCTTTTACTCAGATCTATTTTTATCATTTCCTTCCTCGTTTTTCTTGATTTCTTATGAACTGAACCTGCTACCTCAACTGTTGTTCTAACCCAAGAACTTTCATCCATTCTTTCAATGTGGTCATGTCTGTACACATCTCTCTATACTATCCAGATTAAATCTTCGTCTGAGGTCATCAGAACTAAGCCTCTCTTTAAAATTCAAATTCATTGTATCATACTCATATAATTTCTCACAATGCAAGGTAATAAAACTTCTCAACAACCTTTATAGCTTCATTATCCATATATACTTTCTACACATATGACTGGTGAACAAAGTTGATGTAGATGTTCAATTTATGCACTTCCAGAAGGTGGTAATAGTTGTGATGTCTTAATAAAAAAAAAAACATATTTTCTATACAAACACCTATAACAAGCACTGGAAGGACTTGGAGAATCTGTGATGAAGATTATAATAAAATGATTGCTGCGTTTGCAAAACTTCATTTGTAAACAGCTATTGATTTGATGTTTTCAAAACATGTTATGATGCACCTTATAAATAATTTCTAAATTTCTGTCTATGCACTAATTATCTATAACAAAATGATGAATGAATTTTGTGATAAATTTGGGTTTGGGTTTACTTATCCTCCTGTGAAAATAGCAAGACCGTATGGTCACAATTTGTCTCAATACAAAAAAAGATGTCTGTTTTTTAAGTTACATTGTGCGCTAATGAAAACAGAACTAGACTTCATTTGTGGATGAAAAAAAGTTTAAACTGTGTAGTACACACAGAAGAAAATTTTTATTTTCCATATAATTTTTTTGAAGCTTGGAAGTCCCAAACTTGAGCAAACATGGTTCACAACAGATTGTGCAGATGCCATTGCATAAAAACAGCAGACATTCTGCCGGTTCGTCCATCATAAGTCAAATACAAATAGATAAACATTTATAGAAATCATTGTAAGAGAGAAATAGTGACAGCCAAAAGAAAGCATGCTGAAATAACGAAGAATCGCAAAAGATAGGAACTCATGATTTCTAGAAAATCTATAATAGTGTAGTGAATAAAGAACAATCAGTAATTCCACCACTATCTAACAACTAGAAGATCGCATGCATGGCAACTGAGAAGGCCGATCTGATTGCCCGGCGATTTGCCCCCAACTCCACCTTAGAGCCAACAAATAACTCCCTCCCAAATTTTCTTCTGTGAACTAAAGTCACACTTCATGATCTGAAAATCACCCCTTCTCATATCCGCGATATCATAAAATACTTAGACCCCTCCAAGACGTGTGGGCCTAATCTCATCTCTGTTATACTAATTAAGAAATCTTCAGCTGAGCTAGCCCCCATACTTTCCAAACTCTACAACAAATGCCTGGCTGAATCCTGCTTCTCTAATAGCTGGCAGATGGCCTCTGTAGTACCAGTGTACAAGAATTCTGGTGAATAGACTAATCCTCTCAGTTATCGTCCTATCAGTCTCCTCCCTCTCTTTGCTAAAATCTTTGAGAATCAATCAAACACTAGTTGACCACCTTGCAAAAGCTAATCTTCTCTCTCTCAAACAGTATGGATTTAGGTAAGGTCGTTCTACTACAGATATTTTAATAGTCATCTCTGAATGCATATACAATGCACTAGATAATGCGAAAAAAGCCAGGGCTGTAGCCTTTGATATATTAGAGACCTTTTACAACGTCTGGCATGAAGGGCTGCTAATGAAAATTAAATTGTACGGTGCCTGAATGAATGCTAAATATAATTAGATCCTTCTTAGACAATAGGACGATCCAGGTTATCATTGATGAACGTACATCCAAACAGCATAACATTAATGTGGGAGTGCCTTAGGGGTCGATCCTTGGACCACTATTATTCCTGATATTCATAAACGACCTCTCTGATAATATTGTGTCCGAGATGGGTATATTTGCTGACGATACAATGCTCTATAACATGCACGAGAGAAGAACGAATGTACACAAATCTAAGACAATGGGAAATCCTTAGAAAATGATCTCCAGACTAGTGGAATGGGGTCAAAAATAGACGGTAACATTTAATGCTAGTAAAACTAAGCTGCTATCTTTTAACAATTACAAGAAACCTCCCCAACAACCGATATCCACGACAAATGATACTCTACCTGAGAATCCTTCCTTCAAACTACTCAGCTTTATATTCACAGGCAGTATGAACTGGAAAATGTACATTGAGGATATTGTGAAGGCTGCTGCAAAGAAGATTGGTTCCCTCTATCGTGCTGGACGACTTACACCTGAGAGTATCCTGAAACATGTACAATAACACAAATATAGTTGATTTTTCAATGCGATTTTTGAATTTCTTGTCTGTACCAATTTATAATGTTCTTGATAATCTAAATTTCAGTTTTTACTCAAAGATGTAATTTTCTAATGAGGCGATAGGTTGAATTTGTTAAGGTCAAAAATCATGTGGACAAATACACAAAAATGCACATTTATTAGCATAGATGTATTTTTTATTTTTTTTTGCATTCAAAGAAAGAAATTCGAATTATTTATTGTAAAAACAACTTATTCCTTAGGATTATTTAAGTTGTCTTTACGTTTAAAAATGAATCTTTTGAAACATATTTCTTTTATTACTATTTTAAGATCATTCTTTTCTTTTCTTTTTCTAGGTAAGTCTTTCCTGTATTTTGGATTTGATAACTTGAAAAAAAGGACTAAAAGGTAACGTAAACTATATATATATATATATATATATATATATATATATATATATATATATATATATATATATATATATATATATTGTGTGTGTGTAATGTATGGAAAGATCAATGGAAAGGTGAAAGCATCACAAAAATCAAAAACACATTAGTAGAGTATCATTTCGTTTCTTTAAATAAAAAATAACGAAATATTAGTCCTCCATTAAACTTCTCCTCCAAATCCGTTTTCCACATCTCCAATGGTTTCACATTTTCATACATTTTTACATACATTGTGTGTACACTTATGTTGCGCGTATATCTATCAATCTATCTATCTATCTATCTATCTATCTATATATATATATATATATATATATATATATATATATATATATATATATATTATATATAGCAGTCAAAGAAGAGACCATGTAACTTTGTCTGCTGAATCCATAAACGGTCATCAAATTCATTTCTCTTTTTCATTAGTTTCCTCTTCTTTTTTTATCTCTCTTTTCTTCAGCTGTTTTGCTGTTTCAATCTAAAAATATCATTACTTCTTTTATATACCTTTTATATATCTGAAGGAAGAATTATTGTATCTCATATAAACAGAATAAAGCCTTTTTTCATTAAAATTTTCACTTATGATTTTACACCATAATGCCAAATATTTCCCCTTTTTCTCCACAACCTCCTACACACATATACATACTCACATGCATATATATATATATATATATATATATATATATATATATATATATATATATATATATATATATATAAAGAATAAGAGAGAAAATGTTAGTATCATAGGAGAAATAACCAAGGTGTACATCACTTGTAAATAGCATTTGTATTTTTAACACTATACATTATTTTCATCTTCTAATGATACTCTTGGTTTTACGGAAACATTATAAACGTAACACACGAGGCTAAAGATACCAAATATACAGATATGATAAGCATCAAAATATCAACTAAATAATTGGTTACATTCGATATCTTTAGCCTTATAGGATGAGTTTCCAACGTTTCTGTGAAACCGAAAGTATCGATTGGATGAGTGTGTGCGTGTTGATTAATTTAGCATTCCACGTATGTTCCTAGAAATGCATTTTGAAAATGATGAGTGGTGTTTTTGAAGCATAAAGCGATGTTGTTTAATACATTTATATATATATTATATATATATATATATATATATATATATATATATATATATAATATATATATATATGAGTATTGTGTATATACATATATGTATGAATATTATGTATATATATATATATATATATATATATATATATATATATATATATATATATATATTATATATGCATGTATTTTATATATGTATCTATGCATTTTATGTATATATATATTTTATACATATATGTATGAATATTATAATATATATATATGAATATTATGTATATATATATACATACATCTATTCAATATATATATATATGCATTATTTAATATATATATATATATATATATATATATATATATATATATATGTATATGTATAAGGAATGAAAAAATATACCAGCGGTGGTTGACGTTATGTTTAAAGAAAAAATAGAAAAAACCGAATGAAATTATTAAAAAATCAACGTTTCGTCCCTGTTTCAGAGGACATCTTCAGGATAATTGAAATAAAAATGTGATAAAAGAAAAAGTCATAGATCGTGCGAAAGAAGACAGTTTTTTAAAATCCAACCCATGTCGGGAAAGGACGAATATGTGTGCGTATGGGAAGGTTGTTTGATGTCTATATATACAACTTTTAAAATGCATTAAAATAAATATGTACAACTTTTTTTTTTTTTCATTTTTTTCATTTTTATTCTTTTTTTTTTATTTATCATTTTTATTTCAATTATCCTGAAGATGTCCTCTGAAACAGGGACGAAACGTTGATTTTTTAATAATTTCATTCGGTTTTTTCTATTTTTTCTTTAAACATATATGTATATATATATATCAGAACAGTTGAGCACTATGAATATATTTAATCAAAATAAAGAAGAATATTTATCAGCCTTGAAATATAGTGGATACAGTAATAAATTAACATATAATAACAACATTACACTCTAGACTAGATGCAACCCTGTTCCCATATAAGATCCCCAGAGAGTTCTTTGCCATGTAATGCCAGGTTGGAACTTTCACTGACTAGTATGAGAGAATGCGAGATCTGCACTACAAATTTAAACACACCTGCTCCCTATGCACCCGTGAGCCTAATAACAATAATGGGTCACATGACATTTTGGAGGGAAAAATGACAAGCAGTACTCAATTTGGACATTTAAGGGTGTAGTTTCTTAGGGGTGAGCTCACTTTTGTTGGCAGGTGTTTATCTTTTGAATGGTTATATTTTGAGTTATTTTGTGAGTAAAATATATAACTTCTGTTATATAAGCTGCACAAATACTACTTTTCATTGTGTCAAAATGTCATTTTGTCAGTGTTGTCTCATTAAGAGATATCTGCAGAAATGTGGGGATATACCCACTTTTGAGATATATATATATATATATATATATATATATATATATATATATATATATATAGTAGTAAGTTATAAAACTATATATGACAGGTTATTGAATTTTTAGTTATTAGTAAAATATAATAGTATGTCCATATATAAAAACACGAGGTAACCACAACTCTTGCATCAGCCTGACCAATTCTCACGAGAATGAAACGCAGAATATTCTGTGTAGCTTAATTGCCATGTATATTTTTACAACTTACTACCTAACTCTACCTATGTTGAAGTAAATACTGAAAACTTATGCATAAAAGTATATTTTCATATATTAATTCATGTGATAAAATTATGTAGTCATATACATATAATTTTTGTCATATAATAGGTGTCTATACATGGAATAGTAATACACACAATAATATTGACAGAACACAAAATATCAAATAAAACTTCATCCACCTTATCTTCTTCTCTTCTCTATATAAATAAAATGAACTCATTTTTTCGCGTCTGATTTTGACATTAATAGGATTAAAAATCAAGATATTTCATGCAAATATAATATGCACAAACGGCAGAACAATATCTGAGGTGTGTTATAGGCTTATTATTTCTCAAATTCCTCGATAATCTTAGATTTCTATACTTTTTCTGCTGAGAAGTCACTGCCAAAATCGGTTAAGATCAATGGAAGTGGTAAAATATTTTCTCTCTAATAAATTCCTCCTCCCCCTGCAACCACTTAACACCGTTTGGGGATCGTTCACAAGGAACAGTTGAGAAGAGAACACCGGTTTGGCTTCGTAGTTCTTTCATGTGAAGTTATTTAAAATCACTAAACTAAGCTGCAGTGCTCTGTGGTGTAGTGGTTAGCGTGCTGGACAATTCACATTATATTTTCACGTTCGCGCCGACCTACCGTAGTCGTTTTTTTTTTTTTTTTTTTTTTTTCCTAAACAACTGGAATGGACTTTTCTTGGTGGCCGAACTGTTAACGTTGCAGATGTTTTTTTTTTGTTTTTTTTCACACTTTATTTTCCTACTTTTACTCATGACTCCGGGTTTGATCCTTCCTACTTACCTACCATAACATTTTTTAAAACTCCCCCCCCCCGTCCCGGAAACAAACACTCGGGCAACGCCGGGTACCCCCGCTAGTATCAAATAAAACTTCATCCACCTATGCTTAAATATCAAGTTTTAAATGAAATACGGATTGATAGTATAAGGGTGCATCTGCAGCATTGTGAGTTCTATGATAAAGAAGATGTAATGCCTGATTTGCTCTAAGAATGTTCACAGTTCGTTTCTTGGGGACAGTTGTCGTCATTTGAAATTTAAAAAACTTAATGAAAAGAAAATCTGCTTCTTTACTGCTATTTGAAACAGTTGGTGATTTTTCCTCAGTTATCCAGAAAACTCTACATCTCACCAAGAATGGTCAGATGCTGCAATGTACACTTCTAAAAACACAGAAAACTAAACAAAAAAGACAAAATAGTTACTAGAATTAAAGATGCCAGAAAAGAAGATTAGTTAAAAATAAATAAATAAACGATGATAAAAACATAGCTCTATTAAAAAAGATATTGAGCTCTTTGTTTAAGATATTCTGTCTTAATTTGGTATTCTTATTTTGAAAGGTCATTTTTCTTGAATGATCCAGAAGACTATGCCTAAAAAAATAAAACACAGGAAACTAAACAGAAAAGACAAAATTGTCACTATAATTTCCGATCTCAGAAAATTAGATTGTATTGAAAAAAAAAAAATAACCTAAATGAATAATTATTACCAGAATTGTATAATTGTCAGAAAGCAATCGTTGTCTCAGAATTGAGACGTAAAAAAAAAATCTGAAAGAACCGAAAACGTTTGATTCAGCTGGTTCAGCACGGTTGGTGCAGAAAGACAAATCAAAATGTCGGTTGCTGAGGTGTTTTTAAAAATGCACTAACATATAGAATTGTCAATGCATCTTTGCACTATAATTAAAAATGGTGAAACTTGTGTCATCGTATTGGGAACCTTTTTCAGCTGCTGACGGTGAGCTCCGTTTCCATTAAAAAGTCAATTATTTCCTTAAAACACTGGAGAATATTGCAGAAATATTTATTTCCATACAATTGGAAATATGTTTTCTTAAAAACAAACAAAAGAAAAACGTATACTATTATTTCAACAAGACAATTCTCTATTTATTATTACAAAAACCAGTAAAACAAACGATATTGAAGGCAGCTCCATTCGATTCACGTTTTATACACTTTTTGTTTCATTTATATTTTAAAGTTATCAGAAATCAAGGCGCTCCTTCTTTGGCTCAACACTTGATTTCTATATGCCATGTATAGTTATTTCAGTGTTTTATTTTATTCTTTTTTACCTCTTAAATATTTAGTTAATAAAGAAGTGAGGAGCATTAATTTTCTTCTCACTTTTTGTGTTATGTTTCTTGTGTTTTCTTGGTTTTACAGGAGTATCCATCTTTATGATGTTATTAGAGGCAATATCACTTGGTGAAGGTGCAGCATACCTCGTATAAGTCAGATAGAAGTATTAGGCTAGTGCAAAAATAATGTCGTTTTGGACAGTCAACTTCATGTCAAAAACGACATTATTTTTGCACCAACCTAATAGCTATTCTGATAGTGCACCATATATCGTATAAATCAGATAGAAGTAGCTTCTCTGAAGGAATCTTATCTAGGCTTCAAAAGCTATGTTATTTTGCATATTTAATAAGGGTTTATTTGTAGGGGAGAATTCGTGTCAAGTTTACGTCAAGTTATCCTAAAAAAAAAACTGTACAGACAGACCTTAAACACTCGAGGATAGTGCTTAGTAATTATTCAATTTCTTTCCATAGGCATCCCATTTCTGTCCTTTATATCGTTATAATAAAGATTGTGTTGATGAAAACCAAATATTCACTTCCAAAAATATCTGGTCTTATATTAACGTTACTAGGAAACTTTTTTTAAATTAAGGTTAAATGAAACTATATTGAAGCTATGACTATTTATAAAATGCTGTCTGCAAGTTTATTCAAGTGGTTTAACCTTTTAAACACCCCTGGTAATGAACGAAGACCATCTATTTTATAAAGGCCAGTTGTCTGTGTATATGTGTGTTTCTAAATTCAGATAAAAGTAAAAAAAAAAAAAAAAAACAATTACAAAACAAAGAATCACAAAGTTGATAGTTTCTTCATTAGCGTTGCCCTAGATGAATAATAGCTAAAATTTTGAAAAAAAAAATATTCAGTCTTAGGAGGTCAATTGGGCCAGGTTTCACAGAGGAGAGGGTCGGTTTTTCAGCTTTATTATTTACTAATTTGGAAATAAAACGTCGACTCATTACTCTAGAAATCTATTATATAAAAGTGAGTTACCAGTGTGTATGTTCAGCTAGGGAAGAATGTACTGGGTGAAAAAGAAAGAGAGGTTTGGGGAGAAAAAGATATAGAGAGAAAAGCTTTGATAGAAATAGATTACTTTTGCCCTGCACAACGCTGAGTAGCCCTACTAGTTTTATATAATTTTCATTCCTTTAATCGTAATTTACCAGGAATTCAATGACGAATTTCTGCTGCTGACGCACATTCATGACAGGGGTTGCTTTCTTAGAGTCTCACACCGTCAATATCTGCAACAGATCGATTAAATTTTCGGGGCATGAGTGCATAAGTTCAGTCATCATAACAATGTACTTTGCAACCCCTTCTGATTCATTTAGATTAAAAAATAGGAGGCATTACTTTTAGAACGTCTCTCATAATTCCCATTCTTTTACTTTTAACCGTAATTTGAATTTAGAGAGTCAGTGGTTTATCATGCCATGAGAGTGTAAATTACTAAAAAAAAAGGTTTAACAAGAAATCTTTGATCGAATCTACTGAGTTTTTACAAGCTACTGAGGTGGACACTCACAGAAACTTCCTTCGCTGCTAATATGCGACCCATGTGGAGCAGAACGAGCAACAGCGAAACTAAGATGACAAAGAAATAAAGTAAAAAAATTTTAATTAAAAAAGTAATTATCTCTAAGATTTTAGTAAGATGGAATGGCGTCCCTTTCTCATTACAGTGACTTGAACAATGTGAATACTGACCATTTTGACAACCCATCTCTTTTCTGGATGGCATAATAAGCGCTATGATGTGCATATAGTTTTATATATAACATTTTAGTTTTTATTTTGTTTTGGTTCAAAGATACCTATTTTTCCTTGGATATTGTTATTGTGTCTTCTTGAGTACAAATGAGGATGGATGCTATTGTGTCTTCTTGAGTACAAATGAGGATGGATGCATCCCATTCCAAAGAAAGACACTGTCTACAATTTTTTTGTGTTACTTTGTATAATTAAAAATAAACATCTTCTGGAAACAGCTGTTAACGACTTAATAGCATTGTATATACTTTTATTTAAAATAGGACTTGCAGATACAATTATTTCCAAATAATAGTAAATATATTATATCACATTTATTCGAGAAGTTTTCTCAAAAAAATACTGGGCCGATCTGGATAAAATTTTGTATGGATCTTTGCGATGATAAGATGCAGTAAACTAAGTATGAGCAGTTAGACATGAACAGAGATTAGTATTTAATGCAAATATAAGCACAAATTTAACCATATTCAGCCATCAATTTGGCATAAAACACTCATTCTAATTCAACAGTTTATAACATTTGTCCATTTTTAACAGGCAAGTATGTGTTGTTTTTTCAGAATTTGAAGTTTAACCACAAAACTTTATATATATATATATATATATATATATATATACTAGCATAAGTGTCCGTCGTTGACTGGGTTCAAAAACAGCCTACAGAAAATGGGCTCTGATTTATGAAAGTATGATAGATTATGAAAAGGAAGGGTTGTAAAGAGATAGCTTCGAATTCGGGGGTATCAAAACCAAAGCAAAATATGATGAAAGTAAAAATAAAATAGATAAACCCCATAATTTATTATACCATACCTGTTCACACTGAAACACTTATCACAATATTCTGTGGATCTATATTAAAAAACCTTGTTAAACTTTGTGACATATTTCCATACTCTGGAGGTCAGGCGCGAACGAACACCCCATAATTTTATTATACCATATTTCTTCAAACTGAAACATAGTTATCAAAGTATACTTATGCAGATAGATATGAAAAGTCTTTATTAAAGTTTGTGCCTATTTCCATTCTATGGAGGCCAGGCGCGAACGCAGACCCCACAATTTTATTATACCATCCCTATTTAAGTTAAAACATACTTATCAAAGTATTCTTATGTACATCTATATTAAAAACACTTGTAAACGTTTTTTTTTAATTTTTAAATTTTTTATTTCCATACTTTGTGAACCAGGCGCGAACGCAGACCCCACAATTTTAATGAACCACTGTTCTGCAGGATCAAACATACCCATTCCTGTGTCTCGATACATCTTCTATCATTATATGTAATCAGTTTTTTAAAATAGTCAACCATATAGGAGCCTATTCGTGACCACACACACACACACACACATTCAGCTTTATATTATATATATATATATATATATATATATATATATATATATACAAACACACACATCAAGTTGAAGGTATTCAAGAAGGAAAACTCATGAATTAAAACGAAGTTATTAAGAGTGCTCAATAAATAAGAGCAAAATATTATATTTTTTATTCATATAGACAGGTGTTACATGGTTGCTGCGCTGAGCGTGCTAGTATTTCGGATAGTTGGTTTATAGGGGCCGGACGTCCTATGTCAGACGAAGTAATGTGTCAATGGAGGCATCAGATTCTCAAATGGAAGAAATGAAGTATATATTTTTTATTTATAAAAATAAAATGTTAAAATGCTAAATTTAAACGGATGGGTGGGTATTTTTATAAATAGAAAACAATATTTCATTTCTTATTAGCATGTTAAGTGTAGCGACTATGTAATATTTGTCTATATACAAAAAAAAATTAATATTTTGCTCTTTTTTATTGAGAACTCTTATATATATATATGTATGTGTGTGACATTAACTCTATTGCATCGGCTGACGGGAACTTTTGGTTCTTGCCAACTAGTTGTCCGAAGCATTGGCGTGTTCGGTGTGGCGACAGTGTAGTGTTTGTCTATATAAATAAAAATATTATTTATATATATATATATATATATATATATATATATAATTATTAAATACCTAGACATTAGTCTTTCATCCTTTCGCGAATCTTCAGTGCAGGGTATCACGATTAACACCAGTCGATAGATCCGAACCTGGCGACAGAAACCATCTCTGGCTTCATTAGCAAAGACCATATCCATTCAGTTACCGTTAAGCACGTGAAATAATATTGAAATTTAAACATTTTATTTTGAAATGTTTTTTATGTCAGTCAGAGTGATGATTGTATGATGATCTGTGCATAAGAGCTAAATCGACCAACTTTATATATATATATATATATATATATATATATATATATATATATATATATATATATAAAGTTGGTCAATTTAGCAATTTAATTATTATAGTAAAATATATATATATATATATACATATATATATATATATACATAAGCGAGATAAGACACTGATAGATATTACTTGAAGTAATACTTTCAAGATGATCCTAGCCAAAAAGGAAAAGCTCAATATTTATGAATAGAGCAATACATAAGTTTGGTGGTTGAGTTTTGGGTTCTGGAAAAGCAACATATGGACACATGTGTTCGAGTTGAGAATGTTTTGTTTGACAGGGGGAATTTGTGGAAGGTGTTGTGTTAGTTTCCTTAGTCCATGGATTTCACTTGAGTACATGCGCATGTATGCACACCCGGCTGTATAAGTAGTTCCCTTTTCTAATATGTGTGCTTGCGTGTATGCGTTATGATGTGTATATATGTAATTGAGTACACATGTGCATTAGTATAAGGATGCGTGTGTATATAAGTCTGTATTTATGTATGCATGGTATGGATCAGTGTTTGTGCATATGTGTATACTATGTATATGTGTATGTATATGTGCGTGTGTATGTGTTTATATCTGCACTTATGTTTAGGTTTGACAGATGGATATACAGGTAATTATTATATAAATAGTTAAATTCAACCACGTTTTGGTAACCCCACAACAAGCCCTGCATTTAAATCAAATCTCCCAATTATAAAAAATAGTTAATGAACCACAGTATATAAAGCAGTCTCTCAAACATCGATTCCAACCCAACGAACAGCAAAACAAACTCATCCATAGATCGCCTCCAAACAGAAATATATACATTTTAAATAAATTTTAAATAAACTTAATTAAACCAGATCACACTACGACAACAAGTGTAATGAACTAACTGTATCTCAGTTAATCAAGTTACCTTTAAATATACACTCAAAATTAAAATAACCCTTAAACTTTCTTAAATAAGTAACCCTCCAAGTATTCAAAAATTTCAGACCATGACTCGGCTCTATCTCCACCTCACCCGCTCACCCATCCACACAGCATAAACAGCACACCCACCCCATATCACGCACACTCCCATTGAAAATCACAAGAATATCCATTTCCCATTTGAACTTAAAATCAAGAGGTCAACCCTTTTAAAGAATACTAAAATACAAATCTCCCTCCCTGAAAAAATTCCATTAAGCACCTGTAAGCTTGCCCAATTTTAATCCTCCCTCTCTCTCTTTACCCTCTCTACTTCACCCCACTCTCCTCTTTCCCTCATCTAAAAGGCTTCCCTCACCCACTATCAACAAGAAAGCGAACTATCTTTCTACCAGGACTTGCACCAGAAGCTAATCGTCCAACGCACCGTTCTGAATATCATCTCCCGGATTATTTTGCTGCCTATACTATTGATTTTGAGGTCCATTGCATACATAATTCAATGCTCAAATTCTATTACTCATGGGGATGATTACAATGGAATGGTATATCCACCAAACATCGGATACACTTTGTCAACACCGAGAAAGCTTTTGGACTACATCAACCAACGCACACTCAACGCCCCAACGTATACGGCTGCCCGGTATACCTTTCGAAAAATCAATAAAGAGCAATACGCTTTTGCTATATGGGAATATTACCTTCTCCCCTGGACCTATTTTCTGCCCACCTGGATTTATAACTCCGAAGGACATTGTACTCCTTCCGATAATGGACTACCCAGGTTGTATCAACTTCTCTTTTCATATAATTTTTCCATATAATTATCTACAACCACTCAAAAAACTATTTTCAATAATTGTGCTGAAAAGCGAAATAAGCATCAATTCACAGCTGAACATTTTGCTAACCGCATCTCATTTCCTCTGATGATATGACCATTATTGAAAATTAATGGATTAAGAAAATTAAAATAACCTCTTCTATATATTCCTTTTGTCAAGCAATAAATTCTTAAATCGAATATATGTCTTTATATGTTGTTTTTTTCAGAATTTAAGATTTAACCACGAAAAATATATTGCTCTATTCTTAAATATTGAGCTTTTCCTTTTTGGCGAGGATCTCCTTGAAAGTATTACTTCAAGTAATATCTATCAGGATTTTTCATCTGAATTTTATCAGTGTCTTATCTCGCTTATATATATATATATATATATATATATATATATATATATATATATATATATATATATATATATATATATGGTATGTAGATATTTATCATTGAACGAGGTACTCAGTCATTTAGTCTGAGAGTGAGTCTAATTATGAGTATGAGTATTATGCTGATTTGCATATTATTTAAAGGTTCATCGAATATGCATCAATAGTTCAAGTGCCATTATCGTTTTCAATATAGCATATATAATGTTCAACTATTCAATTGAGTAAGACTCAAACGAAACTTATTCAAAGCACTTTTACCTATTGATGTAATGTGTGCTTATTTCCTGACTCATTTGTTGTAAACATCATTAAAAATTTAATTTCTTTTTATTTTTCTGATTTGGAAGCTAATTTGTGCTCACATTTGATTAGTTCGAGTTGAACTCGTTTTCATTCTATCAATAAATGACATTAATAAATCATTATTTTAAAAAGAATCAACAAAATTACGATTGTGTAACATCGTTTATAAATTATCATCAGCAATATTGAATTGAAATGTATTTGTGATTTAATAATGGAAAATTTTAATCAAACCGACCAATATTTCATGAATAAATCATATTTTTCAATTTTGGTTATTTTTGTTTGTAACTTTTCAAATTCATTTAATGTCACATTTGTTTTTACATTACAGTCGTTTCTACTGGGAAATATCATGATATGAACTTATTGATCGTACTGTCACTTAAATAATATATGTGTGTGTATATACATATATATGTGTGTGTGTATGCATATATATGTGTGTGCATGCACACACACACACACACATATATGTGCATATGAACACATAGTTATCTTTGTGGAATTCTCAGTATTGGGCGTAAATAGCATTTTATCTACGAAATCGATACTTATATTCTACCTGGTCACTTATTTACGGAATTGTTCATTCTGTGTTAGTCACATAATGGAAAGAAATTCCGATTTAACCTTTCCATTATATCTGAGCATAAATATATATTGGCATATACGCATCGAGTTACCCATCGATTAGATGCATAACTTAATTGATTATGGTGATCTTATTTTAAAGTTAACTTGGTGTCAACCCACACCCTTGCCCTAATAAAAAGATTGTATATTAATAAATTTGGTATAATCTCTGAAACGATCGTACACATATTTACGTAGTTTACGATTTAATTCTTGGATCATATGTAAATGATTATGTATTAATCTTTGTTTACCTGGTATTCATTCACCCCCTTCTCTCTCTCTCTCACTCTCTCTCATATATATATATATATATATATATATATATATATATATATATATATATATATATATATAATGTGTGTGTGTGTAAATTCTGTATAAAATCATGTAGATTTACAACAAATTTTATTGTTTGACAAAGGAGTACAAAAAATTAATAAAGTTTTTCCTTTAATTCGTGGAATTTCAATGAACGGCTCATCTCATCGTAGGAAATGTTATTAGCAAAATAGATGTGGGTAATTATAAATTTTCCTTATTAGCACATAAATTGAAAATTAAAATTGAAATAATGGTGTAAAAACGATACTCCAAGTTAAGAGTGAGGATACAGGAACAGTTTTAAAATCCAATGACTACTGGTATGTTCCAGAATGAATTGCGTTTTTTTTTAAGCATATTCCAAGCTGGAAGACAAAATCCAAGTCATACATGTGTGGTAATTCATTATTTTCAATATGGTGGAACCTTTGAAAAGTCCTTTAAATAACTTGATATTCGTGCAAGCAAAATACTGGAATGAATTAACTGAAACGCAGTTTTTTATTAACTTTTTGCCGATAAATTTCTTCTGTTGTTAACTTATATTAAATGAATTATTTTTCTTATATCAAAGTTTGTAAAGGTGTTTAAAGTATAATACAATGTTGAATAAACTAAAAACGGGAAGAAATTCTCAAATGCTCTTGTCAGCTCTATATGAGCAATATAATTAATTTAAAATATATGTATATTTAGAGAGAGAGAGAGAGAGAGAGAGAGAGAGAGAGAGAGAGAGAGAGAGAGAGAGAGAGAGAGAGAAACTTATGTAAGGTTAGTGAGAGAGAACCCAAGGAATGTGCTCGATTATAAATAAATTATAAAAACAAGATCGCAATATTTATTTATATATGTGTTACAGACGATTAGCACAACATCGACACTGTCAGTTTCAAATCCAAACAAAGAGAACCGATCTCTGGTCGCCTATGTCAAATGTCGGAAATTTATCCTCTTTCAGATAAATTCGATGCGAAACTAACAGCCTGCAGAAAAAATAAAAGGATGAAATAAAAAGAGAGTGTGTGTGGGGGGGGGGGGTAAAAAATAAAATAGAAAGGTCTTGTTTTAAAACGAAGAAGAGATTTTATTTACATTAAAGTTGCAATTTTTTTGCTTTGCAGGCATTAAATACAAAAACAAAGAACGCCAAAGTAACAAAATATAATAATAAAAATTAAAAAAAAAACGCTGGTTCCTATATTGAAAATGTTGTATCAACGAACGAATACAGTATTAAAATTTACAAATAGGAGTACTTTCTAATAATAACTCTACAATAATTTTAAGGAACGTACTCATAAATTGATGGCAGACAGCACATATGCCATTTTTTCAATTTAAAGTCTTTTAAAATTACTTTCCTTCAAAATATGTGCAAACCGGAGCCACATAAATAAAGTTTTCAGAAGTTTGCCTCGTCACGACCGGATATTCTTTGCCGGGTTGTACTTCTTTGAAGCAAAGGCTCGGGAAATTCAACATCTGCGCTGGGCAATGAATTCACGTCCAATCTCCTCGCCGCTGGAATCCAAAAGAGGCCTATTTTCGCACTGGGACTAGCAACGTCATCATCAGGGAGCTAGCACCGCCCTCCAATTCAAATTAAAGTGAGTTTCGTACGAATCCAAAATATATGAAACTAAGATCAATAAAAGATACGAAGTACAGAAAATTAAATATAAGAACCAGAATAAAAATATAATAAATGTATACAGGGGATGCACAATTATTGTTACAAAAAATTTCCAACACAAAATCTTTTCAGCCTCTGTTTATATTTGTCTCACCACGAAGGCTACGTTTGGATTTGAAACTAACGGTACCGATGTTTTGTCTGATCTTCTATAAAACACACACACACTGCTCTCTTCCTTCTTCTTCCCCTTTCTCCTTCTTCCCCATTTCATCTCCCCCCTATTCCCTCCTTTCATTTCTTTCTTACGCCTCTCAATCCCCTTCCCTCCCCTCCACCATTCACTAGAAGCCCAAGTAATGGCCAACAGATCCGGGTAAATCCTAACCATTTTGCAGATACAAATAGGAATACTAAAATAAAACAAATAATAAAAATGGAATTTAAGATACACTTACCCTTGAAATCTCAGACGAGCAGCGGCAGCAGACAGGCGCACCGCATACTTGTTTAAGATAACATCTACATACACTTTGGCTTTACAACCTAACTCCTCAACCGCCTAACCCTACAAACTCTATTCCCTAACACCAACATGAAAATGAATGAATAAAGACACGTGTAAATCAGTAAATAAACAATTAGGAAAATTAATAAACTAACAAATTCGCACCTAATCAACCTTGTTCTCCGCACAGCTGAACCTTCAACTCCATGACTCGTTTACAAAAAAAAATGGCTTCTTTGCTGAAAGTTTATTTTCGTTTTTTTCTTAAGAATTCCGCTTTTGAAAATAAGCGTTGTTCCCTGAAGAGGTCTCTAACTACTAAATACTAGAAGACTGAAACCTGCTCATGACTGTGTAGCAAGAAATTACTGCTTATGTAAAGACAAATTGAAAATGTAACTTGCTCTACTTCCGTATTGAGCACTCTTGTAATAACCTCGTTATATTTCACTGGTTACAGTACTTTTGAAAAGTAGCAACCTCAAATTTATATATATATATATATATATATATATATATATATATATATATATATACAGTGATGATCATATTTATTGGCACGGTAAAATAAAAGTTAAATTTTGTCTAATAAATTCTAAAAAAAGGGATTAAATTAAAGAAAATAACAAAGTATATTATGTATTTTTAACTGGCCTTTCCGATGCAGCAATCGGATTTTAGAAAAAATAAATAACAAAGGAACAACAAACATAATTGCAAAAAACCCTTGTTCAAAATTATTGGCACAATAATCAATTGTATAGTCTTTGGCCTTGATTACCTTCCTCAGTCGCTTTTCATAGTTTACAACCAAGTTGTTGCACTCTTCAGTAGTAATTTTAGCCCACTCTTCCTGACAATAATCCTCCAATTGAATAAGATTCTTAGGCTTCCTTTGCATTACCCTCAATTTTAATGTTCTCCATAAATTTTCAATTGGATTAAGGTCTGGGCTTTGTGATGGCCACTCCAAAACATTAATATGATTGTCCTCAAGCCATTTCTTAGTCAGTTTAACCGAATGCTTTGGGTCATTATCTTGCATGAACCACCAACGACGACCAAGCGAGAGCTCTTTAGCAGAGTCTTTCATGTTTTCATCCAATATTTTAACATAATCTTCCTTTTTTATGCTACCTGTGACCTTAACAAGTCGCCCTGGTCCAGAGGCAGCAAAGGATCCCCAAAACATCAAACTGCCTCCACCGTGCTTCACTGTGGGTATGGTGTTCTTAGGCAGGAAAGCTTCGCCAGATTTTCTGTAAATATAAGACACTTTATTATGGCCAAATAACTCTATTTTCGTTTCGTCAGTCCATAGAACACGTTTCCAGAATGCAACATCTTTATCAATATGACGTTTTGCAAAGGCTAGCCTTGCTTTCAGGTGCATAGGCTTCAATAAGGGAGTCTTTCTCGGACGACATGCTTTTAAACCAGCTCTCTTCAAAACTCTACCAACTGTATGTCGAGATACATTCACTCCAGAGGTGCTCTGTTCATCAACAATCTCCCCAACATAGATCCTTGGGTTTTGTTTTACTTGTCGAACAATTTTCCGTTCATCTCTTGGGGAAAGAATCCTTTTTCTCCCTCTACCCTCTAAACTCATAACGTGGCCTTGCGATTTGAACTTGTTTATTATGGCTCTAACAGTGGATTTGGGAAGGTTTAGCTTCTTTGAAATCTTATCATAGCCCTCCCCATTGGTATGGCATGCTACAACAAGCTTCCTGACGTCTTCGCTGTGTTCCTTAGTTTTAACCATGGCGATTGAAAATTATAATTTAGTCACTTATAATAGTTTAAATAAATCGCTATCTAAAAGTTATCTGAAAAAAATTATTCACTGAATTAGCGTTAAACAAACATAATATGGCTATAAAAAAGTTCAGAAAGCACGTAAACCGGAAATTGATTGATATTATACTGATACTAAAAGAAAAACAAAGCCGTGCCAATAATTTTGAACAAGGGTTTTTTGCAATTATGTTTGTTGTTCCTTTGTTATTTATTTTTTCTAAAATCCGATTGCTGCATCGGAAAGGCCAGTTAAAAATGCATAATATACTTTGTTATTTTCTTTAATTTAATCCCTTTTTTAGAATTTATTAGACAAAATTTAACTTTTATTTTACCGTGCCAATAAATATGATCATCACTGTATATATATATATATATATATATATATATATATATATATATATATATATATATATATATATATATAACAGGTATTTTATTGTTCTTTATTTTTCTTATCCTAAAAAAATAGAAAAAAAGCATTGTTGTATATAAACAGAGCAACAATGTGGTTTTTACTTGTGTGTAAACCAGAAAATCAGAATACGATTTTTGTCATTGTTGTTTTAACATTGGTTTTGGTTCTAGTTCTATCAGAAGACATTTATCTTGTGATCGTTAATTTTACTCGCATCTTTCTCAGTCTCTTTATATTCCAAGACAAACTTTTAAAAAAACTTTTTACATCTGCTCCCAGCTATTCAGAATATTGTTCATTTTTTTTTTTTTTTTTTTTTTTTACATTTTCCGTATTCATCGTCTTCATGCTTCTATGATCTTTCATAATTAGCTTCATTGGCTAAAAGGAACTCTCTCTCCATTATTGATGATTAAACGGAATGTTACGTATATATGGTGAACTGTTTTGTTTTTATATATCTATGTAAATAACGTGCCTATATCCACTATAGTCAAATGATTATTTGGTTTGGTTGGCTTATTTTACGGCATATCAACCCTTTTGGAGTTATTTAAAGATGAACCCAGTTCTTTTCGAAAAAAAGTTTTTATACTTTAAGTTGTTTATATCTTAAGCTATTCGTAGTGTTTATTTTGGTTGTTTGTTTTATGGCATGTCAGACGTTTTCGGTTTATTTAATGATAAATTCAGACATTTTTGAAAAGAGTTTTATACTTCAAGTCCTTTATATTTTCAAATACTTATTCGTGGTGTTTAGTTTGTTTTGTAGAGGAAAATTGTTGTTTTTGACTTTGCAGAACATGATTGAGTGTTGCAAACGGAAAGAAACAAAAACAGTAACACCATTCTAGGTCAGAAAATTGGTATCTTCAGAGAATCATCTCCTAGAAGGGTGCAGAAAAAGAGGTAAATAATTGAGAAGATGATGTGATAACGTATGTTTCTGGACTTTCAAATCAATCAAAATTAAATAAAATAGTAAAAGATCGATCTTTAAGTCAAGCTATGATATGATAGATCATATTCTGCAGCATGCAGATAAAATGTTTGCTGACGGTAATGTGACTAAAAATAAGACGGAAATCTCACACGCAACAATGAAAATGATGTTTAACCTAAAAATGTAACTATATATATATATATATATATATATATATATATATATATATATATATAATTTTCATGTTATATTTATATTGCTTTGTTATTTTTGCTATATCCTCATTACGATCATTCTAACAGAATACTGCCAACCATTTTTTTCTTATGTCAGCACATTAGCCTCAAACATTCATCAGGTGATTTGCAGTCATCATCATCATCATCATCATCATCATCATCATCATCATCACTATTATTAATATTATTTTTTTATTATTATTCTCGAGAATCATTTTCAAAGATTACTGATAACAACATGTGTTCCTTGGAGTCTGGCTGGCAACAAGTCTCCCCAAATTCCCAGTGCTCTCCACATCTTTCAACATGCCATTGCAAATCAGTTAGCGTTTTTGCAACAATCATTTACCATTGATTTCTCACTGACAATGGTAGGGATGAAAATAAAAGTGTCAAAGACAAAAATTCTCTCTACAAACTATTATGTACTTTACCGAGTGGCTAACACACTAACACATGATGGTGAAGCTGTGGAGAAGATCGGAAGCTTCAAGTACCTTGGTGCCAAGTTTACAGCCACTGGTCAAGCGAAAAATGAAATCAAAACTAGTATCGATCCTGTGTCCATCTCCAAAAATGACTTTGGTCTCATCAGGAGATCAGACAATCCACGAAGTTGCAAATCTACAAATGCATCGTTAGAACAATTCTTTTCTATGGATGTGAGATCTGGCCATTGTGCAAGGAGGATATTCATCAATTTGACGTCTTTTATAACTACTTCCTCTGCCATATCTTGTGCATTCGTGTCTCAGACTGGATCCCCAACTTGATTATCAGTGCTAAATGTAACATTCCTGGTCTGGAAGAAAATCAGCTCAAAAAGAGAATCTGGTGGTTCAGCCACATTTTGTGCCAGCTGGATGAGGAATTCATCTGTAAACTGGTAACACTCAATTCACCTACTGATTGAAGCATGAGTCACAACAGTAAAAGCAAACACAGAACTCGATTCTGCTTCTTGCTCTTATGGTGTCCGATGATGGAATCACAAATGGCTAGATCATTGACTCTGCTGCTAATCATCAAGGGTGGGAAGCATTGACACATGATGCAGTTAATTCCATTGAAGCCGGCTCAACCCACCCAGGATGAAAGCTACTACAAGGCGTCAAGTCTCATTGATAACAATTTGAATGACAACAAACCTCCCTAGGATTTCAGTACTCTTTGTGTCCTATTGGTAGATGGCTGGTCATTGTTCTACCTACATGGTCTATCGATCCTTTTTCGACTCTTAAAACCACCTTTTGTGGTACTAATTGATGTTAGTGTCGCTGCTATATTTTGGGAGAATTGTGACGAGGAAAGAGAACGAGGAAACAAATTATGGGATTTTTTTTTGCATATCTATCTGCACAATTCCGGTTTCCTTGGTTTGTGCAATATTATTTTCATATTTTCAGTTCTATTTATACATAATTATTCTTGTCCAACTTACTTGTGGTTAATTGATGTCACTTAGCCATGTTAGTTGGTTTCTGTACTTGATAATTTTTTCTTAATATTTCAGCTTTTTTTCATCAATTTCTTACTTATTTTCTACTAACTAGGAGTTCTCGCACTGGCCATCATCAGTGATAATGACCGGTGGTGTTCCCTGTTGTCTGGGTAACAACGTTTCCTATATTTCAATATTCTCCATTTTTTCGATAACTATTGCGAATGATTTTGCATTATCGCACAGGTGCTTACCATTGATTTTTCACTGACAATGACCATTGGTCTTTGAGATTTGGATGGAAATAAGCTTCTCCCCAAGTTCTTGGTGATTATTATTTATTATTATTATTATTATTATTATTTGTTTTCTCTGCCTCTTTTAACTGCATTCAAAATAATTACATACACGATTTTCAATGCTAATACGATATCAATATACAAATCAAATTCTGTTCAATATAAGTTTCAAAAATCTGATTTTAATTGCATTTCTATCATTACTTCAGATTTCATTTTTAAAATATTCTATGCTCACACTATTCTTAATTTGATCCTGCAACTTGTTCCAAACATATATAACTATTAACAAAAAAAAGAAGCATATTTGAAATATATTATCTACTTTTTTGACTGATACAATCACTATCATTGTTTTACACTTCTTTATCCTTTTCCATGATGCAGTGTTATTGTAAGAAAATTCAAGGGACGTCCCAAAAGTAAAGCCTCCTATTTTCTAACTAAAAAACTAAAATGTTCAAGAGCTACGAAAGCAGGAGTGGTACCATTAAAACAAGCGATCTTTTCTGCTCCAGAATTTATTTTTCTACACTGCCACCACTACTCTCAAAGTACTTTGGCAAGCTTTTTTCGATGCTTCGGTCATAAAAGCTTTTTTTGAGGCCTCGGTCATAAAAGCTTTTTTTGAGGCCTCGGTCATAAAAGCTTTTTTTGAGGCCTCGGTCATAAAAGCTTTTTTTGATGCCTCGGTCATAAAAGCTTTTTTCGATGCCTCGGTCATAAAAGCTTTTTTCAATGCTTCGGTCATAAAAGCTTTTTTTGATGCCTCGGTCATAAAAGCTTTTTTTGATGCCTCGGTCATAAAAGCTTTTTTTGATGCCTCGGCCATAAAAGCTTTTTTTTGATGCCTCAGTCATAAAAGCTTTTTTTGATGCCTCGGTCATAAAAGCCCAAAGCTTTGTCACTCATATCTTTGTCACCATTTTGAAATCGATGAACCAATCTCCTTACTGTGATGACATCAACTGCATTGGCTTCGTAGACGTCCAACAGGCGCCGGTAAATGTTGATCGGTTCAATTTTTTCTGCATGAAGAAATGCATCTTTGCTTCTGACACACGTCTATAACAGGCGTTGCTTTCTTAGAGTCTCACACTGCCAATATCCGCAACAGAGAGATGAAACGTTCAGGTCATGAGTGCATAAGTTCAGCCATCATAACAATACATTTGCAATTCTCTCTGATCCATTCAGGCGGAACGAAAAAATAAGAGGTATTACTTTTGGAACATCCCTGGTAGTAAGGAAGGCAGCTGCTAAATATAACCTTAAAACTTTTTCAAGCAATCTGTATATTAATATGCTTAATAGCTACCTATATTCAATCTTCATTCATGAATAAACAAGTGTCATGTTCAGCTTCCAACAGCATCCCCTTCTCCTCCACCGTCCACTCTTTCCTCACTCTGGTGGGTGGCAGAATTGTAATGTCAGAGATATGCTATGTGGAACTTTGTCCTGTGCCAACTCTTCCATGATTTTGCATGCAACCACTACACCTTGTTGTTCTCAGTGTTAAGAGTGCAAAAATTAACAATCTTGCAGGTTAATGATTATCTGTGACCAATGAGGAAGACTTGATGCAGAACTCCAACGTACTTAACAGCAATATCCACCATCCACCAATCCATCTGCAGATACCTACTTATATATAAACAGAGAAAAGGTACAGCGAGAAGGTGAAAAATGTAGCTAGAGATATGCATGTAGATAGGAGAGAGAAAGAGAGATGGAGAGAGATAATCACATGTGCTAATATATGCAGAAAGTAAAAATGACTGTCTATAATCTAGGGTGATCCAAAAGTTCTATTTTTATGAGCTACTAGAACAAGAGAAGGGTGCCACCTCTTTCCTAGGATTACTCCACTTTTCATTGATCTTTCACTTTATAATGCCGAATGCTTAGCAAGAAGCATCTAAATATTAATTTACTTGTCCGTACGCTCAGTGTCACAAACAAAAACATCATCATTGTAAACATTAATTAATGAGAAACGAATTACCTCCCTTTATAATTGCTCTTTATCAGTTAAAAATCATTAAAATCATTTTCTCTCTAAAAATTAAAAAAAAAAAAAACATGACTGTGTTTACAGTTTCAAATTGGCTATTTTATTTTATAATTAAAAAAAAAAGCGATGTTGAAAGAAGACTGTAAGTTTTTTTATCATTGTTTTAAAAATTTTTGTGCAAATGTGCAAGTGCATTAATATCTGTTCCTTTATAATTATTATTAAAAGATTATTCAGAAAAATAAAACAAAACAATGTGTTATGTGTGGAATTTTCATTGCAAAAAATCTGAATTTTTTAAATCAATTCTTTTTTGCTTTAAAAGGTTAAAAAACAATTTGCTAAAAAATTGTTTTAAATTCGTTTTATTTTATTTCTTATTTTATTTTTTATTCACTTTATTTATAATGTGTTTTGAAAAATTTCAACTGTCGTGGAATTTTCGTGGGTTCTGCTAGTTAAGTACAATTTTTTTTTAGTCTTTGCTATGACTTGATTGAGGATTGAACCCTGGTATTTCAGTCCATTCTCTAACCGTTATGCCAAATGAAAGTATAATTTTGTTTATATTTTATTAAAAATAACAATAAAAGTATATTATCACTAAATGAAATGATGAAATTGAAGTTTATTTTCTTCAAATAACCATACAATTTCGACATGCTCTGTAAGCATATCTAAAATCAGAAACATTTATTTTCAGCAGACTTTATGTTTTTATGTTTGCGTGCTTAAAATATTCGTTAATACACGTTTTTTTTTTTTTAATCTGTATTTGTCTTTATCTATTTTACATTCAGATATTTTTTTTACTTAGGATGTTTTTAAATGGAAAATGATTTGGTCAGATATTACTTCATGATAATGAAACCACAATTTATACATTAGCTCCATTAAAATGGGTGGAAAAAAGCATTTAAAAGATAAACTCATTAAGTTTGAGTGGGGAAAACTTCCTCAAGGTTTTAATGGTTAATAGACAGATTGTAATACTTGATTCTCTCCTTACTTTAAAAAAGCTGAAATGCTAACCTTTCTATATATTTTTTGCTGTGTGTGTGTGTGTGTGTTTTCACTTATGAAGATGTGGCGATTCCTGATTTATGTCTTTAGGGGGAATTTTGTCTACAGTTTACAGTGTGACAATCGTTGGCTTCCTGCCTAATGTGCAAAATATGTCCACAAACAGATGAACACCACCAGAGGTGCTTTCACCACTAACATCTACAGATTTTCTAATTTTGCTAAAGTGGGACTGGAGAGATGAGAGATTAGGAGTAGAAGCAAAAAGAGATAAAGAGAGACAAAAAGGGATAATTCCCCCTCCCCCCCTTTTTGTGGCATTATCTTCCTCTTTCATTGTCCTCACTCATATTCTCTAACCATCAAGGCTGCATTAGAAAGAGGAGTGTCTTGCCTCTATTCTTATCCAAGCTTAATCATTTTTTCCTCTGCTTTCCATTTTTTTTTTGTCTTTTTAATGGAAAGCCTACAATTATCTTTTCTACATAAATTGGTTTTAGAAAAAGAATACAAAAACAAAACAAACAAAAATTTCTTCCAAAATCTGTTGAAAACATTTTATTTCTGAAAAGTTCTGTTTTATTTAATACTTTTTTTTTTTTTTCAATTTGTTTTCGTTTTTTTTTCTTTATTTCTTTCACCTATTTTCTTCCGTGCTGCTGGCTTTTTTCAAAATCCTTGATAAGACAGGTTTTATTTTTCTTTTTTGGCCACTTCTCATCCCCCCCCCCTCCATCCAACCCAACATCAACAAAAACTTAGCTAAAAGCATTGAAACTCTAATTCTGGGAGGATTTGTTAGCTTTAAAAAGTAACCCTATGAGCAATGAAGAAACTCCTGGCACAGCTATTCAGTGTGTTCACCTTTGCTACTACTACTGCTCCTACTGCTGCTCATGATGCTGATGATAATGCTGATTGTGGTCTTTGAAAGATTTCTTCTAATATTCACCACTTTAATCAAATCGTCGCTTCTTTTTTCTACCTTTTATTCTGTTAATATTGTGACTGCCACTCTGCAAAAAGACTGATTACCTGCCTGATTTTTTCTATATCATTATGAAATCTTGTCTTTACTGATTAATGTAACCTTTTTTTCTATAAAGCATCTAATCAGACATTGAAGTGGCGGTTATGTAGAGGTTGTCGACATTCACTGTGACATATATTTCTGCATTTTTAGGTTTGTATTTTTTATAGTTCCTCGTTATTTCCTTCCCTTTCTTACACTTTTCAAATTTTATTTCCATTCCCTTCTTCAGTCATCCTCCCTCCCAATTTTTCTCATTTTGAATCTAAATGTTTTCAATTCGGTGTTGTGTTATTACTCTTATCTTTGTATAATGCTAGCTTTTCTCCTTTTCTGATGAGACGCATTTGGCATTGAAATGCCATGACCTAAAGAGTTTTTTTTTCCTTTTCCCCTCTTACCTTCTTCACTTATGGACCTGATAATGTAATAAAGTTAAAACAAAACTTTACTAACTTATATATATATATATATATATATATATATATATATATATATATATATATATATATATATATATATATATATATATATATATCCTCCCTTCAGTTATTTCTTGATGGAGAATAAAAAGTGAACCAATGTTTATTTTCACAGCCTCATAACTTTCTCTTATTGACTTTGTCCTGTAATGTGCACAGTCTGTTAGCGATGCTTCTGACTAAAAAAGATGGACTGCAACTTATAATCATATTATTTCGTTTCTTTGGACTACTGTCCTCATCTAGAGTGATATTTTCAAAACATTTTTGTCGATAAAACCTCCGACCTTTTTTATGTGTATCTTATTGAACTCAAGAATCTTTCTATCAAACTCGGAGAATCTGCACTGAAACCCTTTATTTAATCCACAGATAATGATATGGCTGATAATTATAGATATATATATATATATATATATATATATATATATACACTGAAAGTTTAGATGAAATGAGTCATTGGTACAGTCGGTGTCAAACCTGATCATACAAAACGTTTTAGATATCTAGATCGAGCTCTCTTCAGCCGATACTCCTCTGTGTTATAACAGAAATTCAAAACATACACATACATTAATCGGTCTCATGCAAATCTCGATGAGTATCGCCTGAGAAGAGCATAATATGGGTATAAAAAACGTTCCCCCAATCACCAGGTTTTCAATTGTAAGTACCGATTACCGATAACTTTTCTCATCAATATATATACGTAAGTGTACATATATATATATATATATATATATATATATATATATATATATATATAAAAATATATATATATATATATATATATATATATATATATACGTATATGAATATATACGTAAGTGTACAAATATATATATATATACATATATAAATATATACGTAACTGTATATATATATATATATATGTGTGTGTGGGATGTTATATATATATATATATATATATATATATATATAGAGAGAGAGAGATGATAATACATATATATATATATATATATATGAGTTTAAATATATATATATATGAGTTTATATATATATATATATATGATTATATATATATATATATATATATATATATATATATACATACTTATCTCATTTCTGTTGACATATATTTCCTTATAATATATACCACTCCTTATTTAAGAAGCTCAATGTAACTACAGAACAATATAGGGAATAAATGACAAAATACTATATTCCAGAAAGGTATAATGTTCACCATCTTATAAATTATTCCTTTAATTAAGTTGACATTTCTAATTTTTGAGACTATTTTTTTCGTAGGGACGATTATATATATATATATATATATATATTATATATAGAGTTATATATATTATATATAGAGTTATATATATTATATATAGAGTTATATATATTATATATAGAGTTATATATATATATTATATATAGAGTTATATATATATATTATATATAGAGTTATATATATATATATATATTATATATAGAGTTATATATATTATATATAGAGTTATATATATTATATATAGAGGTATATATATATATTATATATAGAGTTATATATATATATATTCTATATAGAGTTATATATATATATTTATATATAGAGTTATATACATATATATTTATATATATTATACATAGTTATATATATATATTTATATATATAATATATAGAGTTATATATATATATTTATATATATTATATATAGAGTTATATATATATATATTTATATATATTATATAAAGTGTTATATATATATATTTATATATATATATATATTTATATATTATATATAGTGTTATATATATATATATATATATATTTATATATTATATATAGTGTTATATATATATATATATATATTTATATATATTATATATAGAGTTATATATATTTATATATATATATATATTTATATATATTATATATAGTGTTATATATATATTTATATATATTATATATGGAGTTATATATATTTATATGTATATATATATATATTATATATAGAGTTATATATGTATATATATTTATATATATATATTTATATATATTATATATAGTGTTATATATATATTTATATATTATATATAGAGTTATATATATATTTGTATATATATATATTTATATATATTATATATAGAGTTATATATATATTATATATATTATATATAGAGTTATATATATATATATTTGTTTATATATTTATATATTATATATAGAGTTATATATATTTATATATATATATATTATATAGAGTTACATATATATATATTTATATATATATATTTATATATTATATATAGAGTTATATATATATTATATATAGTGTTATATATATTATATATATAATTATATATTATATATATGATTATATATATATTATATATATGATTACATATGATTATATATATATTATATTATATATGATTATATATATATTATATATATGATTATATATATATATTATATATATATATTTATATTATATATATATGATCATATTTATATTATATATATATATATATGATTATATTATATATATATATATATATGATTATATTTATATTATATATATATATGATTATATTTATATTATATATATATATGATTATATTTATATTATATATATATATGATTATATTTATATTATATATATATGATTATATTTATATTATATATATATGATTATGTATATATTATATATATATGATTATATATATGATTATATATATATATTATATATATATGATTATATACATTATATATATATGATTATATATATATTATATATGTGATTATATATATATATTATATATATATTATATATGTGATTATATTATATATATATTATATATGTGATTATATATATATTATATATATAATATATATATGATTATATATTATATATATAATATATATATGATTATGTATATTATATATATATGATTATGTATATTATATATATATGATTATATATATATTATATATATGATTATATATATATTATATAATATATATATATATGATTATATATATATATTATATATATATGATATATATAATATATATATGATTATATATATATTATATATATATATCATACATATAATATATATATGATTATATATATATTATATATATATATCATACATATAATATATATATGATTATATATATATTATATATATATATAATATATATGATTATATATATATTAAATCTATGATTGTATATATATATTATATATATATGGTTATATATGTTATATATATGATTATGTATATATTATATATATATGGTTATATATATTATATATATGATTATGTATATTATATATATATATGATATATATATGATTATATATATATTATATACATGGTATTATATATTTATATATTATACACATGTGACTATATATATTATACACATGTGATTATATATATTATACACATATGATTATATATATATTATATGTAAAATATACATTATATGTAAATATATATATATATATTATATATAGTTATATATATATGATTGCGTCTATATATTATATATAATTATATATATATATATTTTTATATATATTTACATAATTATATGCATATATATGAGGTGTTATAGACATTTATATGTAGTTATATGTATATTATATATATGCATATATATTATAAATATATATATGCATATATTTATTATATAGATATGCATATATATTATAAATATATATATAAAATATATATGGATATATTATATATATAATACATATGGATATATTATATATACATGTAATTATTTATATATTATATATATATCTCTATATATATATAGATGCATATATATATATATATATATATATATATATATATATATATATATATATATATATATATATAAACATAAATAAGGAGAAGAAACAGAGCTATGAAGTAGAAATGTATACTCCAAATATGTTATAATCTGCTCTGTCCTTTACTGGAGGAAGAGAGATCTTTTTTCCTGTGACTTTTAAAATTTTTGTCCCCTCCAGAAGTACCTCTTTTGGGGAGCTTCACTCTGAAAACAAATTTCTGCTTTTCATTGCTCTTGTGAGGGAGCAATATATATGAACTTAAGTCACTTATTTTACTAGATGAAAGAAAACTTTAAATAAATGCAGGGGTGAGAGTTTTTGGGGTGCGATTCCTACGATCCTCCTTGAAAAAACTCTCAGGAAAATGAAAATTGCCTGTAAAAAATTGATTGCCAAACTAAAATAGTCGAGACAGCACAAAAATAACAATGCAATCATTTAATTTCATGTTTGTTACATTTATCCAACTATAACAGAGTGCGAATAGGTCTTTTCAATTTCAAATTACTTAAATTTAATAATTTTTTGTTAATTTAATTATCTTTCTTTTAGTAAAGCATAGAGAATTAAATAGTGCATGCTTGGCTTTAAAAAACCCATGTTTTACATCATCGCTTTGATTGGTGATTACTTTATATATATATATGTATATATATATATATATATATATATATATATATATATATATATATATAATGCAAACCTCGTCGTAAATAAACAAATAGAGCACTGTGAGAGTGGCGGTCAATATTTTTATAAAGACAATTGTAGATATCATTTACTAGTGACGCTTGTTTTGATGGCCTGACTATCGACTCAATGGTTATTGGTTTGATCACGCGTGCTGGAGTTACTATACTGATGTACTGTGATAGATGATAGACCGTAACAGTCTGCTTGCTGCTGACATATATATATATATATATATATATATATATATATATATATATATATTACTTACCACTTTGGCAGGAAGTTAGACACAAGATCACATATGATTTTGAGAAGCCAGATAAACATACTCTAACCTACAAAAAATACCTATGCAGTTCGTCAAGAACTAACCCCTAAATTAACATCTCCTATGGCTGAACAGAACAATACATCATTGCAACGGCGACAAAACTAGTGTGAAACTAATCTGTATCATAATTTTATGATGAAAATATTGACCCTTTTCTGCTGGTAAGTTTTAGTTTTAAGCCATAAAACTTATTTTCTTAATTGACCCCGGAATTTCCACGCTATCTGCTAGTTATTATGATGATCATCATCATCATTATTACCTTGTTCATGATTTATCTATTTGCTGTGGAGTTGTCTACATGAAATGTTCGACTTTGAATGTCTATTTTATCTGGTTTTTGTCCTTTTGATAAAATCTTCGTTTAAAGAAAACCAATTTGTTGCAGAGACACAGACTAGAGGCCGGCATGATAAATGTTGTCTTCCCACATACAATGACTGTCGTTATCATCACAGTACGAAGATGAAGAAAGAAATAAGTAAAAATAGATTTTTGCTTATTTATGAATGTATTTGAATAGATTCCATTAACGTCCCCTTTTACCATTCTTATCTTTAGATTGGCTGGAGTATTTGCGTTCATTTTCATCAAAATTAAAGAAACGTTTATGAATTTTATTTATCAATTGCTAGTGTATTGTATCCGTTGCTGTGTTGCTGCTTTCATCCACCATACTTTCATGTTCACATCCGATTCAGTTTTAGCCCAATGGTTAGAGTGCCGAGTACCCTAACAAATAACGCTCTGCCTTAGAGCTCATTCTTCAAACTCCTCGGCTTAACATTTACATGCAACATGAATTAGGACAAATATATTGAGGACATTGCCAAAGCTGCTCCAAAGAAGGTAGGCTTCCTCTTCTATGCTACAACATCACTCACACTAGAGAGTATCCTATACCTCTACAAAGCCACCATTAGCTCCTGCATGGGAGTATTGTTGCCACATCTCGGCTGCTGCATTTACTCTTAGACAGGGTCCTAAAAGAATCTCAAATCTAATAGATCCATCACTATTTGTTCAATTGTTGCAAAATTGCATCCCTGTTTCTATTTTACAAGTACTTTAATGGAATATGGTCTAATGAACCACAGGATGAACCCTAGTATGTTCATACTCCTGATTAACCCAACAAGCAGAAAAATTCCACCCCTTCACTGTAGAAGTCCCTAGATGCTGGAAAGTTTTCTACTCTACTAGTTTATTCCCTTGGACTGCTAGACTTTGGAATTCCCTCGCTGTTTCCTGCGTCCCTGACTGTTCTAACCTGTAGGCGTTTAAATGTAATGTGAACAGGTATCTGGGTATTCAACTACCCACAGTTCTCTGTTAAAAACGATCTCAAATAGTAGCCTTTTAAGTCCAAGTGGCAAGTGTATGCGGTGAGAAAGAGTATAAAAAAAGAGTGTGTGGTGGGAGTCAGCACACCCAATAAGAATGAACATATTTTACCATAAACGCGTCAAACCGCATTTGGCCGCAGTGCCTCAAAGATTAGACTAAAAAGTTAACTCAATCGTTAATACTTTTAGGGATTTCTCTTATTTTCATCACTATTCTTAATTTAACTTTTAATGAAAAAAATGTCTCGATACATACATCTATTATTATACTGTGAGGTAATCAACCTTTTTTTCTCTACGGTTGTTTTCCTTTATACTTTCATAACAAACATTACATTCTCAAATATACTTTAGTTCTGGGATTGAGTTTTGATTAAAATAAAATCTGCTTTAATTGTTCTAATTAACCATGATTTATAATTAACTGAACAAGTCACCCAAGTGTTTATCGTGAAAGATTGGCAAGGGGAGACCAGAGATTGGAGATCCGACGAGCACTTGCCATGGAAATAACGATAAAACAAAGACAGGCTCGCAACGTCTCTTCTGTGGGAGAGAGGTTGCAGGGAAGAGAAAAGGGCATCCTCCACTAAGCTACGAAGTCTATTTTGTACTTTGTCAAGGCAGGAAGCTCCAGCCCAGATGTGGCAGCAGTACTCCATCTTTGGACGTACTTGACTTTTATACAGATAGAGCATTGCATCAGTAGTTAGATATCTTCTGGAGCGGTAGAAGGATCCCACCATTTCCCAGCAGCCTGGGCAACAGACTTGATATATGTGTTCCATTTCAGATCACGAGTAAAGGTCAAACCCAGGAGCTTGTCAAAACATGAAGCCTCCCCAAGACGAGAGCCATCCACTTTTAACTACTATAAAATATTTCATAATGTGTTTGTGGGCATTATGAGAAAGAGTGACTTGTTTCTAACTAATTTACATAGTGTGTTCGGACATACCGCAAACACATATGTAAATTAAATAGCAAAATAATAGGTAGCTTTACTTCTATATTCCCTATATAATTTTTAGTTATACAAAACAGATATATCACAGTTTATTCATTTTTTAATGACATCAAAGTTAATCAAATATTATTACTGGTCGTCTTGTGTGTGTATATATATATATATATATATATGTATGTGTGTGTATGGCGTAATCACATTGGCACATCGGTTCCCGCTGGATCACTAAAGTAAGTAATGTTGAACCTGGTCAGTACTAAATGGGTGACCATTTGGGACTTCCAGGTGCTGTATGTGCTCTCTGCTTATCTCGGCATTGTTTCCAGTCACCCTGGACTTATCCTTGCCACTGGACTCAAACAGTGCCGATTCAGGAGAGGTGTGGTTGAGGATTGTACAACCCTTCCCTCACAATTACACACACAGCTGCCCCTACAGGGGGTATCCTTTGTCTTTCGAGACTGAATGGAGGTATTGATATATATAAAGTAGAAAAAGTCAAGATATTGTAGAATTTAATTTACAATATTTTATCCAAAACAAAGAATACGAAGTTTCAAAAATAGGCTCTTCTCTTCAGAGGAAAAAATGCTAGCAGAAAGTATGTATGGATATACATATATTTTTGCTGGTTAGCTCATTATATATTTATATGCAGCCTTGGTCAAAATCATGAAGCACCAATGAAAAATCGAAATTATGATTCAAACTTAATTCAAATTTAAAGGTTAAGAATATTGGAATAAACATTAATAAATCTATTTTAAAACAATCAATATTTGGCATGGCCACCTTTTGCCGTTATAACAGCTTTTACCCGTTTTTGCATATTATTGACTAAATTGTTGCAGGTGGTAAGATTTATTTTTTGCCACTCTTTATGAAGTTTGGCGTCTAATTCTTTTTATTGATAAACATTTGTGCATTCTCACTCTTTTCCCTAGATTGGACCACAAAGTTCGAATGGGATTTAGGTCTGGGGGTTTATCCCTTTTTTGTCAAACCAACTCATTAAAACTTTTGATGTATGGCATGAGGCATTATTTTGTTGAAAAATTACATCATTATTAAATATTTTAGTCAAAGAGGTTTAGTAAACCTGGTCCAGCATGTTAGTATAAATTGTGGAGTTCATTCTGTTCTCATATGTGTACAACATTCTAGTTCCTGAAGAAGTCATGCAGCCCCAAACCATTACACTTTCTCCTTCAAATTTGAGAGTTGGAAAGACACAATCAAGATGGAACTCCTCTTGTTCTCTTATGGCGAACATACACCGCTCCAACGGTGCCAAAAATCTCATGGAAAAATGAGAATTTTCTGCAATTTTTGAATAGATATTATGATAGATATTATGGATGTGTATTCACATTAAAATTTCGATTGTTCATTTCAAAGTTTAGGAAAGAGAAGCCGTTAACTTACCTCAAAGTTACTTTCGTCAGACCAAACAATTTTGGTCCAGTCTTTAGGTGTCCAATTTTCAGGTGTTTTTGCAAATTCTAGTCGTTTCTTCTTGTTGGTTTGAGATAAGTATGGCTTCTTCCTTGCTTTGCATACTTTTAATTCCGCTTCTAATAACCTTCTTACCACTGTTCGGGCTAATATGTTTTTGTCTGCATCCTCACTAAGTTCAGCAGCAAGCTCTGAAGAACTTTTCTTCCTATCTACAAGGGATGCTCTTTTCAAAGATCTATCTTCCCTGCCAGTTGTAGACTTTTTAGAGCCTTGTCCTTTTCTGTTTTTTGAAAGACTTTGACCTCTTGTATCTTTCAGTTTAAAACTCCCTTCTTTGAACATTTTGTCTTCTTCGCAATTTCTACCTGAGAATATCCTTCACCAGATAAAGCAACAATTTGTGCCCTTTGAATCGTTGAAAGCCGTTTCTTTGGAGGCAATTTCAATTAAATATACTATTATAGCACTGGCAGGAATAAAATATTACATGAAAAATATGAAACAACTTTTCGTATGACAATGAATAATTTGGAATATTGGAATGAATTTAGTACGACACTCAGCTAAAACTCTTAAAAAAGCAAATAAATGCTACGAACTACTGTTAAATATTTTACATTTGCTCTCAACTTTCACTGTACAATTCTTAAGGTTTAAATTCGTAGGTTTAAACTATTATCTAAGTTTTTTATAGGTGCTCCATAATTTTGACCATAGCTGCATATATATATATATATATATACATATATATATATATATATATATATATATATATATATATATATATATATATATATACTAGCAGGCCACCTGGCGTTGCCCGGTCATTAAATATGTTTGAAGATGATATTTTAATTTATGCAGATTTTGCATTTAGTTTTATTATAGAGCCAATTCTCTATTACTATATTGCATCCAATATGCAGTAGTAACTGCCCGACATGGCCGTAAAATATGTTTAAGTATGATATTTTTATTTCTTCAAATTTCATATTTATTATTATAAAACCAGTTCTCTATTGATTATTATATTTTATCGAATATATAATAACGATTTCAATATTAAAAAATAATGAATTGCCTTAATGTTTTTCTTTCTTCTGAAAGGTCATGTTTACAAAAAACTAAATAATATGCCCACGTTAGTTACCCTGTTGCCTAAAATAGACGTTCCATAATTCATAATGATAAGTTCAATAGTTTAGGATTTTACCAAGCACATACATATGGACGCTCACGCACGTGCATAGATGCTTTTAAAATGTATTACATAATTCGGTTATTTGATACTTCAAATTGTAAGAAAATATTTAACCCTATCAACGCTAAGTTACCTTGCTAACTATCCGCACGCGTTTGCAAAACGTTACTGATTAATTATTTATTTGTGTGCCTTTAAGCTGCTTCTAGAAGATTTTCCTGTTTTTGTCAGACTAAAATTCGCCTATCAATATCTCTCAGCAGTGCAGAAACGAATCTACATTATTGCATTGAGATTGTCACGCTAACATCCCCTCACCTTCTCTCCATCCTCCGCCCCTCTGTCCTTCTTTTCGCTACTTATCCTCTCCCTCTCTTTTTTCACTTATTATCGTCCTCTTTTACTTTTCAGCATCATTCTTTTCTCTTCTCATCATCTCTTTTCCCTTTTTTCTTATCCTTTTGCTTTTCTCCGTCTCTTCCCTTCGTTTCCTCTCACTCTCCCACTTTCGTTTCTTCTAATCTTCTTTCTTTTGCTTTTCCTCATCCTTCTCCTTTCACTTCTCATCCTCTCCTATCTCTTCTCGTCGTCCTTCCCTTCTCTATCTTCTAATCCTCCCACATCCTGTTCCTCCTTCTGTCATCCTTCGCTTTCTCTTCTTTTTATCTTTCTCTTCCATATTCACCTCATCCTTTCCCTCTCTCTTCTTTGAATCCCCTCCTCCCAATCTTTCCACTTCTCCCTCATCCCTCTCTTTTTATATTCTTCACTCCCTCTCTCTTCTTCATTTTCTCCATTCTATTGCCATTTTCCCAATCTCTCTCCGCTCTATCATCACTTTTCCCTTTTCTCTCCATCTTTTTCACTCTCTACCTTTGTTATGCCCTGATGTACACCCACCGTGACGACGGCATTAAGGTCACTGTCTGTAAACCTATCGATGATTTAATTTGGCAGTGCAGCAAACGATCCAACCGAGGTTTATGTACCATAAGGACACAGCAGTTACTATGGAGACAAGAATGCCTGAGAGTTGCTTGAATGTTGGACAAGCTGTTAGGTTTTTGTCTGTAAGTAATTTGTGTCATCAATATTTCACTGCCATTGCAATGTTGTCAACAGAGTTTTTAAAGCTGTTTATTCGTTACTTATTTTTATTTTTGTTTCAATGTTTTTAATCTTGTGTAAACGATGCTTTTACAGAATTTGAATAAACGTCAGTAATAAATTTTATGTTAGTTTTTTTAAGAACGTTATATTAATTTATAAAAGAGTTTTAAAATGTTTTAGGAACTTTGGACAAGTAATTAGTAGTCTCTGATCACGAGGCTGACAGTCTGAATCGTCAGACAAATTACACACTCTTCCACCCAGGCAGATACCAGATCGGTTTTTAATATGAGGAAAATCCAACTCTCCCTAAAAGAGGCATTATGGATTGGGAGAAAAATGATAACTACTTTAGTTTAGAAAGATCTGTCCTTCACTGACTGAGGAGAGAAGAGATGAAGTGTCATATCAGAATAGATACTTTTAACCATAATATAAAGAACTCGAATTATAAAAAGAATTGCGTTTCTGAATTTTTTAGATAAGTATTGATAATTTTTATCATTTGTATTCCTTGGACTGTCAAAAAATTTCAGAGTTTGACACGATACACTTTAAAATGATTGGAGGTTACATTCGGCCAAAAACCTTGTGAAAATAACATTCGAGATGAGAACAGTAGTCTGAATAGTCCAAGTAATGGGAATAATCATTCAGCAGAAAGAATCTCGAATTCGACAAGATACGTCTGGATATCATCAGAGGTTACATTGGCTGAAATGTTATCAAACAATTCGGATGAGAACAGTGGAAGTAACACTCAAGATGAGAATGATAGTTCACATAATACAAATAATCGATCCTCATTTGGCATAAAAATTTCTGTGTTCGATAAGATATACCTGAAGAAGATCGGAGGTTATGCCGGCCAAAACATTGTAAAAATAACACTCGAGATAAGAATAGTAGTACGAATAATTTAATTATACTAAATGGGTTTATATGACATGCAAAACAAATAATTACTGAATAGATTTCTAATAGTATTTTTTAAACTCCGTGCAAACCGTGTTTGACTGCATTTCTTTAAATCAAATCAGAATGTATACGATCTGTCAGGTTTATTTGGTGTATGATTATAACATTTCAATTATGACATTTGAGTTTTAGCTTTCTTCGCTTTCTTTCTTCTGTAATTCTTAAGTCAAAAACGTTGGTTGATGTCAATCCTGACATCTCTTCCCCACTCCCAGGTATCTCAAAAGAGAATTTTGAAAATTACAAGATAAATGTCATAGTTTAAGGTCGGTTTCTAAATTCGGGTGACAGATAGTTTTACACCTCCCTGAAGATGAGGTCATGACCTCAAAAAAATATCTGTCAAAATATACTTTATCAAAGACCAAAGACAAATCGTTTTTTTTTTTAATAAATTGTTTTATTTACATATTCTTGTGTTCTTGCAACTTGTTCAGTGTTTTTTTTTGTCTGTTTTTACAATTAAATTATCATGAAAAAATAAATAAAAAGCGTCTTATTTTTTAAGAATAACTCAATGTTACAAATGCTTATGCCAATGGACATGAAGTCTTAAAATGTTTGGTGAAAGTACAGAATAGTTAACACACGAGAGCTCCTAATCTCCTCTTCTCCCCCAAAAATAAATAAAATAAAAGCATAAATAAAATGCGTTAAAATGAAATTCTCTGTGAAACCTTGTAAGTATTATTTCGATTCCTCCAGATTACTCATGTTGAGGTGTATCACGTCAAACTCAAGAATCTTTCTGTCAAACTTGAGAATCTGCACAAAATTTCGAACATGACCTTTTATATAATCCATAGGGATAGAATGATCTCGTTCTGTCAGCCATGACTGGATAGAAGTCCTAAGTAATTTGTAATTGTATTTTGAGTGTCACTTGCACTGAGGATCGAACCTTCAACTTCCATTGCTTGTATACATATTCTCCGATTTCTGACCTCTATTTAGTTATACCTCAACCGATCATTAGTTATAGCTAAACCGAACAGTTTGTTATAGCTCAATTGATCACATAATTAAGTATTGGGTACTAAATTCAATGGCAATGATGTTTTGGGGGCGGGGTAGAAAAAGTGAGTATGAAAGGTTGGTGAGTTTAAGTGAATTATCACTTAATATAGTTAGCCTATTTTGCTCATGTGACTAGATAGTTAATTCTAAGTAATTTGCTTCTGTTTAAACCCCTTAACAGATAGCCATAAGTAATTCGTAACTAAGGAAAGTGGATCCAATTTAGCTAAGTTAATAAAGCAAGTTTCTTTGCCTTCCTTCTTTCATGTACAAACCTTGTTCCAGCTATAGGGCGAGACGATATTAACTTAAATCACGAGAATGGGAGAGCAAACAACCAACATCTCTGGACGAGTAGCAGACAAATACAAAAAGAGACACGTTTAGTTCTGAATAGTGTGACGTCAATCACGTGACTATTTTTCTGTAGAATGAAAGCATAGTATCTGTTCTGTTCTTAGAGATATAAAAATAACATTTTACTATTTTTCCCATTCAGAGTGACCATTTGTGGGGAGGTGAACATCGTCTAAATAAAAACGATGATCTTGTGTCAAAGGTCACTGCTTAACTCCATGTTAGCCTGCTCCTTTATTCACAGTAGCCCATACTTCTCAATAACAATTTGCCTTGTTTGGAATGAATCTAATAAAAATAGAAATTCACTGAGAACATATTCTCTTCAACCCATAGAAATATTAAATAACTAACAAGCATGTGTAAATAATAAAAATGATATATGGCATCATAATTCACGTTGACACACCGTTTCCATTAGATCACCGAAGTTATGCAACTGAGTCTGGTCAATACTAAAATGGGTGATTATTTGGGAATTCCAGGTAATGTATGAGCTCTCCACTCTGAGCATTGATTCCAGCCATTTAGCACTTCTCCTTGCCACTGGTTTCAAGCAGTGCTGATTCAGGAGAGGGGTGGTTGGAGATTGCACAACCTTTGCCGCACAATAGCACGTGCAGCTACCCTTACAGGGACTATCCATTGTCTCTTGATACTGAACGGAGGCATCAACAAGCATGTGTGGCAGAATAATTTATTTGAAATAATTGATACACGGTGATATTTTATACCAAATTACCATGGATAATTGAACCTTTAGAAAGTTTAGGTTTGTCTTACATCGTGTCAACTGTTCCTTTTCAGATTTCGTACCAAAGTACATTACTTATTATAGAATACGATTCTTAGTAAATAGTTTATTAAAGATGGGCTGCTATAATATTAATAGATATGGGAAAATGGTTTTCATAATTGTCATAAATGAAGCTTTATACTTTACATACCTATATATGTGCATAAGTTGATATAATAACTTTTGCCTTATAAATTCCATAGCTTGTGTTGGTAGCTATCTGATCACTTTTTTATTTTTATTTACATGGTAATCACCACTTATCAAGGCCCGGAAACCATTCGGGAATAAGGGTTATTGTGTGTACAATAATCAATGGGATAGTGTCGTAGTAATCATTAGTATTAGAGATTTGATAAAGTGTCTTACTTAAGGGGGTGGTTCATCAGGAATTTGTTTATGTTGGACTTGAAGACATCCAAGTTGTAGTCAGGTGGGAAACAGGCAAATCGAAGAGAGTTCCACAGGCGTGCACTTCTAAGAAAGAAACTTTGTTCATGGAATCTATGTTTTGAGTTAGGCAAAGATAAAGAGTGGGGAAAATTATTGACATTGGTTTCAGCCAGACGGGTGTTTATCATGAAAGATTGGCAAGGGGGACCAGAGATTGGAGCTCAAACGAGCACTTGCCATGGAACACTTGTGTGTCCCCACATATAAATATTACAGAAATTACAAAAGATTAACTATTTACAATTTTTGTCATCTAATCTATATTATAAAAGTGAACGTATATGTGTCTGGCTCGCTTCAATAATCATGTATGCAAATTAAATTTCATTAACAAAAAAAGAGGAGACTAAATAATAACTGATAATAATAAAAAGAAAAAATATAACCATGTATGCAAATGTAATTTTTATGAGCAAAAAACAGGGGACTCAATCCGAATAACTGATAATTAGGGATATGATAACAGCTTATTCTTTTCCCTGTTTTGCTTCTCAGGTATATATCCATTGATATCTTATATTTTTTTTTATGTAGAGTGATGTGATTCTCTATTGATTAATTGTGTCTGTGTTGGATATATACTCGAGAGTAAAAACAATGAAAAGAATATGCTGTTGTCATAGCCCTACTGATAATATATATATATATATATATATATATATATATATATATATATATAAAGTGAACATACTTATGCCCATCATGCTTTGCAGTATGAAGATAGAGATTAATTCTGAGGTCGCAATAGCATTAATTTTACGTTTTCTTATTGATTAATTTCATTTTAATGATTCCAATAAAAGTTAAATTATGAAGTGATAGCGATGGGCGAAACAAGCCAGTTTGTGAATAAGTTTCATATAATTTCCAACCAATGTTTAACTAGTTTGCTACCTATATTTGTCAAATCACATTTTGACTTTAAGAATTAAAGGTGTTATACAGGATGTCTGAATTTATGCCACAGCCTTGTAGACAAAAGGAACATTTGTGAGGCTAACCTGGTTCCAAATATGTGTAGAGAGTAGACTCCCAAGAAGGAAGGAATCTAATTGCCTGTTAGAAAGCCACCAGCATACTACTGAGATTGGATTTTTCCCTGTTGACTAAGATATGATTTGGTTTTGTCCAGTTCTAGGAGGTCCACCTTCCCAGAATAAGGGTTAATGAATGTAAAGTGGTAGTGTATTAATCGTTTGTGTACATTGGGTAGAATTTGATTATTTATGGGGACGGCTCAAGCTGGAATCATAGATTGGAGTTCAGTCGAGCACTTGCCAGAAAACTAACAGTAGAGCAAAGACAAGTTCGCAATGTTTCTTCTGTGGGAAAAAGGATGCAGGGAAGAGAAAAGGGCATCACCTACTCGGTTTGACGCTGGTTTTGAATTCTACCAAGTCTGGATAGGGCGCACCAAGCAGCTCTTGTCCAGATGTGGCAACAGTACTTCATTTTAGAACGTACCTGGCTTTTATGCAGATAGAGGATTGCATCAGCATTGAAATACCTACTGGAGCAGTAGAGTGATCCAACCATTTTTCCAGCGATCTTAGTAACAAATTTGATGTATGTGCTCCATTTCAGATCAGGAATGAAGGTCAGTCCCGGATGCTTATCAAAACATGGAACTTCCATAAGATGAGGGCCATTCATTTCAGTCAGGATGGGATGGGAGTCATAGCAATTATGATGAAAGGAGAAAATCTTGGTCTTTTATGTATCAAAATTAACTAGCCATCGTTTTCCCATTGCACCACACTCTCAAGATCAAAAGAGAGAGAATCAGAAAGATCTTAGTCATTGCTGGCCTTTGAAGTGTTGCCATAGATTGTCGTGTTGTCTGCATAAATGTCTATGAATGATCTAAGACTGTGATTTGAGAGATCATTGATGAAGATCATTTTCGAATAACATAATCTTTCAAGCTTAAAAGTAGCATTTCCTTAGATTGTTAAGTTTAAGTTTGAAATTAGTATGTTTTTTTTTTGGTTTGTCAAACTGAAGTTTTAAATAGCAGGTTTTTTTGTCTGTTAAGCTAAAGTTTGAAATAGCATTTTTATGCTAATTATGATAGGCACATCATCAGAATATTTGTCCTAATTTGATATATTATTAATGTCCATACAAATACTTAAAAAAAAAATGTCTTTGTGTATGGTTATTCTTTTCAAAATTTAGAACTTATTAGTTTAGCCATTTTAGTTGCTTGCAGCTTTTATTTGGCTAGTGATTCTTGTAAATATTGAAAATATGCCAGTTCCATTCTCTTGGCAAAAAGGGGCTAAAATACTTAACAAACAATTCATGTCATTCAACCTGGTTGTCATCAATATGTGTTTCGCAGGAAATGTATCGGATATTAAAGGTGAAAATGAATAGAATGAAAAGAAAGCAAGTGGTCCATAAAATTCTGCTTGCATGCAAACAACCAAGTCAAGAATTAATTTCGTTCTGAATATTTGTCTTGTTGAGTTGGCAAGGGTTAAACTTGTAAATAATTTGTTGCGCAAAGTTATATTAATATCCTCTATACTTTAAGAACTGGCCAACTAGATAACTTCAGCTGTAAGTTTGTTGACAGTATAACTTCAACTATAAGATCAACCAGCAGACTATATGTTTAAGAAACTGACCAAGTATATAACATGGATATAAATAATATTTATATAAGTAATATCAAATGATTTTTATCACCTTACTAGCTTTGATAAATTTCATTTTTTATTCTTCTTTATTTAAACCATGTTTTTAAACCACCTTCCCCTACCCGCTATTATCTGATATCCCTTACTTATTCGTATTATTTTGATTATTCAAACTTCTGTTCTCATATTGAGCGTTATTTTCACAACGTTTTCGCCAATGTAACTTCCAACTTTTTTCAGATTTATCTTGTTGAACTTAGTAATCTTTCCATTGAACTTGAGAATCTGTACAAAATTTCGAATGGGGGTAGCATGTTCTTGTTCTGTCAGCCATGATTGGGTAGAAGTCCTAAATAATTCACAATTATGTTTTGAGTATCCCCCATACTGAGGATTGAACCTTCAACCTCCAGAAGAGTGTTACTTAAAACTGAATAATCCAAATAATACGAATTATTAATCCTTATCTAAAAAAAAAATTCAGAAACCCTTATTTAGTGTTATTCTTAACAGCTTATAATACCCTGTAGTAGTAGTAGTAGTAGTAGTAGTAGTAGTAGTAGTAGTAGTAGTAGTCTATTAAGAATCAATAATCAAGTCATTCCAAATATTCAGACTGAAGAATAGTGTCCGACACGATGACTCATTTCTTTGACCTTTTGGCTAGGATCAAATTGTAAGCATCTGTTCTGATATTATACTTCAAAAATCCTTCTAGACTGGCACAATTTTAATTTTTGTTCCAATTAAGAGTGCCTCTCCTTGGAAAGTTGAATTTCTCCCTACATTAAAAACTACCCTTGTGGAAAAAACAAATGAATAGGGACTCGAAAAGCCAATTTTTAAACCGCACAAATGTCAGCAGTACCGTTTCTCAGAACAAGTTGATTTCAGTTCGTTCGTTAACGGCTGTTAACAAACTTCACCAAACAATGTATGAATTTCAAACTGAAATATTTCGTCTTTTAATGGCCTATTTCACTTTAACTCAGTCAAGCATGAGAATTTTCTATCTTTTTTTGTTTTTGTTTTTGTCGCTTGGTCGCTAATTTCAGAATTGGTAAAACACCACCCTCTCTAAAAAAAAAGGCATTCATGATAGTTCATACTTTTAAGTGAAAATGCTAAAATGATTACTTTTTCGTATTATGTACTTTATACATAAAGAAGAAATCTTTGTAGACTGAGGCAATTTTAATTTTATTTCAATCCAGCGACCCTTATTGGGGGAGCGGGATGTTCGTCACAGTAAGAAATGCGTATTCCTCCCCTCGTCCTTCCAAAAAAAAAAAAAAAAGAGGAAACCGCCAAGTAAATGAAATGCAAACAGCTATTTAGATTCTAAAATGTACTATTTTATTCTCTGACAAAGTGTTTGTAGTTGTAATATTTAAATGTTTTTTATTTATTACAATTATTGTTCCATTGATTTTTTTATGATGTACGATTCAATCTAGGATATTTCTGAAGGAAAATAATGTTATTGGTTTTAAGCAAAAATAAAATTACAGTGTTTATTTTGGGGGATAGCATGAAATACGACACGTAGTAACCGCATAATTAATTAAATCTTAGATGTTTGTTTTATTTGTATGCAAATAATTAAGAAAAATAGAAATTTAAATGATGGACGTCTGTACTGTACTTCCTCGTTAGGTGAACATTGGATATATTCAATTAGACTGAAAACGATTACCCAGAACGTATAATTATTAAGAACTCAGAATTAAAGAATAGAAATACAAGGACTATAGAATCTAGTAGTAGGGTAACATTTTTCCTCTTATATATTGATAGCCCGGTGTTATTATCCCGGTATTTTAGTAGATATTTTATAGAAAAGGAATATGGTTGTTTGCCTTTGTTTAGAAGAGGATTTGGGGAGAGGCAGTAATCTCGGAATAGAGGTAGTAATTTTTGTAATGCGTAAACATATAGAAATATTTTTCTGAAAAACATTGAAAGTAATCATGGTGTTGAGTGAAAAAAGTATGCATAGAAAATATTCTGTTTTTTACTATGCTGAATTTAGTGCGGAATTTATGACAAAGCCGTATTTTCTTTTTAAATAAATAGAAAAAAAGATTTTTAATATGAATATCAATACACAAAAAAAGCAGATGTACAGGAGTTTTGTATGTAGTATTATCTGCTATTAGAGTAGAATTGTTGCAATTTTGTGACAGCTACGCTTAGAGAGTTAAGCATATTAATTGTATAGAGCACTACAAAATCCAACAATTGAATCTAAAAATTGGTCAGTGTTTTCTAAACAACGTAACAGTTAAGTCAACATTATAGACAATTAAAGTTCTGTTTATTAGGAAAAGAAAATTAGTGTTTCTTATAAATGCTACAGCAACAGCCAATGCTTAATAATACATAATTACGATGTAAAATATCTTTTGACACCTACAGACACAGTCTATTATGTATGATTAGATTGCAATCTATTCCACTTAACCTGTTGAACTAGAGAAACCATTTAAAGTACTACTTAAACAATTAGAGATTTATACAATCTACATGCATGATGCTTTCCTAGAACAATTATGGCCTCTGAATAAATTCCTGGATATATTTGACTTTCCATTACATGGTTTCATCTAGTTTAGAAACTTGTCAATATTACCGAGTTCATATATTTTAATTAGTTTAGAAACTCAGTCATAAATGATTAAAAAATTGTGTTGACAATGTGTGCTATTTCTCTCTCGCTCTATCTATCTATCTCTCTATCTATATATATACATCTATCTATCTATCTATCTATCTATCTATCTATCTATCTATCTATCTATATATATATATATATATATATATATATATATATATATATATATATATATATATATATATGGACTTCCATGCAGGTCTCATTAATCACATGAAAGCGCATAATGATCTATAGATAAAGGAGGTTCTTTGGACTGGCTCAAAAGAGGATCCCTCCACCACGATCAGGAAAGGGTCATAATGGCAGCCCAAGACCAGGGATTGATGACCAATGCATTCAAGAAGATGGCAGGGATCAATAATGACAATAAATGCAGGTTCTGCCATACAGAATTGGAAAGTGTTGGTCATCTGATATCAAGTTGCAAAGTTTTTCTAGGGAACGGCTACTATACAGCGAGACATGATGGAGTATGCAAGTACCTCCACTGGACCATCTGTAAAAAATTAAACATCCAGTGTAGCAGCAAGTCCTGGGAACATCAACCTGAAAGAACAGTTGGAAATGACTTATATACCATACATTACGACCATGTAATCACCTACAGCCACCTACCTTGAAAATGCTGCTGTGAAACCTGACATAGTTATATGGAATAAGTCAGAGAGAGTTGCAACCTTGATGTAAGTGAGTGTTCCTAATGAGGGCGGTCTTAACAGAGCTGAAAGAGAGAAACAGACAAAATACCAAGGTCTCATGTATGATATGAAAAGAAACTGGAACCTAAAGGAGATATCAATCATACCAGTTATCATAGGTGCCACAGAACTTATGAAGAAGAACCTGAAGTCCTACCTAACTAATTGAACCAAGTGCAAAAGAGATTCAGATAATTGCACTTAAGGGAACAGCGAGGATACTAAAAAGAGCTCTCGGTTGATTTCAATAAAAAAGCGGGGCAATGTTGGCAGCTGGTTTGGCTGCCCCATACCCAGAATTACAATCTTCAAAGGAAGAAAAAAAAATTAAATCTATAAGAGAAATTGAATGCTTACTGGAGAGCACTTGAATACCTGCTAGATACTATCCTCGAGTGTTTAAGGTCTCTTTGTACTGTACCAGCATAAGGATACTTTTCCCTACAAGTAAACCCTTACCAAATATTCAAAATCACATTTCGTATTCGTTGCCCAAATAAGATCTCCTCACTATAGCTAACTCACATTAGTTATTTTGAGGAATGGTACACCTTCTCCAAGTGATGTTACCTCAAGTAATAGCATAAAGCTCGATATTTCATCAGACTAAATAAATTCTTGTCCTGAAATCCAGTAAGGCCAAGAGACCAAAAACGAAAGATATATTACAACATATAAAAATAGTTAATTGGGGAGATGGCATTATGTTCTCAATTTCATTACTACTCGGTGTTTGAGAGACAAAGAATTTTAATAGAACATTGGAATATCTATGTATCTCATATAGAGTTCAAGTGTTAGCCCCAGGTAGTGGACCCCTTTATTTCTGAGAACATCAACTGAAGTAAAATAAAACAATAAATGAATATAAAATCCGTTGCTGTTGGTTTTATCCAAACCAATGACCGTTATCAGTGTCATGTCTGTTTGAGGGTGTCCGAGTCGCTGGCAGGACTAAAAAGTCATCTTTGGGCACATGGACGTTCAGTGACTGAGGAAGCAGCACTCGTCTGACGTCGCAATCATCATATATATATACACGAGGAGCATTCCAAAAGTAATACTTCCGATTGTTTTCTGAGATTCTAGGAAAGCTATTTCTGTCACGGATGTGCATCAGATGCAAAGGTGAATTCCTGGCAAAAATGCATTAACAATAGTGGTGTCTATCTAGAAACATAAATTCTGGAGCACAAAAGATCATTCGTTTTAATGGTACCACTCACGTCTTCGTAGCTCTTCAATTTTTTTAGTGACTTTTTGCTATAGAGTGTAGAATTTCTTTCCGAATTCAATTCAGATGAGGAAATAAGTTTGAGACGGTTATCTTCACTTACTTGTCTGACTTGCTATTTGCTTCCTTGCTTCTTGTTACCACTTGAAGTGGTTTTGTCCTGGGCTTAGAAAAAAGGCACATGTTTACCTACCTTTTGTATCACATAATGATATAGTATGCACGTGGACACACACTCACACACACTCACACACACAAGACTACTTTTAATGTCGCGTAAGAAGAGGACTCTTATGGCTTCATTTAAGAATTGTTATTAATATTCCTAATTTTATTACATTCAATATCTCATGATTAATTACACCTAATAGTTTCAGAAACTCTTGGGAAGTCAGATGTGTTATAACTGGCATACTATTGGTTGATTGGTTGGTTATTTTGTTTTACGGCATATCAACCTTTTTTGAGTTATTTAATGTCGAATCTAGTAATTTTAGAAAAAAATTGTATGCTTCATGTTCTCTGTATTTTTAAATATTTATTCATAATGTTTGGTTTGATTGTTTTTGTGGAGGAATATTGTTGTTTTTTAATTTTGTAAAGCATGATCGACTTTTGCAAAGGGGAAGTCAATGTTTGAAGCCAATGCCTTCAAATAATCTGATATGATAGCACAGCAGATTTGAATCCTATAAGTCAGTAACAGAGAGAAAATAAGATAATTTTTCTTTTTACAATATATGGTATGTCCAAATGGTTACTCATTTCATACTGACCAGGCTCACTGGAAATTAATCAGTCAACTTGATAATGCCATACATAGGCCAGGAATTCCATCCATCATCCATTCATCTGCATACTCAAAAAGAGCTTTGCTACATACTTGAGAACAAAACTCTCCCTATGTGTTGATTGATTTTTTCTGTCAAAGCATGTGTGGTGAAACAGATTATACTGAATTACTTGCTAAGAACATCTTTAGGTCTAGATAAGTATACACATCACTGAACTCGTACACCATGTACTTCTATGGTAATGCACCATTTCATTGTTAAAAATTGTCTTTCACGAAGCTGTAATATTAAGCTTTTGTTCCCTGAATGTTGACGATTACACAGTGATCTCATTTTGGCTTACAATCTTCTCAGTAGACATATTATGTATCTCGGGACCTATTATTCGCTCTGGAATCAGAAAGAGGTGGATGCAAACGCTACAAATAACTATTTCACTGAAGATTTCAATTGAACCAAAGGAGAGCCATTTTCTCAATCAGAATTCCTTGTCCTTAGAATAGACTTGCAACTGATGTAATAAATGCAACAATTCAAGATTAATTTGTGCAGGTGCTGTATCCTCTTCTGTGAAAATGTTTAGTACTTTTACCTATATGACGATTGAAACAGTTTTATTTTTTGCCAAATAAACTGAATTGAATTGAATCCGCCAGGATCTTATGTTACATGCTTCTTTATAAAAGTTTAAATTATAACTGAAATTCAACTTCAAATGTCTTCCTTTGTCACATGACGAAGCTAACAAATCATATATCCCCCTTCTCATAGGGCTACACATGTTAATCATACTTATTAATCCCATTGCACACCTGGCAAATAATATCTACATTCAACTTTATAAGTATATAGCTTAGCAATAATATTAAAAAAACTAGAATATCCCAAATCAAATAATCAATTGAAAGAAATGATCAATTATCTTAATAGATTTAGCAATGATGGTAGCAGGAATGTTCACAAACGCAATGGGAGTAAAATCTACAGAACCAATAATTAATGGTTCTATCGCCGTCATGGCAGAAAGCAAGTTCTTTAGCATGACCACTAATAATAATAAAAACATAATAAAAATCACGCTTTAATGTTATCCACTTTTTGAGGCAGTTTACACTAAAATAATGGATACGCTTCTTGATGAGATACCTTTTGGTTGATTGTTTCAATCTTCATAAAAGCCCAACAAGCTTTAGCTATGCTTCCTTTAGCATGACCGAAAAAAAAAAAAAAATAACACATAATGTCAGCTTTGCTTCATTGAAATATGTATAATCTATATTATAGTAGATTGTGTCCATCCGTCTGTCTGTTTTTTGGATACCTATAATCTGCTCAACAATAACAAAAAAATGGTATTATTTAGATCCTTCAGACTATCGTTTTCATTTGGAGTGTTATTTTCCCAACGTTTCGGTCGATGTAACCTCCGACCTTATTCAGGTATAACTTGTCGAAGAACAAGTGGATAAAGTACTTTGTTAAATTTAGTTGTAAAGTTACACTCTTCTGGAGGTAGAAGGTTCAATCGGTACCTAAAATACAATCGCGAATTACTTAGGACTTTTACCCAGCAATGATTAATGGAACAAGAACATGCTATCCTCGTGGGTTAAATAATGGGTTCCATTCAAAATTCTGTGCAGATTCCCGAGTTTGATACAAAGATTCCCGAGTTTGACAAGATACACCTAAAGAAGGTTGGAAGCACATTGAAAATAACAGCCAAGATGAGAAATTCCATACATATTCTCGAGTTCAAAATTCTGTGCAGATTCCCGAGTTTGACAAAAAGATTCCTGAGTTTGACAAGATACACCTGAAGAAGGTCGGAGATTACATCGACTAAGACGTTGTGAAAATTACAATCAGGATGAGAAAGGTAGCCTAAAAAATCCAAATAATATAGATAATCAATCCTCATCTCAAAAATTAAGAAACGTAAAAAAAAAAAATTGAATTATTCGAACTATTGTTCTTGTCTAGGATTCATTGTCACAATGTTTTAGCTGATTTCACGTGCACTTTTTTCAAACTTTGGAATCCGTGTGGAATTTCAAATGAAACCCTTTATGTAATGAATATGAAAAGCTTGCTCTCATCAACCAAAAACTAACATAGTAGTTTGATAGAGACCGTTCCTCACTCAGACAGACCAACAAGGTCACTTTTATATATATTAGAAATAAAGTCAACTTGAAAAAATAGATTTTTTTAGAGAAAGGACTAATCTGTCTGAATAGATGAAGATCTACTCGATTCCCTTCATTCCTGTGGCAATTGTTTGGTTGGTTCGCAAATGGAGCAAAAGGTGGTTTCATGGCTGGGTTCGAATTTCATGACAAGCAGAAATTGTTACCTTACACTGATGATTACGTAAGTATAAAACACTAGTGTCTGTAGGAAAAAATGAATAATTATTATTTAGTTATATACATATATATATATATATATAGAGAGAGAGAGAGAGAGACAGACAGACAGACAGACAGACAGAGAGGGAGATTTCTAGCAGGGCTACTGTGTTGTTCGGGCAAAAGTGTAACATATTTCTATTAAAACCCCTTTACACTTCTCTTTCGCCCCTGCTTTGTTTTCCTCCTACCTCTTACCATCCACTTTTTCCCTTCCACCTAGCTATTTTGCTCACTGAACATACATATACACATATAGGCAACTCACCTTTATATATATTCCTTGAGAAATGAGTCGAAATAAAAAAAAGTAAATCTTTGATTAAAGAAAACAAAGTTACTTCCCCTTAGTATATAAAATTGCTGAAAAACAGAATCCCTGACGAAATCTACTCCAGTTTAGAACCAACCACATTGCTATGTTTGTTATAATTAAAGAAATGCAAATAGCCGTTAAGATGTCTTCTTTTCCTCGTTACGTAAGTAATTTGTTATTAATTCTTGTAACATTTGAATATCTTGAAGACCGTGAGATGTACAATGGAGAATTCTTAGTAGAGATTATATATTTATATGTTTTTTGATGGAGGCTTACACTAGCAATACCAGTGTTTGCATCTATTAGTTCAGTCAGAGACAAGTTCATTCGTTAATTGTGCTAACTAAGCATAACTTACACAATTAATTAAGACATTCAACTTTGCATGAGTCAGTATATTGAAAGGTTAGCGATCGTCAGTTTAAACGAAAAAAATATCCCTAGATAGCTGGTTCGCTGTATCACACCTTCTCAGTGTATCTAGTCACGGTGAGTGTTTCAAGTTGAGATTTAAAAACCAGAATGCTAGTACACTATTATTAGTTCCGGAGAACTTTATTTTCATTATGAAAAGTAATGCTCTTATGCTAAGTGGAAATTGTTATTTTTTTCACGCTCCATTCCTACCCCAACAAAGTTAGCAACTGGAATTAAACTTCTGCTCATTCATTTATCAATTTCATTTCCTGTCATTGTCTAGCAAGCTTGCAAGATTTGTCAGACTCAGTAAATCTGAGTTTTAATTGCAATTGTTTTATGAATATGTCTCGTTACTTTTTTTTTTTTTGTCTTAAATTAATATAATGTCTGGTTCGCTTTCAAGATTCTGTCCGTTTCCACTCATAAACATTTGGTTATTTTCAGTCTCGTGCATTCAAATAGTCGCTTGCAAGTTAATTAAACCAGCCTCAGCTGGGAATCTCAAATTTAGTTCTATATCAGACACCATCAGACCATTAGTGTTTTTTTTTTGGTAATTTCGAAACAAAGAATCGTAGCAGCAGAAATATTTTTGTTGGTGTTGTTTCTTTCCTTACTTTATGTACACAAATGCCATTGAAGACAATTTCCCTACAAAGACAACATGAAGTCAATAAGTTACACGAAGACAGTCTTTTTATAGAAACCAATAGCAGACATGTTTATTTATACACACACACGCATATGTTATATATATATATATATATATATATATATATATATATATATATATATATATATATATTGTATAATGTGGGTGCATGTAATACATATATATGTGCACACACACATGTATATATATATATATATATATATATATATATATATATATATATATGCACATATAAGTTTGTATATGTGTGTGTGTTGTTCCAGAATAAGCTGGCATTGAAATTCGAGTACACATGTTTCCCTCCGGTGTGAACATAGTAATTGGTTATTTCATTGATTTCAATCATTAGACATGTTCATCTCCGAACACTTGTAGATTTGATGAGCTGTTCTCTTTTCGCAAATTCCATCATGTGAGTTTACTTCTTAACTTTGACTTGCATTGCTACCAAGGAAGAAGAAACATTTGAAATAGCAAGAAAATCAGTCGTTTTTGTTTGTATAGTTATAGTTTGCCAGTGTTAATATATATGGATTATTTTAAGCAAATTAAAAAAATAACTAAATGGGAAAAGTAGTTTGCTTGAAGCATTGCTGATTAATAAATATCCAAGCATATAAGAAAGTTGTAACAATGTAGAATACCGGGGTATTGAAGTATGAAGTGACGTATGAACAAAACAGATTAACAATCGAAGGCTTGTTGATTTTATAAATCTTTGTATATCCTAGGATTTCTCAACAGCACGAGTATATTTCATTTTTATATATTTTTGTTCAGTAAATCCAATTGTTCTTATATATATATATATATATATATATATATATATATATATATATATATATATATATTATCGCTCTGACATTCATATTAAAATCCTACTTTTTCTTTTTAAAAATTATTAAAACTTCTTCTTAATATACGCTGTCATGGATATGCGAGCGACTATATGAAGGTTAACTAATTTGCATATTACTTTGAAAAACAATTGTTAATTAATTACTTATTCATTTTTTATGGCTACTTATTAGATGGTTTGTTTCATTTCACTATTATACTGAATTCTATCTCTCTCTCTCTCTCTCTCTCTCTCTCTCTCTCTATATATATATATATATATATATATATATATATATATATATATAATATATATATAGTAAGTTATAAAATATATATGGCAATTAAGCTATACAGAATATTCTGCGTTTCATCCTCGTTAGGAGTCGTCAGCCTGCAAATCCTAGCATGGATGAAACGAGGAATATTCTGCGTAGCTTAATTGCCATATGTATTTTATAACTTACTACCTAGCTCTACCTATGTATTGAGTACTGTTGAAGTAAATACTTAAAGTTTATGCATAGAATTATACTTTCGTATATTAATTTATGTGATTAAATGAAGTAGTCACAGACACAGACACACACACACACACACAAATATATATATATATATATATATATATATATATGTAACCTTGTCAGTGTGTGTGCAAAACGTCTCTACTAAACTTGTCTCTGAATATTTGGTCTATAGAGTTGAAATTTAATACATATGGTATTTGAACCTATAGGACACTTTCAGTTTGGTTTGTAGCCGGTAAAAATTGCAACATATACATAGCAGCATACCTGTCTTCTACTGGGTCTCTGGGAGATTCACCAACGTCTTGGTGGAGTTGCTTCTGTTACAACGAAGACCTATGCAAACAGGAACCCAAGATGCAATGGCTGTTTTTATATACATTTTTCTTTATTCACGCCCAGGCGTTTTGTCACAGCAGACTGGAGTAAATGACGGTCTCTGCTTATGGGGAGCCTGTTAACCTCATCTTATCTCTTCGGCATCTAAAAACGATCTCATTAAAATCATCTCAGTTTGTTCAAACTGGAACCCCTGACACCTCAGATGCAATCCCTGTTTGCATACTTTCCAGTGCAACTTGATCGGTCACAGAGTTTTATTCATGTCACAACATGATTCCTTGACTCTTTCTGCACCTGCAGTGCTCGCTCAACTATCGTTTCCTACAACTCAATCTATTGTTTACTTCACTAGATAGGTAGATAGATAGATAGATAACTAAATAAATGCTTTCTACTCGGCGTTGCTCAGCGATTACATAATAAGAACATTTCCAGACAGATCAAGCATCTTCTTGTGAAATTTTAAAAAAATCAACCCAGCCGTTTTCGATTACATAAGGATCTCTCTCTCTCTCTCTCTTTCTCTCTCTCTCTCTCATACAGAGACAAAGGCAATACAATGGAGAGATGTAACGGATAGACACAAACTGAAACAAATTAAGACATATGGAATGAACAATGCAGATGCAGCTTTTATTAATGCAACATATATAAGTATATATTTTCTATACTTTTATTAAATTATATCATATTCTTACTTGCGTTCGTGTGATTTGATAGAAGTTCCGCATGATATCATATTTTTATGAACATTTTCCTTTGTCGGATGTTTGTTCAACTTTAATTCAAACGATCATATGGAGGTTGTAGTAAACGATAGTAATTCATCAGAAATTGTAATGGATTTGAAATCAAAATTAAATTTTGTTTTAAATCCACTGTTATTCTTTACAGACTATGTGTAGTTGCTTCATGAAAGATAACTTATTTTGCTTTCTTCCCATTCACTTATTTGTTGGCATTTGAATCAAAACAAAGTATATATATATGTGTGTGTGTGTGTGTGTGTGTGTGCGTGCGTGCTTTGTTTCGTTTCAAATGCCAACAAATAAGTGAATGAAAAGAAAGCAAAGAAAGTTATCTTTCATAAAGCAACTACAATAGTCTGTAAAGAATAACAGTGTTTGTCTTTTTCGTATAAATAAAGCGAAACTATTCGAACGCAACCGCTTGGCCTTCCGGCCGAGTAGTATCTGTTCTGTAATTGGTCTTTGGTCAATTGAGAGGAACCCTTCATACTGATACAATTACTATTTATACTATATGGATACTGACAGAATGCCCCCTTTTGGGGGGAGCTGGTTTTCCCCACATTAAAAACTCCCTTGTGTCTAATTTGCTTTTGTGGGAGGTTAAAAAGCAACGCCATTTTGTTTTGTTTTTGATTGGCTATGTTAAATTTGAACGCTTTACACTTCTAGTCACGTCATAGAGTAGCGTTAAGACATTAGTTTTTCTTTTCATTTTCTTTTCTGCTCTCGCGTCATGGGTTCGAGCCTGCCTGCCTGCCTACTATCACTTTTTTTGTGCTCAACACAAACCTCCAAACACCAGGCACCCGGGCTAGTATTTCCTAAAGGTAAAGGAACTCAATTTATGATAGGTTTAAACAGTATAACAAAATATTTTTTAAATTATCAACGAATTCACTACTAAAGTAAATTAATGACACATATAATGCACATTAGTCTAAATTATAAGGTGGGTGGGGGAGAAAGAGGAGAGGATGTGTTGCTTTATAAAGCAACAGAATATCTAAGAAGGAAGGATTTCTTAGATGACGTGGGTTCTTTACATCGATATGAAATTGATAGTTTATTGATTTAGCTTGGTTGTATTGACAATGTACCTCTCCACACACTCAACTTAAAACTGGTGAATAGAATACAACCAAAAATCAATACAAATCCGTCTCTTCCTTTTCCCGTCTCCATCTTGCTATCCAGATTTGTCCCTTGTGATCAATATAGTATTTCTTTTGTATGAACGAATCACGAAAAGTAGCATTCTGTTTCTCTTGATATCTACTTGGTTTATTATGTGACAATAATTATCTATATTAAGCAAGTTAAAAGATTAAAGAAAAAAAAAGGTAAAATCTATAAAACATAGAAAAACAAACAGAAATAAATTCATTGACATATCCGTTTGCCTAAATAAAATATTCTGACAAATGTTAACATTATTTATTTATTCTGTCTCTTTGGGCATCTCTTATTTTAATCTGGTATAAAGAACATTTCTGAATTTTTGAGGCGAGGATTGATTATTATTATAATTTGGATTCTTTGGACTACTGTTCTTGTTTTGGGCGTTATCTCATGTTTTTTTTTATATATTTTGCAAAATTTATGCTAACCAGTGATGCAGTTCTTATTAATGTGTATCCTCTAACGAAAAGGGCTCATCTTTGAAAATCCATGGGTTAAGGAATTTTTGATGGATCAATAACTATCGTAATTTATTCAATTTATTTTTAAACATTAATTTTTTCATTATATCCAACATCTCACAAGATAAATAATAAGAAATTACACCTCAAATTTAAAAAATATTTCCTCGGATATTGAATATATACCTAATAGATATGCCTAAGAAATATTCCTGCAAAATAAGGAAATGGGAATAAAGCTAAATCTTATGGTAAAAAACTTAATAAAATTTCCCTGAAATAAACACTAGTAAAAAGAAATGTACAGGATGACGTCAGAATGGAATCGGTTTTTGTGAATACAGAATTTCGATACGTGAGAGAGAGGGAGAGAGATTGTGATTTTAAGTAATACATTATTTTTTATTGATGATGCCAACTCTTTTAAAGTTTCTCCCTTGTAAAACAGCAAATTGTTTTATATATAGACGCAAAGGATGAGATGAATTGCAGGGCAATATTGATTCGCATTCTTCTTTTAACATGATTTTTTTTTTTTTTTGCCTCAACTGACGAGTCAGATTTCACGTAAATTTCAGCAATCGTTGCAACTCTATACATTATTATACATTACGTCATCAATGCATTCAGATTCCTTCTCTTCCCCGTTATCTTTGTTTGGGCTTAGTGCCCAAGCTAGAAAACAATTAGTTGTTCACTTTACAATTCTTCAATCAATTTTTAAACAGTTTTCAAAGGAGGCTTTTCGTTTAAAATTAAATTTGTGTCGTAGTTAACAATTTGTACTGATCATTCATTCATATTAAGTAGTTGCGGCGGCGATGATGATGATGATGATGATTGCAAGAATGCTTGCTGACTTAAAAGAGCTTATCATTGGTTATAAGAAGAAACCAAAGTTATTATAATAGCCATACTAAACATTTAGCCTTAGACCACAATAAAATAAATGAAACTATTCTATGTCCTTTTCAAGTTTACCTTGATTAGATAGAAGGTTATGCTCAAAAAGTGTATAAAATTAGTACGGAAGTTGTTAAGTCATCCATATTTATGAAACATATAAATTTATCTGGTCGGATTTACAAAGTCAAACTCAAATAGTATTTAAGCTAACAAACCAAATTTATGTTCTGACCAGTCAATTTTTATTTTTTATTTATTACCCCGTGTTCCTGGCAATATAATAATGTACTTTATACAATTTATTTATAAAATAACTTAGACTAATGCAAATGATCGGTAATGTGAAACATTTTAAATAATAACCTATTGCAAATAGCATGAGTAAAGCAGGATGCATGAATTGCAAGGACTATTTTAATTCGTCCTCTTGTTAGCCCTTGCAATGGTACGATGAACTGTATTGTGGAAGGCAATGCGATCCGCAATCTGAGTCTCACAGTAATCAGAATGATATTGGAGATTATCTGGTCAATTCCACCTGTGTCTTTAAATCAAAATGAGAGAAGACCAACCTGTTTTGCATCCTAGGATAGTTAGCACAGGTGTATAAAAGGGTGATTTTCTCTCATTATAACTTTAAGTTTATTGTTTTTACCAAAACACAAGTGATTGTATTTTTTTTTTTTTTTTTTTTTTACAAGGGTGTCACCACTTATCAAGGCCCAGAGGCCACTCGAGGATAAGGGTTAATAGGTATACATTAGTCATTGTGATTTTAGCATAGTAAACAGTGGGAATTTTGAAACTTGGATTACTTAGGGGGACGATTCAATTAGAACTTGTTCACATTGGACTTTTTCTTTTTTTTTTTTTTTTTCATAGGTATCACCACATTATCAAGGCCAAGAGGCCACTCAAGGATAAGGGTTAAAGAGTGTACAGTAGAAATTGGACAATATAATAATCATTAGTAATGAAAATTTGTTAAATTTGATAACTTATATGGAACGGCTCATCAAGAACTTATTTACGTTAGACTTGAAGACAACCATATTGTAGTCAGCCGGAAAGCAGGAAAACGGAAGACAATTCCACAGGCGTGCAGTTCTAATAAAAAAGCTTTGTTCATGGAATCTACGTTTAGGTTTAGGCACAGATAAAGAGTGGGGGGAATTATTGATAGTGTTTACAGCTAGACGAGTGTTTCTTGTGAAAGTTTTGCGAGGGGGGACCATAGATTGAAGCTCAGTCGAACACTTTCCATGAAAATAACGATACATCAGAGACAAACTCGCAACATCTCTTCTGTGAGATAGAGGTTGCAAGGAAGAGAAAAGGACATCTCCTATGAGGCTATGAAGTCTATTTTGAACTCTATCAAGGCAGGCCAAGTCCTTTCTAGCAGCTCCTGCCCAGATGTGGCAACAGTATTCCATCCTTGGACGTACCTGGCTCTTATATAGATAGAGAATTGCATCAGCAGTGAGATATCTACTGGATCGATAGAAAGATCCCACCATTTTTCCAGCGGCCTTGGCAACAGATTTGATGTACGTGTTCCATTTAAGATCAGGAGTAATGGTCAAGCCCAGAAGCTTGTCAAAACTTGAGGCCTCCTGAAGACGAGAGCCATTCATTTCAATTGATGCCAGATGTGGATCAGAATGTTGATGATGTAAAGAGAGAAGCTTGGTTTTAGATGCATTAAAAGTAACCAGCCACTCCTTTCCCCATTGTACTACATGCTCAAGATCAGATTGTATTGAATATGTAATAAAATTAAATATTTTTATCATAAGCTAAATGCTTGTTTATTGTTTTTTTTGTGTTTTTTTTTCAAAAAAAAAAAAAAAGAGAAAAATATTGAAAAGAATGAGAGATCATTTCCATGAAAAAACGATACAAATTCTTTTGGAATCAAAAGTGAGAAAGTCAGAATTGAAAATGAGACTAAAAACACATTTATTTCTTACTTTGATTAAAATAAAATCCTACCAAACTGTTTTCTTTTGTAAATTCTCATGTCAGAATGCATTTTAAATTCTTTCTTTTTACTTTCTTTTGATTTCTGAAAAATGTAAATCATCGTTGGTATTTTATTTTTTCTCAAGTTCCAGGTGATTATCATTGCTGCTTATTTGCAACTTTTCTATTGATTCTAATTAGAAATGATTGGTTTTCTTACAAAGATCCTCTCTCCTCTTCCTTCTTAAATATCTTTCATAGAATTAATTGACGCTAGATGCAAATAATTGTTAAAAAAGCAGTGAATGATCCGTTGTGAATCTATTGTAACAGTAAATAAAGCTAGTACACGTCAAATAATGGAAAAATATAAAAGTCAGTCTTGTTAGTGTCAATTCTTGAAATTTACTTAAGCCTTTCAATTTAACATCTCCTTCAATCCATGTCTCAAAACTTACATCCAAGTAGTAGTCGTTGTCATCATGATCAATATTATTACTATTATTATTTACACACTGGGAGTTCTTACACAGAACATGACTGGTGATCACAGTTTCAGGTCAATCTGCCACCATTTATCAGAGCTGCTAAATATATTTTAATAAATAAAAGAAGATATGACAGGGATTAAAGCAATTTGTATGAAAGGATCTAGTAAGTAAATAATCTCTTATTAATAGAGAATAGCTACCTGTCTGAGTTCGAAAGCATACTATTACTTTTATTAAGTGTACTATTGTATTGTACTGTCTTTTAGTTAGTGTTGGGACGAGTAATCGGAATTGGGAATCGGAATATTTGATGGTATCGGAATCAATATTGGAATCGGAAAAATCTGTACCGGTTTTTCGATGCCAAAACGATTCTTTTAATTATCTTGTTTTTATTTGATTTTGTTTAAAGCAAAATCTTCCATTGCTAGTAATAATGATAAAATAATATTTATTGATTTTAAACCACCAGTGAAGCTAAAATCGATAGATCTTTCCCCACAAGTATATTTTTACATTAAGAAAAATATCTGCACATTAAACATGTGTGTTTTTTACGGTATCGGAGAAAAAATACAGCTATATAATTAAATATTTAGAGATTTATAAAGAGTCGGAATCCACGTCAGTAATTGTATCAGAATCGGAATTTAGTACGGAATTGGCAATTGTATCGGAATCAGGGGAAAATATTGCAATCGTCCCATCACTACTTTTAATGTTCGATTCAGTTTCCTGTACTACGTCATCTCATGCAAATCACGAATCATTATAAGTGATCACTCACTGGCAACAACGGTTGGTATTTCTTGAAATCTAATTGACAACAACATTTCACTGAAAAAATCTTCAAATATTTTGAAAAAAAAAAAAATGTTTGATCGTTTTATGTGTTTTTTTAGTTGAATTTTCTCAGCATTATTCCGGCACTACTTTGCTTTTTTGTAATTTTATAGATTTTGTTTTATTTGACAAGTAAACTTGAAAGAACTTTTGGTTTATCAGAAGAATCTAAAAACAAAATTTTAGAAAGCTGTTATTTTTTTTTCTAATTTTAAAGGAAAAAATAGTGCAGTGCATGAAAATAAAATAACTACCTAAGAACAAACAAAACCCTAAGGCAAAAAAATTGAATTCTATAGTTCAGCGTAAAGTCACATATACGTGGCAATGTCATATAGTTTTCGTTTAGTAGATTTTCATATTTTTTCAGTTGAAGACGGTGAACTGTTTTAACCCCCATGGTATATCTATTTTTTTCTTAAATGGTGGTAGATTGACCTGAAATTATAAAAAGCAAGGGCACATAAATCTGAGGTACTTTTTCTTATTTACAATCTAAGGAGACACAGGAACATGATCTCTTTTTCTATTTGTAAAAACCATGAAAAACAAAATTTCTCTTTGTTTAGTAAATCAGTTATTGCCATGAAACTTATATCAGCTAGTGAATGTATTAAAAATTGTATGTCTTAGCCATAAAACAATTTCAGTTTTCAAATATCATTTCACATTAAAGTAGAGAATAATGTCATTTGTCAGGTGATCACAATAATGTCAAATAATTACAATAATTAAAAAATTTAAAAAAAAACAGATTTTCAGAAATATTTTATCATTCTGTATTCTGTTACAGACCACTTTGTGTGTGTGTTTATAAAAAATGATTGTTAATATTTATTTAAGAAAATATTTATTTATATCAATATCAACAATTATTTTGATACCTACGGATACTAACGTTTCATGCTTACGCAATCATCAATGTGGGAATTGATAATTATTGTTGATCTGGAGATTTGAACTCCATCACAACATTACTTTTGACTTCGTAGGATAGAATTTTACCTGAAGGCCACCATCAATCCATACAAGAATTGAGAGAAATTAAGTACCGATGAATGACAAATCAGTATTAGTGTAGATTTTGTTGTCACAAGACAATCCTCCCAGGAATCATCTGTACCTTTTTTATTATTAGTTATGATGAAGTATCCCTGCTGTGTTTATAACAGCATGTTCCCAGAAATGACCAAAACTGTTTTTGGAGGAAAATGGAGGCAAAAGGATAGTAGTGTACATTTTGTTGTTACAGGCAGTATCGTCTCTTTTTATCTTAAGATTTTACACTTTGATCTTAGCCAAAAGACGAAGAAACCATGAAAATAATTAGGTCACTAGAATGCTAATAACAGATACTAAACTTTGATCTTAGCCAAAAGATAAGATAACCATATAAAATGATGTCGCTGTATTGTTGGGAACAGATGCTACACTTTGGCAAATTTTATTTATTTATGAAAATTACAGTTCTCAAAAAAAAAAATAGGCACAAGGCCATTCCAAGGTGTGGGGATGGGGGCTTATGGTCATCCTTGTCACTGTACCAAATAGTGCTCGATATAGAGATAGTTATATCACTAATAAATAATTATGAAATGTACTTAGATTTAACATTTCATTGCATTACCGATCATCAGAAGTGTCTACAACTGGCATCGGTCGAATAGGCTTTCAAAATATATTTCAAAATTCATATTATCCAGGAGGATGTTGGATAGAAAAGAGAATTAAAATTAGAGATTGTCTGACGTCATTCAATTTCTAATCACGTTAGTAGTGATAGTATAATTTCTAATCAAGTCAGTGGTGATAGCATAATTTCTAATCAAGTCAGTGGTGATAGCATAATTTCTAATCAAGTCAGTGGTGATAGTATAATTTCTAATCACGTCAGTGGTGATAGTATAATTTCTAATCACGTCAGTGGTGATAGCATAATTTCTAATCACGTCAGTGGTGATAGTATAATTTCTAATCACGTCAGTGGTGATAGTATAATTTCTAATCACGTCAGTGGTGATAGCATAATTTCTAATCACGTCAGTGGTGATTGTATAATTTCTAATCACATCAGTGGTGATAGTATAATTTCTAGTCATGTCAGTGGTGATAGTATAATTTCTAATCACGTCAGTGGTGATAGCATAATTTCTAATCACGTCAGTGGTGATTGTATAATTTCTAATCACATCAGTGGTGATAGTATAATTTCTAGTCATGTCAGTGGTGATAGTATAATTTCTAATCACGTCAATGGTGATAGTATAATTTCTAATCACGTCAGTGGTGATAGCATAATTTCTAATCACGTCAGTGGTGATAGTATAATTTCTAATCACGTCAGTGGTGATAGTATAATTTCTAATCACGTCAGTGGTGATTGTATAATTTCTAATCACATCAGTGGTGATAGTATAATTTCTAGTCATGTCAGTGGTGATAGTATAATTTCTAATCACGTCAGTGGTGATAGCATAATTTCTAATCACGTCAGTGGTGATTGTATAATTTCTAATCACGTCAGTGGTGATAGCATAATTTCTAATCACGTCAGTGGTGATAGTATAATTTCTAATCACGTCAGTGGTGATAGCATAATTTCTAATCACGTCAGTGGTGATTGTATAATTTCTAATCACGTCAGTGGTGATTGTATAATTTCTAATCACGTCAGTGGTGATAGTATAATTTCTAATCACGTCAGTGGTGATAGCATAATTTCTAATCACGTCAGTGGTGATTGTATAATTTCTAATCACGTCAGTGGTGATAGTATAATTTCTAATCACGTCAGTGGTGATAGTATAATTTCTAATCACGTCAGTGGTGATAGCATAATTTCTAATCACGTCAGTGGTGATTGTATAATTTCTAATCACGTCAGTGGTGATAGCATAATTTCTAATCACGTCAGTGGTGATAGTATAATTTCTAATCACGTCAGTGGTGATAGTATAATTTCTAATCACGTCAGTGGTGATAGCATAATTTCTAATCACGTCAGTGGTGATTGTATAATTTCTAATCACATCAGTGGTGATAGTATAATTTCTAGTCATGTCAGTGGTGATAGTATAATTTCTAATCACGTCAGTGGTGATAGCATAATTTCTAATCACGTCAGTGGTGATTGTATAATTTCTAATCACATCAGTGGTGATAGTATAATTTCTAGTCATGTCAGTGGTGATAGTATAATTTCTAATCACGTCAATGGTGATAGTATAATTTCTAATCACGTCAGTGGTGATAGTATAATTTCTAATCACGTCAGTGGTGATAGTATAATTTCTAGTCATGTCAATGGTGATAGTATAATTTCTAATCACGTCAGTGGTGATAGCATAATTTCTAATCACGTCAGTGGTGATAGTATAATTTCTAATCACGTCAGTGGTGATAGTATAATTTCTAATCACGTCAGTGGTGATTGTATAATTTCTAATCACATAAGTGGTGATAGTATAATTTCTAGTCATGTCAGTGGTGATAGTATAATTTCTAATCACGTCAGTGGTGATAGCATAATTTCTAATCACGTCAGTGGTGATAGTATAATTTCTAATCACGTCAGTGGTGATAGTATAATTTCTAATCACGTCAGTGGTGATTGTATAATTTCTAATCACATCAGTGGTGATAGTATAATTTCTAGTCATGTCAGTGGTGATAGTATAATTTCTAATCACGTCAGTGGTGATAGTATAATTTCTAGTCATGTCAGTGGTGATAGTATAATTTCTAGTCATGTCAGTGGTGATAGTATAATTTCTAATCACGTCAGTGGTGATAGCATAATTTCTAATCACGTCAGTGGTGATAGTATAATTTCTAATCACGTCAGTGGTGATAGTATAATTTCTAATCACGTCAGTGGTGATAGTATAATTTCTAATCACATCAGTGGTGATAGTATAATTTCTAGTCATGTCAGTGGTGATAGTATAATTTCTAATCACGTCAGTGGTGATAGTATAATTTCTAGTCATGTCAGTGGTGATAGTATAATTTCTAGTCATGTCAGTGGTGATAGTATAATTTCTAGTCATGTCAGTGGTGATAGCATAATTTCTAATCACGTCAGTGGTGATAGTATAATTTCTAATCACGTCAGTGGTGATAGTATAATTTCTAATCACGTCAGTGGTGATTGTATAATTTCTAATCACATCAGTGGTGATAGTATAATTTCTAGTCATGTCAGTGGTGATAGCATAATTTCTAATCACGTCAGTGGTGATAGTATAATTTCTAATCACGTCAGTGGTGATAGTATAATTTCTAATCACGTCAGTGGTGATAGTATAATGATTGATGATAGACATTTCAAGATGAGAAAACCTACACTTTAACTGAATTTGTTAATAAGATAAAGTTTTTAATTGTATGTAAATTGTTTTCAAAATATTCCGTCGTTAGATACAAAGATGTATAAAGAATTTTACTATTGATTATCAGAAGCTGTCTAATTTGATCAGACCATATGCACATTTTTTTGTCATCCCCAGAGGATCATTTTAGGTGAGTACCTTAAGAACAAAAAACGAATTCCTGTTCAAGACAAAAACATTAATTCTCTAAATTTTTCTTTACCTGACAATCTGGCTTGAAGAAGTATATAAGAACAACCAAAATTCTGAAATTAGTTGTTTTATAGCGAGCTTCTTTCTGGTAAAATCGCCCCCCCCCCCAATCCCAAAAGCCCAGAAAACCGATTTTCCGATAATGTCAAGGTATGTTTGTCATATTTTGATATTCCTGCTGGCAAATCTGATTGTAAGCAGTTGGAGGGCAATGATTTACAACAGCACAGAGCGTTTTCAAGCATCGAGGTTGACCGTGCAAAATTCGAGAGAGTATGTAGAAAACGTAAAACCTTGCCAACTAATTGTGGATATACGTGGATCTGTAAGCAATGTAACCTGACTTTGTTTTCCACGGCTGCTCTTGTACATGACATGAAATCATTTCATCTACAGCTGTTTCTTTCTCAAAAGAAGTGCAAAATCAGAGCTTGTTATGTGCTTGATGCTCTGAAATGTGTAGATCAGCTGGTGGTCTTAAACATCACATGAAAGGGCACAATGGCTGCACTTAAAGGGATAGTTCGAATCTTAAAACGATCTCTCGGTCTGAATGTATGAGATAGCCGGTGAATGTCTGGAATCTGGTAGGATGCCCCACTCCCAGCTAGAACGAAATGATAAGAAAAAAAGTCCAGGTCCTTTGCCTTCTGGTTTGACCCAAGCCAATGATAGATATGAGTGTCAGGTTTGTTTAAAGATACGTAATTCATTAGTCGAACTGAATAGCTATCTGCATCTTCAGAAGCGGAATTTTTCTTTTTGTATTTGCTAGGTCATTCCAGTTATTTCTTAGCCGATATCGGTCATCATCATAAACCTAAATAATGTACAAATTTATTTATAATCGTTTTTATTCTAATCATTTATTATTTAAATGTATTTTTAAAATTATTTTCGTAATAAAATACATTTTATTTCAATTGATATGTATGCATATATATATATATATATATATATATATATATATATATATATATATATATATATATATATTTCATGTATCTTGTATGTATATATATATATATATGTATATATATATATGCATGTATATATAGGTGTATATATATATATGTATGTATATATGTATGGATATATATATATGTATATATATATATGTATGGATATATATATGTATATATATATATATGTATGGATATATATATGTATATATATATATGTATGGATATATATATGTATATATATATATGTATGGATATATATATGTATATATATATATGTATGGATATATATATGTATATATATATGTATGGATATATATATGTATATATATATATATATGTATGGATATATATATGTATATATATATGTATGGATATATGTATGGATATATGTATATATATATGTATGGATATATGTATATATATATATGTATGGATATATGTATATATATATATGTATGGATATATGTATATATATATATATATATATATATACAGTGATGATCATATTTATTGGCACGGTAAAATAAAAGTTAAATTTTGTCTAATAAATTCTAAAAAAGGGATTAAATTAAAGAAAATAACAAAGTATATTATGTATTTTTAACTGGCCTTTCCGATGCAGCAATCGGATTTTAGAAAAAATAAATAACAAAGGAACAACAAACATAATTGCAAAAAACCCTTGTTCAAAATTATTGGCACGGCTTTGTTTTTCTTTTAGTATCAGTATAATATCAATCAATTTCCGGTTTTCGTGCTTTCTGAACTTTTTTATAGCCATATTATGCTTGTTTAACGCTAATTCAGTGAATAATTTTTTTCAGATAATTTTTAGATAGCGATTTATTTAAACTATTATAAGTGACTAAATTATAATTTTCAATCGCCATGGTTAAAACTAAGGAACACAGCGAAGA
>NC_136497.1:97878560-97958560 GCF_053919585.1 Euprymna scolopes
TAATGTTTACTGAAATAAAAAAAAAAACATATCTGTTCTTATACATGCAAGTGAAGCGCTCTTTAGCTTTGTAAGGCAATCAGACATTTTATCTCGATAAAAACACTGCTTTGGTATCACAAAGGGTATCCGCCCTATAAAAATCTTGCCTCAATTAAACAAAATGCATTTTAAAGAAAATTGGTTGTATTCTATAATATTAAGTTTATAAAGACTTGGCCAGAGATAGGTTACTTTGAAGGCCAGTTCATAAAAGCAGTCCAATACATGCCATCATGTAAAATAAACGTTAAACCAAAAATAATGATGGCACAAAACAATTTACTGTTGTTTTGTTCTTCCATAACAAAAGCCATTTTGGCGTTTTCAAACAAATTTTCGTACATAAATATTTGTATAAGGTATAAATATCTTTATTTCTAATATTTGTTCCGGGCACAATACTAAACTGACCTGGATATTCTTAAGCAAGGTTTTCGCCCCTCTCCACCATCCATACCAGTGACCATTTTTGTTTATTCTCTTCTACCTTATTCTTTGTGCCTACCCCATTTCCCAATTTTATCAAATTAAACCAGCCCTAGTGGTCTTGTAAACCAAGGACGTGCTATGAATTTTCAACTAAAGCAAACATACCTGAATTGTTTATTGTGGTCTGCACCGACCATACACTTGCTTGTGATGACAGATTTCAGATTTCTAATACTGCTTCTAAACATATGACATGTTTGACATCAGCTGGCTTTTTACTTTTAACACTAAAATATTTAATAGACAATTCTTTTAGCTAAAGTTAGAGTGTAGTATCTATTCTTATACAGAACTTTTTGTGTTCGGTCCTCGGCCATGGAAAGATGGATCCTTCACGACTGAAACAATTTTTACTTTTGTCTCAATTCAGCTCTACTCAATGTATTAAGTAAAGAGTTTGGTTCGAAGTTCTGTATAAGTTTCAGAGTTCAACTATTAATTTCTTCATAATTGATAAGATGCACCTGAAGAAAGGTCGGAGGTTACATCGGCCGAAATGAAATGAATAATATAACAAGATGAGCATAATTGTCTGAAACCAACAATTTCATTTCAAGCTGAACATATCAGTTAAGTTTGTTTCAATCCGTTTTTTCTTTTTATTTTTTAAAGAGATGTATTTCTCCATCACCTAATGATTATAGCACATAAAGACCATCTAACTCTCGTTATTGAATCATTATCATTATAATTGTTTATCGAATGTCAAAAACGAAGTATATACAAATGTACTAATAGCTGAATTTGTATCTTGTGACCTCAAGAGTGCTGGGTCCATTTGCATGCACAACATCGAACTAGGGATTACCTCAATATTATATAACTGCTGATTGGGCAATCGCTTTTATCGCTATTTAAGAGTTATGGTTCCTGTAGTACCAGTCTAAAATAGCAACATTGTAAGCTGTCAATTCTATACTCTCAACCTCTCAGGACAAGAGTGGCCCAAACTAGTTATGTAAAACTGTGTGACAAACAAGTATCCTTGTATTGTCTTTATAAAGAGAGATAGATGGTGAGACGGCATTCATTGTCATAGTTAGGAAACGAGGTCAAGCACTGTGAATCTTTGAAGTTTCCTTGTTATTGTTCCTCTGCGCCTGACTATTTTTTGATTTAGTTAACATTATGCTGCAAACAAGTTTATTTGCCTGAATATATACTTTCAAGTTTGTCCAGATCTTTGAGGCTATCATGAACTAATGTATATATCTGTATTTTCCTATATTGTATTATCTTGTTTTAGCAGGGTTGATGATGTAGGTTTTTAGTGTTTTTGAGGCTAGTGTTTCACACACAGAGGTACTTGCTGATAATAATGCTCCATGGTTTCATTTTCGTGCGTTGATTCAGACTTTTAATCTTTCCACTACATCTTGCCTCGAATGATCATGTGCTTTCAGAAACTGTAATCTGATTTCTCATAATTCAGCAGGCCTTGACAGAATTACAGTACATCAGTAGAACTCGGCTTATCGAAATTATTTCCAAAGCCCAACAGCTGCCATTCTATAAAGTTCCCAAGTTGTAATCTATTGAATCATATGGACGATACACTTACTCTTCCTTCTCTGGATTGATAACTGTACAAGGTTGCTAAGAACCCGGCTTGTCATCACTTACATCGCTCTTACTGCTGGCAAAATATATTGACCACCATTTTGTAGTACTCACATCTATTATTTCGCTCTTATAAACAGTTTGTATGCATCAATAATGCCAATGAGTACAAATATTCTTGCATGAGGATAATCAATCAAACACCTATTTGTAAATAATTCCATGTTGTATGCTATTTTACCAAAGTGCCACTTAACACTTACAAAAAAAAATGCTCGGATTCTTGGTAGAATTCAAATTCTATATTCTACATATATTTAAGTCTTGACCTAAACCTCAAAAGAAATAGAATAAAAATTAACTTTGATGAGTAAGTAATGGGACTATAAATTAATATCACACACACACACACACACACACACACACACACACACACACACACACACACACACACACACACATACATACACACATAATTGTTATAAGAAGATATGGGCATTATATTTTAAAAATCTCAAAATGACTTTGTCTTTGAATCGTAAAAAAGTTAAATTTGATCTGCATTAAAATTAATACATTTTTAAGATTACATGTTATCCTCCTTTATAAACGAAACAAAGATACTCGGGTATCATTCAATCTTTCTACAAAAGAATATTAATATAACAAACAGAATAGGAATTAGATGTTACTTGTCATGTAAGATGTAATATATACCGTTGTGGACTATGAAGCCAAGTTCAAATCTTATCAGATCTTTTATGATTGAATTACACACTCTTGGGAAAAGGTATGCATTTGCAATTTCTTATTCCTGAAATAGCAATGTCTATAATAGGCAAATGTTTTCTATGGATCTAGAGCTTCGGCATTAATTAACCTTGAAACCGTTGATATGCCATAAAATAGATAAACTCGAGTAAAGTGTTATTAATCATTTTATAAGTAGATCTTTTCTTTTAATGCTCTTTTTTTTTTAATTACATTTTCACCCCAAACAAGGCACATTGCCACTTTGATGTATGGAGCTACTATCAGGAACATAATCTACAGGGGTACTATGTGGGAAGTTGGGCACAAGATGTCGATTCACATTACACTTAAACTTCTGCATGTCAGTAGAGTTGGGGAAGCAGGAACCCGGAAGGGAATTCCAAAGTCTAGCGGTTCTGGGGAAGAAACTACTGGAGTAGAAGGCTCTTTTACATCTAGGGATCTCTACCATGAAGGGGTGTGATTTAGCTCCTTGTTGGGTTTGTCAGGAGTATTTACGTAGAGGAAGTATGAGTGCTTGCAGTTCGTCAGAACATTCAGTGTTAAAGTACTTGTAGAACAGGCAGAGGGATTCTACCTTTCATCAATGGGAAAGAAGTTGAAGCTTAGATGACAGTTCAGGACCTATCAGGTTGGCGACTCTCTTTTGGACCTTGTCTAGAAGCGAGAGACTAGTAGCAGATGCACCAGCCCAAATATGACAGCAATACTCCATACATGGGCAAATGGTGGCCTTATAAAGGTACAGGATACTTTCGGGCGTTAGTAGCTTTCTAGCATGATAGGGAGAATCTACCTTCTTTGCAGCGGTCCTGGCAATGCTCTCAATGTAATTGTTCCAACTCATGTTTCCTGTGAACGTTAGACCGAGAAGTTTAAAAGATGTACTTTCAGATAAAGAGTCACTGGCCATTCCTAGTGGTGGTAGAGAAGGTTTCTTGTAATTATTGAAGGAAACAAGTTTAGTCTTGGCAGCATTGTAGGTGACCATCCATTTTTGTCCCCATTCCACTAAAGATTGGAGATCATCCTCTAGTGTTTCTGCTATTTCTTTAGATATGTGTTCATTTGTTTTCCTGTCGTGTCTGTTGTAGAGCGCGGTGTCATCAGCATATATACCCATCTCACAGACAATCTTGTCAGGAAGGTCATTTATGAATATTAGGAATAATAGCGGTCCAAGGATAGACCCTTGTGGCACTCCCGCATTTATATCATATTGTTTATATATACGACCGTCGAGGACAACATGGATCTTTCTCTTATCTAAGAAGGATTTAATTATGTTAAGTATTCTTCCAGTGATACCGTATGATCTGATTTTCATAAGAAGACCTTCATGCCATACCCTGTTAAAAGCCTTAGATATATTTGGAGCTACCGCTCTACCCTCCCCTGCTTTGTCCAGTGAACGGTATATATATTCAGAGATTACAGTTAGGATGTTTGCTGTGAAATGGGCTTGCCTAAATCCGTATTGTTAGTCGGTCAGAAGTTTAGCATCTGTAAGGTGACGGACTAGAGCTTGGTTAATCATTTTATTATTTGGGACTCTTTTTATCTTGGCACCAAAATCATAAGAGTCTCTGTCATTTCTAAAATTGCCTTTTCCTGTGCAGTTTTGGGGGTTCCTTTCCCATGCTTTACCTTCTTTCTTTGAGAAGGGGTTAGTTATGACTAATGGAGCTGCCCAGGAACTTTTTGTTGTGTTCTTCCTCTGGGGGTGATGACTCTTCAATCCCATTTTCTGACCATAGTGTCATATCTTCTTGCCATGGGAAATATATAAATACTCTACCATAATTAAATTTCAAAGAAACTTTCTCATGAATAGTACTATTTCTTTGGCTATTTCTTTGAGTAAAATATAGACCAATCTTATTTTTTTTTAATATGTTTCAATATCTTATAAGAATCTAATTTTTTCATCCTTTTTGCTATGGGCATAGAGAATCATAGTGATAAATTAATTTTTTTTTTAATCATATTTACTGTGAATTAAAACTGAGTATTTTTAATTTTGATTTTGAAAGTCTTTAGCTGAATTGAATTTCAGCTTCTCTTTGATAAAATGAGACGTTTTTATTATTTTATAAGCACATGGACTACATAAAAAAATAATCAGTTCAAATAATAGTATATCTCGTATGACTAATTTTCAATAAATGTTTGGCTTAAAGAGCTGGTCGTTTGTATAATCACTCACCATAACCACTTAATAATTGTATGCAGAAACTTTAATGCGATATCATGAACTTTTTGAATAAAGATTGACCCTTTTTCTTTATAATTCAATAAACTATACAATATAACCCGAAGGAATTCAGATGTTTATGCATTAAAATGTCCCAGTCTATCTATTAAACACGACTCAAAATGATTATCTTTTTAGAAGATCTGAGAGTTTCTCTTTTCAGAACTTACAGATATTCTCTCTTTTTTTGCAGCATTTTTTTTATTAGTTTTTATCTCATATGATATGAATAGTGTGTTGTGTATTCATTTGTATTATTGCAATGTAAGTGTATATCGAATGCTTAGTGTCGAAATTGTGTGGCAAGTGAAATGCAATTATGAATAACTGATCTGAGATATGGTGTGTGTTTCTGAGAGTTGGAGTTAGTCTCACCACCCAAGGCTGAATTCCCTTTTTACAGCAATTTTATTTATTTGTCTTTGTGACTAATATAAAGGATATTTGACGATTTCTGCATGTTGTTCTGTTCAACATTTTATTTACAAAGAAAAATCCACCGCCACCACCACCACCACCAACAACTTGTTTTCATTTTTAGGCGTCTCTCTTTAACTATCTTCTGATTTCAACTTTTTCAAAATAAATTGTGCGAAAGAAAAAAACATTTTCACTAATAACGCAACATTAATACACACAAGTCAAATTATTTTGAATATTTCATCCAATAGTTTCTAAAAATGCCTCTAAATTCTTCTCTTTGCTCTTATTTCGGAATCCATGAAATTTCATTTAAAATGTTTTATAGTATTGCTGTTTGTAATCTAATCAGGCAATTTCTTTCAAAAACAAGATATATTTGCAAAAATTTAAATTGATTAATAGCCTTTTTAAGTCCACATCAACTTTGCAAATAGAGGAGAAATTTTTAAAAATGTCTGTCTTAAAAGTTAGAAATTTTGAAGATTACAATTAAATAACTTCTCGATTTCATTTATAGATAATCCTTTACATAGGCATTTACTATTGATTTCTCTGCAACGACCATTGACCTTCACAGGAATTTGGGTGGTACTAAATGATCCAAGGTCCCAGTTCTCTTTGCACTCATCCAGTGGAAGTCTGATTAGCGATTTCTCTCCTCGGTCTTTCCATTCTCCTTGACTCTTTACGACTATTTGGTGTGATGAAAGTTGATACCGACATTTTGTGTGTGTGTGTGTGGGGGGGTTAACTTACAATTATACAGTTTCAATTCTCTTCATTTTATGTGGTGTTTTTTTTTGTGTTATTGTTCGACCGTTTTACTTGTTGTAGTTTCTATTTGTCGATTTAGCATTTGTAGCTAACATGTATTAGTTTCTGCAATCAAGGATTTTCCTTAATATTTCAGCCATTTTCATTATTGTTATCTGTTGTATCTTTTCAGCAATCCCTCTGATTCCAATCTCTTCCATTCTTTTTTCACAGTTTTTCAGGATTGTTCCTAGTGTTCCTACTATTATTGGTATTATCTTGATTTTCTTCATCTTCAATATCTCTCTGACCAGTTCTGTGTATTTATTCCACTTCTTCCGTCACCTTTATATTCACCCCGTGATCTGCTGGAACATCAAAATCTATGATCTACCAGGATTTTTCTTCTTGTTAAATATTATGAAATCTAGTCTTATTGCTTGGATGGGTTTATCTGTTTGTACGTCCATGTCCCATAGGATTATTATTATTATTATTATTATTATTATTATTATTATTATTATTATTATCCCTGTTCTCACCGTTACTAGCAGTTTGAATCCAGATGTATTGTGTTATGAAAGAGATTTGAAGCTGTTGTTATTACCTTCTAAACTAGTTAACCTGACAAGACTTTAATATCCAATCTCTCCTGCTATTTCACGGGGAAGGATAAATAGGTTTATAACTTGATATGTCCCGGAAAGGGATATGTTTGTTTAAAATAGCTAAGTGGTTTTGGCAACAGTAATCAAATAATACAGTCCAATTAATGAACGATTGTCCGTGAACATAGTTGGTAATATGCTTAAGCTTTAGGCTTTTGGCATATCTTTTGACATTTCGCCCAGGCTACTATATCTATCTGTATTTATGGCCTGCACCAACCAATCATATTCTTGTGAGGAGGAGCATGGATGTATTCACATCATAACTTTCCAACGGATATTCGTGCAAATGATACAATGGGCCTAACTGAAATGTGGCCGTTACATTTAAACCTCTTGGACCTACACACCGTCTGGCACTGTCGTAAAGGAACAAACAAATAAAAAAGGAAAGAAAGCCTTTCTCCTCGCATTAAACTTCACATGCACATCTTGCTTGATATGCAACTTGCTTCTCCCCTCGACCACATGGCGTATTTTCTCTCCTTTTCTGTGATGTAAACTCGCACACATTTGCTAAATGTATTTTCCGATCTAACTCGTTACAATCCAGATATAATATAGTAAAAAACATTAGTACCTCAGATGTAAATTGAACAACTTGACTGGTTCTGTATCAAGATACATTGATTATCTTTTGAAATTATGCTTGTGTAATGAGCACTTTATATTGAAGTAATAGTCACATAATCTCTAACCCAGCTTCTCCTGATCCCCAGTATTACTTAAATACGGTGACAATGAGAAAATAAAGAGAGCATAAACCTATGCTGGAATTAGTGGAGAAGAACTGATATATTTTCAGAGTTTTTTTTTTTTTTCGAAACAATTTACCATAGCATACCTTGAAAACTCGATAATTTTCGGAAATTTCAAACTGAACCTTTTCTGTAATCTATTGTGATTGATGGTTCTCATTTGATGCCTTTATTACATGGAATGAAAACACGCCAATCTTGGCAGGTTATATTTCCGAAAGTTGTCAACTATGTCAAAAGACCTCTAAAGAATTCCAGAAATAGTAAATATATCAATTTCAATCAAGATAATAGTCTGTAAGATAAAAAAAAACAAAAAAAAACAAACAATAATAATAATAATAATAATAATAATGTCATATATGCTGGCATGTGTTAGACGCCCTTTAGAAATTTACATTTAAACTAACCTATCTCTGTTCAGGTCGTTGCTTATCCTTCTTTCACTCGAATTCATCTTAACTTAATATTAGAGAAATCAGTTTTACAGTATTTTTCAACCTTTAAAACTTAAAGCACATGGTATTCCTAAATTGTCACCCATCTAAGTCCTGATCAGACTCAACGTTTCTTAACTTTGGTTATCTGACAAGAACCAGTGTTTCACTATGACAGCTATAAACTATTTTATAATAAAAAAAAAATCAAATAGTTGACTTGATTTGCAATTAAAAACGCTCCCCAGTTAAAATGACTTAATCGGTACTAACTATAGCATTATTTAATGAGCGGGAATTAAGATAAGTGCTACTGTTCTTCGAAAAGACTGGCAGGGAGGCTTCGATGCTATCCTCCATCTGCATTTATTTTTCACTTTTATTAGTCCATGTGTCAATCACTGGTTTTGTTTTGCCAGCAGGGAAACTTTGAAAGTTTCATTGTTTCTTCATGAGAGTGTCGTCAATTCTTCTTGTAATGGCCTCGATTGTCTCATACAGTTCACATTTCCTTTTTACAGTTGTTTTTAACTCTTAAGAATTTCACAGATAAAAGCTTTGTTTGCTTTTATTTTGTTAATGTTGACTTTTACTGCAGTTCTTTAGCTATTACGATTTTCTTCTTTTTATGTGGATTCTGTGTAGTTTGTAGGATACTTCTAGAATGCATTAGATATGTTTCCTTTTTCTTTTAGTATTGTGAATTCACACTAGCATTTCCTTTTTTTTTTAAACTGTTGGACAGAGGTCTCTTTTAAGTCTTTTAACTTGCTTGTCATAGTATATAATTCGCAGTTAACTCCCTCGTTCAGTTTATCTCCCTTTCTGGAACTCTATAGTTTATTCATAGTTTACAAATACATCGTGATCTACATTCTTATTAACAAAATAACTCCTCTCCCAAGTAAGAAAGTAATGCCTTGAAGGTTGATCTCATGACGGCAGAACAGGTTCTACAACCCCCTCTTCTGAATTGAACTTTGAAAGATAGTACAATAGTAAATTAAAATAAGTAATTGTATAGTTACGGCTTCAGACAGACAAATACCAAATCTTTATTAATAATAGAAATACAATAGTAAAATTAATAGAAGAAATAGTATTATTCCAGCTTCAGACAGACAACAAATTTCCATAAGTAATAGATATCAATATACAGATCAAATTCACTCAATTGTTTCACAATATGTCTTAATTCTTTTTATTATTATTTCTCTATTCGTTTGATTCCATATAAACATGTTTTACACCATTGCCCTTAATCTGATCTGATAACTGATTCACAAAATCTACTATTAAGAAAACATTCAATAGTTTAATAGATTTACTGCATTATAAATATCTTTCCAAATCGAAGAGAAATATTTTTGCATCTATCATTGTTAGAAATGACATTAACTAATTAGAATAGCCAATTTAATCTCTTCTCATTATATTTGATTTAACGTCCATTTTATCTATTGATATGTGTTTCACAACTTCTGGAAATTGATTTCCAAACTAACCTAGTCTTTATTTATGCCCCTTTCTCTTAAGTTTATAATTTCCTTCCATATTTTCCTTGGCTTTTCTTCGTGAACTGACCTTGCTATCTCAACTGTTCTTAATCTACTGAACTTTCATCCATTTTTCCAATATAGCCATACTATAGTTTCCTCTTCCTCACACATTATATTGACTAGATTTAATCTCTACCTGAGGTTATCAGATCCAAGCCTATCTAACATTCATTGCACATTGTATCATTCTTAGATCATTTCTCTTCATGCAATGCATGCCCTCAACTCTCACTGACTAGGTTTTGCTCCATATATTATCACACTTCATACAAATGGCTGATAAATTCTTCACTTATTAATGATAATGCTATTCTGGTTAGTAATTACAGAATTTTACTGAACTTACTCTATCCACTTCTGATTTGCAATCATACTAGAACCTGCTTCTCCCTTTGTTATAGATGGTGATCTTCTCTTATAAAGTAATTTATCCTAATTCTTCCAATATCTCTTTGTAACTAAAATCTTTTATCTTTTTCTGTGTTTTGGAACTCTGTTTAGTCCACTTTTTTATCTTTATATTTAAAGTTACATTGGAAGCGAGTCCTGAGTTACTGAAACTGAGAACTGTATTCAATTTTCAAAAACCACAACTATTTAAGCTAACAGTTATGTTAAGTTAAAAGTTGTACATTGAAGCAGTACTGCGTTAATGTGTTTCTCAGGTTGAAAGCCCCTTTAAAAATGACTCAGTCCATGAAAATATTTGCTTCCTGACATAAAATGCACCAAACACTGATGTTATCATTTTTTTATTTTCCCTTTGCAAAACTTAATTATGTTCTGCAAAGCCAAAAACAGTAATTTCCTCTACAAAACAAGCAAACCAAATAACATGAATGAATATTTGAAGACATAAAGTACTTGAAGCATAATAACTTTTTTTTTTAACAAAGAGACTAGATTCTGTATTAAATAACATGAAAAATGGTTTGTATGCTGTCAAAGAAAAAAAAACATATTTTGCATAATAATGTTTATAGGTTGACTATCATTAGACAGTCTCTACTATGGTTTGTCTTAATTTAAAGACATAAAAAAAATGTGCCAGCTCATGTTCAGGTTTTCTCTTTTTTCTTTGCGTGTAATTCTGCACCCATTTTCGTTTATCTGAACTCTTAACCTAAAGTGACATCTACATCTAGTGTTGGTAAAATGGATGCTGGTGCCTGTATTTGTCGCATGGGATGTCAAAGAACCTGTCACAGTAAAGTTTGAGTAAATACTAACACCTTGGAAGTGACTGTGCGAATGTCAGAAATGGCTGACCAATCTCTCTATAAGTGACATTTTTAAGTGAAAGGAAAGAAAGTAGAGTTCTCTCTCCCTTTTATATCCGCTCTTTTCTTTTCTCTCTTTCTTTTCTTCACACTTCCCTCTCCCTCACTCTCTCTTTCGTTCTGATGTATTAAAACAGTTTGCAAATTCTCAAACCGAAAAGTTAGTTTCATGCTTTATATATATATTTTTTTTTTTCAAAAAGGAAATACAAAAACAATAAAACCATTCATTCATTCACTTTGGTTCCAGTTCTTTGCTTTCACGTTATTTTTTTGTTGAAAATATTCCAATGAATTGAAGTAACAATTTCACTTTTCAATTTGTTTGCATTTTTTGTGTGTATGTGTGCTTCATATTGGAACTATTTTTTTTTTTTATTTGTTTGACAGCCATAAATCATTTTATGGTCACAAAAAAATGTTTAGAAACATTTCAATGCTTGCAATAATAATCATTATCATCGAAAAAGTTGGATATATTTTCAAATTCATTTTTCTCCTCGGATTTTACACTCACAACGTTTCTGTTGATGCAAATCTTTTGCAGCCATTCAGCCTAAAATAAATGGGGAAGATTAAACTAATAAAATGAAATAAAAATAAATCAGAATCCTTAGGTTTAATTACTTTACAAGTGAGAAGAATTGGGGTGAGGGGTGCTAGGTAATTGAACCCTTCACAATAATTAGTAGGATTACTAAATATGCAACAAAACTTGTTCTTAATTATATCTGCTTGTACCGGAAATAAAAATCGCAAAAAAAGATTTCAAAAACTAAATCTACTGTTTTTTTTTCCCTAACAGAGCTGTATATCTTTCAAACAAATTATGTAATAAAGTTTTTAAAAATAGCACCAGTTTGCAATAGTTTAAAAATAAACAGGTGAATGAACTTCAGTCTGTAAAACATTCTCATGAAACTCGTTTTCTCCAACCACTGTCAATAATTTCCCTTGCTCTTTATCTGTACCTAAAACTAAGCAAAAATTCCATGAACAAAGTTTGTTATAAGAACTGCCTGTGGAATATATTATGGTATTGCTGCTTCCCAACTGAAGATAACATGGTCGCTTTCAAGTCCAATGTAAACAAGTCCTACCGAATTCTATAATTAATGATCATCATAGTGTTGCGTCACTAGCCACCTGACACTCATTATCCATTATTCTCGACTGATTTTTGGGTTTTGACAAGTAGTAACCCCTTTGTAAAAACAAAAACAAGGTAATACATTTACAACAATATTTAAAATATGTGAAAAAAAAAAATGTGATCTGTATTTTCATATTATATAGTGAAGGTATTCATATGAAACATTCTATATTTTGTTTCTTACATTTCCGAAGAAGGTAGATTGAAAAGTCATATGAACTGAATAAAGCATTTATCATAAATACACACACACACATCTATCTATCTATCTATCTATCTATCTATCTATATATATATATATATATATATATATATATATATGACATCCACTTAGTGTTAAGGTAACACTATTCCGCAAAACAAATTAAGTAATTTTGGTTATCAGTATAATAAAAAATAAAAATAAATTAATTGCTTCATTTATATACGTTTTCCACGGTTGTTTTGAACTAGAAACTAGCCACTGTGATCTCGATTTTAAACCTCATTAAGTTTAACAATACTGATGAGTCATAGAGATGTCAGGTAAACCATTTTCTCCTTATAAGGCGAAATATGACCCCCCCCACCTCTTTTTGGCTTGAGCGTTGTGGTATGTTAAATATCTAGCTGCTATTAGTGATAATGCAGACCTCTTCATAAAACAGAACTCTTAGACTGCTAATATATTTTTTGCTAAAGAATCATCGCTATCAAGGCTCAAAGAGCATCGAAGATAAGGGTTATTTAGCTTTTCTGTTCAGGTGGTTGATGAAATGTTGACGGAATTTATAACTGGTCAGAAATTTAGAGGTCAGATCAACAATAATTTGCTAAAATCCTGGGTTACCTGCCAGTTTCACTACACTCAAGAGCTGTGATACAGCAGAACAGTCTGTGAATGACTCACTCTCTGTCTATCTGTTTCTCTCTCTTTCTCTTTATCTGTCTATCTATTTATAATATATATACTAGAAGAACCAGTAAAATTAATTCTCCAACCAGAACAGTTTCGCACTAATTTTCAGTCCTTTTACGAAGATTAAAATTTACATATAATTCTGTCTAAAATATTTATTCCAACATGGATCCAAATCCATTAGATGACTTTGATTCTGAAAAATGTTTCAAATTTTAGGATTAAAGAGTCTTTAGAAGAAATTGAAATTCAGGGGATTTTCCTTAATTTGTGCCTTCATTAATATGGATTAAATTGAATGCACATTTGAAATATTTGAACATTTTAATTGGATGTGATGTCTGTTGAGTCTCCTTTAAACACTGTTAAGGAACTGAAAGTTTTATAAATTTATTAATTGATGTCTAATACCTATTCTTCTAATTTCATAAAAATCTGATTTTAATGAGGAATTTTCATTACTTTTTTGACATTTTTTGCATAAAAGTAAATTAAACTAAGTATAGCACACATTTCAACACTTTACGCCTAGCAGCCTAGCAGCTATGTTTCAAAACTCATAATGATTGGTATCTTGGAAGTAATTCTGTACACACTTCTAAATACAAATACATAAATATACAACCATATTTAATTTTATGTCGAAAAGAGATTTCCCTTTAAAGTGGGAATATGGTTATTTATTAAAATAAAAGATCCTCAAAATTCAACTACAAATCGAATATTATTTCAAACATTACTGTTGTTCTCATTTAAATCTTTCAAACTGTTTTTATTGTTTTTTTGCTACAGGCAAAACACCCGTTCATTTTTCCACATAAATTACACAAGTCAATAAAGTCATAGAAGAAATCACTACAAATGATTTTTGTTGCAAGTGGAATGACAAAAAGGAGGAGATTTCGAATGAAAATATATCAATTGCAATTGATTAAATGCGAAATAAGTTTTGTAAAATCATTATGCAGAGCAACAAAAAAAAACCCAAAAAACCCCCTTAATTATCGATTATTTAACACTAGCTGGACGCCCGGCGTTGCTTGGTCATACAATATGCTTAAACATGGTATTTTAATTTATGCAGATTGCATATGTATTATCATAGAATCAATCCTCTATTGAATCCTATATATTACTAGCAATAATTTGGCCGGTGGACTAATTCGCAAAAATATAAAATAATAAAAAAAATAATGATAATGTCGTTCATCAAATTCCGTCTGTTTGTTTACAATATCACGTCAGTTGATATTTGGTTTTGACGATGAATGCCCTAGAAAAGATATTTCTGATTAATGTTCAGTTTTAAAATATATAAACATAGAAATGATTTGCAGCGATTTTAAATCGTACCTCTTTTTTATCATAAACTAACATCATTAATAAGAAAAAATTAAAATGGTGAGGTACACCCAGGCTTGAACAGGGTATCATTCGATCTATAGTCGATTAATCTACCACTGAACTGTATCTACAGATGGCAATAGTTCTGTTGTTTTTTTTTTAAAGGAAATCATTTGCTGAGAATTAAATCTCCCTTGATTTGCTGAGAATTATCTCCCTTGGCCGGTGTAACGTAAAATATTACCCTGTAAAAATTCTTTTTTTATCTATAAGAAAAAAAAGACTATTTTTGGATTTTTTCAGTTTTTGATACTTATTGGATGAATTTCTGTATAAAACATATCTAAGAACACTGCCAGACATATAAATTATCTTTGTGTGAAATTTGCAAAAGATAGGTTTAGCTGTTTTGGAACCTATGAGGAAGGAACTCAGAAACACATAAAGTGTCTTTTATATAATCGTATATGTAAAATTCTCATGTGACTTCAAATTAGATTTTATATATAATATATAGTAAAAAGTTTTATTTTATAGTAAAAGGTTTTGTTTTATTTATTAAAATAATTGATTATTTATGGGTCTATTCTTTACGCCTTCATACTGTAGTGGCAGTTGATGAAAATGACTAATTTCGCAGTGGAAATACACACACAAAAACAAACACTAGTATATATATATATATATATATATATATATATATATATATATATATATATATATATATTATTGTTAGGACGATTAATTGGAATCATGAATCGGGAAAATCAGAACTTTTGGGGGAATTGGTATCAGAATTCAAAAATGTTGTACCTATTTTCTGATGCCAAAAACGAATCTTTTGGGGTTTTATTTGATTTTTTTTAAAACAAAATCTAACACTGCTGTTAGTAATGTTAAAATAATAAATATTTATTGATTATCCCACCAATAAAACTAAAATCTATAGATCATCAACCACATTTTTATATTTGAGAAAATATTTGCACATCTAACATGTGTTTTTTACGGTAAAATTGTCGCCCTAAAGAAAACAACACTACAGCTTTATTTTAAAACTTTTATTGAAAAAATCAATTCAGGTAACTTGATTATGTACGAGAGCTGACAGCTATTCAGCCTCAATCACCATCTCAATACGAGTCTGGAACTGGGAGCATGCCTTTTCCACAAGCACCGGCGACAGCTTAGTGAATACTTGGCAGATGGTAGTGATCTGGCTGGCTTTGGTTTTGTGGGAGGTCATGTTCTCGACATATGACCAAATAAAGTAGTCCAGCAGGTTCAGGTCGGCGGAGAAAAAGATACAAAGTCATAGAACTCCTTCTAACGCCAAGCCTGGGTCCCTTTGTATGCCTGCGCCGTCCTGCTACCACACCTAGGGTTTGCCAACAGCCAACTAATTGCACCAGGGGATCACCACACCCTTCAGCACATCCAGGTACACTTTGGTGTTGACTTTCAAGCCGACTTCAAAGATGTGAGGTGGCATAATGTGGCCCTCACTTGAAACCACACCAAAGACCATAACCTGATATTTGTGACAAATCAGTGATGCATATTGAGGGTGCTGGCAATGGTCCTGTTGTCATAACTTTGATCAGCAGAGAGCATTAATTGTACAGTGACGCATTTCCGATCTCCCTCGTTGAACATTGTGTCACTTTCAAAAGGCTCCTATCGCTCTGGCCAACCAGAAGATAGTCTGCAACAATAAAAGAAAACCAGTTTGTATCAAACAGAAATGGAATCATCTCGTCTTTTCTAGGGCGATAATTTTATTGTTCCACCCTATATATATATACATATATATATATATATGTCATCCACATACAGTACTGTTTCGCTGTTTCACAGCTCATCAGTGCGGCTAGACAGGCAACTACATCGTCATACTTTTAGCAAAACGTCAAATGAAAGTGGAGAGATTTAATAAAGATCTTTACACCAATCTGTAATTAACTTGTTTTGTTATTTATTTCCTACAATAACTATATGTGTATATATGTAAATTCAAATAAATAAGTAAATGTTTACTTCTGAGATTTCACATAATAAGGATCGTCAAGCAAACTTTATCTCGTTGGGTGAAACCTGAACGGTAAAATTCTGCTTATTTATTTGAAGTAATATATATATATATATATATATATATATATATATATATATATATATATATATATATATATATATATATATATGATATGCACGCACGTATCATATCAATACTAAACATCTACTCTATTAATCAAACAAGAAAGACGAAAATTATAATTTTCTGCACATTGTTAGTTTCTAAACTAAAACGTCTGAAACCAGTCAATGTACTATTTTCCCGCAACTCAAATAAAATAGAGATTACCTTAACAGGCGAACGTGTCCGCAGAATTAATATATACTACCACATGCCATTTGAGATGAATAGCATGGCATCTACATGAATACATCTAAAAGAAAGTACTGACAACATTGAATAGTGTATTGATGATTTCTATATGCAACCAATCTAAACGTTGTTGGTTATTGCAAGCATCTCTCTCTCTCTCTCTCTCTCTCTCTCTCTCTCTCTCTCTCTCTCTCTCTCTCTCTCTCTCTCTCTGCATATATCTCCCCCTTTCTCTATTTCTCTCTCTTTCACATGCAACTAAACCAAACGTTGTTGATTATGGCAAGGAGCTTTTCTTTCTCTCTATGTGTATCTCTTCCCCTTCCCCCTCTCTCTCTCTCTCTCTGTCTCTTACTCTCTTTCATATGCAACCAGATTAGACAGTGTTGATTATTGCAAGCAGCTCTATCTTTCTCTCTCTCTCTCTCTCTCTCTCTCTCTCTGTCTATCTCTCTCTCTCATTTTCATATGCAACAAACCAACCATTGTTGATTATTTCAAGTAGCTCTCTTTTTCTCTCTCTCCCTTCTATCACTCTCTCTCTTTCTCTCTCTCTTTTCTATATGCAACAAATCAAACATTCTTGATTATTGCAAGCAACTCTCTCTTTCTCTCTCTGTATATCACTCTCCATTCTCTATTTCTCTCTTTCTCATATGCAACCAAATTAAACGTTGTTGATTATTGTAACAGGTCTCTCTCTCTTTCTCTCTGCTCCTTCTCTATCTCTCTTTTATATATTCCTTCTTTATTGATTGCTTGTTTGAAAAGAGTATTTAAAACAGCTGTTATTTACACATTTTAAAGTCTCTTTTCTTCGTGTACAGTATTCCAAGCAGCTCTCTTGTACGTTTTTTAAGTGGCGTTATGCAAGGTATCTCATAAGCAGACATGCGCTCGTTCATGCATTCTTAACTTGTGCAAACAACAGTATATATTTATGCAGTTAGTGGTAGACTGACCATAGTGTTAACTGGCCTTATGACAAATAAGTCCTTATTCAAACGGGCTTCTTATATCACATAAAAGTGCACTGAAAAAATAAGCCGTGTCAACTGTCCCAAAAAAGAGAGAACGAAACCCAAATTAACAATACATGTAATAGAAGTGTATGTAACAGCGTGACCTTCATAATATATGTCATTAAGGCCTGTGAACTGAAAAATGACGTCATTGCTGAGGTCCTAACCAGCAAGATCTGTCAAACAGTTAAATTGTAAATAATGAATCAAAAATGTTTACAAAAAGCACGAGAAAACTTTAAAATTGCATTAAAAAAAGAAAAATAAGGAACACGATGATTTGTACTGAGACTTAGTCAATATTAATTTAAAAAAATAGAATTCAAAACGGACAAATGTGTTTATGTGTTAAAAGTAATTAAAAATTTCGTTGTTTCATGGATTCAAATACTAAAATACGTTCATTGTTTACATTATTTACAAGTTACATTTAAAAAGAAGAAAAAAAAGAAACGATTCGATTTATAATAAAACTAAATTTTATTCAATACTAGCAGAACCTGTTAACCTGCATTGCCCGGTGGAAGCATGCCCCCCCCCCTCGTAAATAATCAAACTACGGTTGTTGTTGGTGGCCAACCCCCAACCTCCTAATGTCAAGAACGGCTTTTGGAATAGACACCCCCGATCTCCTCATGTTAAGAACGGCTTTTGAAAGACCAACTTCAATGACATCAGCAGGTTACACAACTTTAGTTCCTCAGCCTTCTTAATATTATTACGAAAATTATGGTAATAGACGGGCAAAATTATTCTACAAAAAAATTATCTTTACGATTTCTGTTTCTACTTCACATCTGGTTGCCCCCCCCCCATGTTAAGAATGTTTTGTTTTCTAAATAATAAAGTTATTATTTAGAAAGCCCTTCTTTATGTGTCTTCCTTCGACTATTCTGAACTTTTATCTAACAATTTAATAAACAAAAGATACCTAAATAAATCAATTAAAATGGAAGCAGCATCCGGAAGTGAAAACAGTCATCCTAAAGATAAACAAAATTTTAATCATCTTCCTTTTCACCCATGTTCTCTCCTCATGCGGTTAATCTTCCTGGAGAGAATATGCCATACGTTTTTAGCTTTCATAATTTTTTTGAGAATGTTATTATTAAAATTAAATAATAGTGTTGGAGTTGTTTACAGTCATTAAAATATTTTGAAACTTCTTTGTTAGAATATTTTCTTTTACTTTTATTGGTACTGCATTATGTCTTTGCATGAAGTAATGGTTAATTGCTATTGTAGCAGCTTATTATTAACACGTTATTAAGAGTTAAAGTTATTTGTCATTATCGCTTTGGGAACCATTTGCATGATTAATGGGTTGGAAGTAAAATTTGAAAATTCTACTCTCAAAGAACTCAAATTGAAGCTTTGTACAAGTACTGAATACCAACACTCTGTACAGCGTGAAATAATTATTTGAATTCAGCATAATGAAAATAAACTGATTCCATCTTTAAATATATGTTTTTCAGCTAAGATTAAACAGTGAAGAACATGTTTCGAATATGTATAGAATTTCTACTGGAACCTTTTAGAAATCCATGGGGGCTACGTGCTCTCATTCCATCAGCTATAACCATGTAAAAGTCTTAAGTAATTCGCAGTTGTAGTCTTAGTATCGCCTGCGATTAAAGATTTATGAAAATTCAGTTCTAAGCAACACTTTTCTGGAGATCGATGGCTCAATCCTCAATGCGTTCAGTGCTAGGAATATAATTTGCAAATTATTTAAAACTTTTATTAAGTCATGGCTGACACGCATTGATACGAACTGTCAAAGCATAAATGCCAACCTGTCAATCCATCGGCATAAATGCTAACCTATCGGTCTGTCTATCTAGATATGAAAACACCTTCTCAAACTGTATTTATATGCAATCTCTCTCATTTATAAACTCTCACTCTCTCTTTATATACACCTGTTAATGTTTCCATCCCATCTCTTACAATATGAATCTCTCAACAATATGAACACTCACAACGAATATATATAATAACTAGCATCTCTTCCAACAACATGATTAAGACACATGAACTCTCTTAAGACTCTCATCTCACTTAAGACTCTTATCCTTACTAATAAGAACACTTAATAATAATAATAATAATAATAATAATAATAATAGAACAATATAACACAAGAACATGCTAACTTCGTTGATTAAATAAAGGGTTCCAGTGTAAAATTCTGTGCAGGCTCCCAAGCTTGGCAGGATTTTAAGTTCAACAAGATACATTTGAAGTAGATCGAAGATTGCATCAGCTGAAACGCTGTGAGAATAAGACTCAAGACGAGAATAGTAGTCCGAATAATCCAAATAATACGAATCCTTAATCTCCATTTAAAAAATTCAGAAACATATGCTGAATATATGCAATTATATTGTGATGGAACCATGCATATTTAGAAGAGTCTCTGTCTGTCGGCCAATTTAAATGGATGTATCCTCACAATACATGTTACTAGTTCTTTTTATGAACTGTTTTTGTTTTTTGTATCTGGAATGGATGCAAATGATTGCATGCAGCTATCTGACTCTTTTCCTATTCATGTTCAAAAAATCTATTTGATAACAAAATTCAAATTTTTGTCAGTAGCATACATTCTGAGACATGTTTCTAGGTAAATTGAGGCCACTAATTTAAGAAATTGTGTAGTTTTTTCTACTCTCGGATCTATTTTGTTTTTGTAGTTAGTCATTTATTACTATATAGTTAGATACCTTTATATACTATTGCTACAATTCTAAACCAGTACACAAAGAGAAATGACCAAACATGTAGAATTATTTTTAATTACTTTTATTTTCCTTAGCAAACACAATTTGGAGTCATCAGGTGCTTTTGTGAACTATGCCAGATTTATTTGGGCAAAAACTTACGTTTAATGGGCTGTCTTGAATGTCGCCTCTAAGTGCAGTCTTGCTGAATGTTCCAGCAATAATCTGCCATCATGTGAATATCTCAGTGATCAAGATATCTTCTTTCCATGACTTTGATATCCTGGTGAAAGCGTTCACCCTGTTCATCATTCACATCCCTTAAGTTTGCTAGAAACAGTTTGAGATTACTGTTCAAGAAATGCATCTTCATGTTCATGTGGTAACCAAACATATGGGAACTTTACTGAGTGTCCTATGGGTACGTCACTAAATATATTGCCAGACTCTGCTTAAAGCTATCTATAAAGAGGTGCCAATCTTTTGGATTATAACCTGGAACTCTCATTTTCGTGACTAATCCAGGAATATCACAATATATAGACAAAATCCAATTTAGATTTAAAGAAGTTGTTTTTTCTGTTGTGAAAGAATGCTAACTTTGTGCCTATTTTCAGCAAGTTTTTATCTTTTAACCAACAATTTTGACAGATCCAGATCTCAAACTAAGTCATTGAGTTCTGCCATGCTAAATGTTTATGGTTCTGTTAGTATGACTGTAAAATCTGAGCCACTATGTTTGTTAGTTGGCTCATCTATCACATCTGTGTCACATTCACTGTCAGATTCAAGGAAATCAAACTGAGTGAAGATAGGTTTTGGAACCTCATTTGAATGAGAAATAGGTTTGATTGCTGAATCTAGAGTAGGATATGTGATAAGATGATGATATTTATAACAATAAGAGTAATTAACATTCTGTGACATGATCCCATAGATCAAACCATATAATCGGAATGTTGAATGTTATTTTTCCTTTTCCTTTAGTTAATTGATGCAAGTTTGCTTTGCAGGAATGACATACCTTATAAGGTGCCAATGGTTTGTCTTGATCTCAAAGTTTCACTTTAAAGTAGGAAAAATAAACACTCTTCACAAATTCAGTAACGTTCCTCCTTTGTTTGGAGATGTAAATGTACCACAAATATAACAAAATGAATCCAGACATTTTATGCATTTCCATCTACTTGATGTAATGACGATGTTGAATTCAAGACTGTTTACAGAATTCTTGGAAAAGAAATAAAAAATTCTTTTCAAACTTGTACTGCTTTCATCCAACATTTTTTAAAATGTAATTGTAAATTATATAATTAATTTATATTATATGTTACATTTAAACAAACTATAGTTCATGATCAGTAATTAATATAAAAACGATGTATATTCTTTCTTTAAAGTAATTTTTGGGTTATTACCTCCCTTTGCGATTTTCAGAATCTGTGACCTGATTTGTAAATTGCCGTATAGCATCAAAACTAGACCTGATCTGTACGAGCAAATGCAATTTTCAGAATCTGTAACTTCAAATCTACCAAAAATAAGTATCAAACTTCATGCGACTGAAAGTGTATTCACCAACATAATGATTATAAATGAATACTATAAAGACTTTGTCTTCAATTTTGTGTAAAACTTTTGCTGAAATTGAAAATGATGCAAAAAAATCTGTCGTTTTCACTTTTAGTCCATTTTTGTTTCTTTTTAAGTAAACTTTAAAAATCTCATCTATATATTGATTGCTTTATTAATGCATCAGAGAGAATGCGTGTGTATCTTATTGGTTAATTTTTTTTGTAACAAATAATTTGAAAGTTTGATGTAATAACTGTTTATTGCTATTTCATTTCCTTTTATTATTCTGCCAATGTCACTTTAAACAATTCTGTCATCCAGATTCTCAAAGAAAGAAGACCTTTTCTATCTTTTCTGTTCTTTTTTATATATTTTTCCTCAAAAATCAAAAGGAGAAACAAGTTCGGCCTTCATTTTGAAATCAGCTTTTAGCATTTCTTTTTGTTGTGAAATATTTAAATTGATATGAACTCAACTTCAATAGACTATAATTAAGAAATTCTCCAAACATTTCTCAAGTTAGAATCCTTTTTCTCTAATCATAAACACTTCATTTTGAAATGCGTAAACTTGGTCTCATATTCCATGCTGCTTGTTGGATGTAATTTCATAAAATTTGTTGCTTTTATTAAGAAAAGAAATAAAAATGGTCAATATCATGAAAGCTTCCATTAAATTGAAGAATAACACTGTGCAACAAATTTCAGGTTTAAAAAAAGTTACATGCCACATAAGATCTGTTTCGGTGTATGATAATAATTCTGACCTTTACTTCTCGAAATTAGGCACCTTTTTCATGTACTAAATCATATTTTATAATTATTGCTTATAAATGAAAAACACATAATTCGTATTATTTGGATTCATCAGACTACTGTTCTCATCTTGAATGTGATTTTCACAACGTTTGGGTCGATGTAATCTCTGACCTTCCTCAGGTGTAACTTGTCAAACTGGGGAATGTTTTTGTTGAACTTGGGAATTTGGACGGAATTTCGAGGGGAACCCTTTATTTACTTCACGGGGTAGTGTGCTCGTGTTTTATTAGCCATGACTGGATAGAGGTCCTAAGTAATGTGCAATTATATTTTTCGGTCGCCTACACTGAGGATTGAACCTTCAACCTTCAGGAGAATATCACTTTTTACAATTGATTTTTCCAAGCACTCTAACCACTGCACCACAGGTCCTTGTGGACTGCAAGGACCTGTGGCGCAGTGGTTAGTGGTAATACAAGATAAGAACAGTAGTCTGCTGAATCCAAATAATACGAATAACCAATCCTCATTTCCAAAATTCAGAAACACATAATTGTCAGTTTTAGCAACATTTGTCCTCTTAATCCTTTTGTGTAGAATTTCATTCTCTCTTTTTATATTCCAACAGTAGTCTACCAACATGCCAAGTTTCCATTTTCCTTTAAAACGTTTCTCCATTACTAAAATATCCTGATGGAATCTTTCGTCATGTTCATCACTGACATTCTCAGCAAAATTGACAATTTTACAGAAATCTGTACCTAATTCAGTAAAACAAAAACTGCCAGAAATGGATTTTCCATACCATTGTGCATATAAAGATGTCAATAGATGTCCTGTACTTTTTTGAGGATTGCGCTGCGTAATTAACATTTATTTGATACAAAAAATGGAAAATAACAACTTACATTTTGAATACAAATCTTTTAATCTAAATACTTTGTATGCATATTCAATGTAATGTTGTAATCAAGTGAGTCTATGGCCCCCTGTTGCCAAACTTTCACAAAAACATTATCAATAAATTCCCCCAACACTTTATCTGTACCTAAACCTAAACATAGATTCCATGAACAAAGTTTCTTTCTTAGACCTGCACACCTGTGAAACTTTCTTCCGTTTGCCTGATTTCCAGCTGACTACAATATGGTTGTCTTCAAGTCCAACATAAACAAGTTCTTGGTGAGCCATTCCCCTTAAGTAATCCAATTTACCAAATTTACACTACTCACGATTACTATGATTGTCCCTTGATTACTGTACACTTTTTAACTCTTATCCTTCAGTGGCCTCTAAGCCTTGATAAGTGGTGACTCCTATATAAAATAAAAGGGTTGAGGACATTCGTTGCATGGAGAGAAATGATATGAGAATGATATGATGGATATGTAATATAAGCCTTAAAAACAGGCTTAGATCTTGTTGTATGAAAATGAAACTTCACAAGTGAAGGTTGAGGACATGTGTTGCATGGAAAATATATATGAGATGATGCGATGGATGTGTAATGTTAGGCTTAGATCTGATGAAGTAAGAGGAAGATAAATATGGATAATATAGAAAGATGTGTGTAAAACAAGAAACTTGGATTGTATTGTCATGTTGAAAGAATGCGGTTGGGTTAATAGACGTAGAACAGTTGAGATAGTAGGGTTAGTTGGCAAGAGGATTCCAAGGAAAGCCTGGAAGGAAATAGTAAGGATGAATTTGAAAGTAAGGGGCGTAAATAAAGATATGGCAAGAGATAGGTCAATTTCAGCAGTTAATTTCTAAAAACTGTCAAACACAGCCTATAAAAGAGAAGTTAAATCGAATATGATAATGATGATATCAACATCTTTGAAGTTATTCTCATCATTACAGTTAATATATTCACAACATTGCTGGACTTCTTCACGAGTGTTTCATCTTACTTGGCAACTTTTGGAAATGTAATCTGCAAAGATTAGCGTTTCTTCATACCATGCTCTAAAGGTCCGAGATAGAGAACGAGAAACTTTTACCACCATAGATTATAGTGGGAGTTACATTTGAAATTTCCTAAAGTTACCGTACCTGATGAATGTCAGAGTACAGCAGCAGAAACGTTGATAAAGATTACACTTTACATTTAAAGTGTAATCCTTATCAATGTTTCTTCTGCTGTACTCTGACATTTAAAGAAATGCATAAAAATTGTATTAAATTAAATATTGCTCGGGCTATCCATCTGAGCGGCTGTTTTCCAAAATTCATAATTAGTTAATTAGTTTAGGAGTAGATCACGTAGATACAAATACATAAATACATCTGCATACATAACTTTATATGAATAGAGATATATAATTTCGCCATTAATGGTAGAAGATGAGGCTAATAGAGTGCAGAAAACTCATAAAAACAATCCATCATTTGCTGTTCTTCCTAATGAAGTGGTTGCTTTGGAAAGACATAAGCAAATCTTACTTCGAAATTTGTCATGGCAATGAATTTCCTTTTGTCTGTCCTAATTTCAAGGTCACATATTCAGAGAAATATATATTCTATTTATCTTCTCTCTACACAACCCTCTTTTATTGATCGTTCACATTTCTCCTCATTTCTTCCCAAACCCCTGATAATAGATGTGTAACTCTCAGATAGTTTGCTCGATTTCTACCTTCACGGCACACTTTATTTGTTTGTCTGCTTGTTTGATGGCATATTAATTCTTTTTCTGGTTATTTACTGCAGGAGTTGATTATTTGGGTAACCGGGGTTTTTTTTTTCTTCAATTTCTTAATATCATCAACTATGTAATTGTTTATTTGCTTTAACTATGTATCTGGTCAAAGACATTTTTATCAAATAAAGAAAATATCATGGAATGCTATGAATGACTTCAGTTAAAGGTTTACGACATGAGAACAAGGCGATAAATGCTTTGTCAACGGAAAAAAAAACCATGAAAAAAACAAATAATATCCTGACCGATGGCCAAACCTGCCGGTGACAGCAAGGGTGGCAGTGCATGCATAACCACCGAAATTCTGTAGCTCCCCTGGTTAGCAATTAATGACGACGATATATAATATAGCACATTATATGTACATGTACATTGTATGAAAGATAAAATGATAGACCATGTGTATATATCTGGATACAGTTGTCTATTATATAAAGGACAGATTAATCTGAATTTTTTTATTTTTAAAATGTTACTCACACATGTGAAACCTGGAGAGCCTGATTAAATGATGCATATAAGATAGGCATATTTGATCGACAATGTCTTGATCAGATCCTGCTAATTTAACAGATGGACTACATCACTCGCAAGATTATTCAACTGGCATTAAAAGAGCCTACTAAATGGACAACTGTTAATTTAGATCTAATATATGTCACTGACCTGGAATCTGGATAAATTACATGATTTAATATATCATTCAACCACGGTAGTGGTTGAATATATGCTTAAGTCCGAAATTGAATGAATCGAGACACATTCAAACCCCCACCACTAATTCCGTTCGCAACTAAATTTCAAACAGGTTATATAGTTGGATAGAACGCCTCATTAGCTACATTTTGAAAAAAAAAATTCGAAAATTGGTTCTGTAGAAAAAAAGTTAAAACAAAATATGTTGGTTCACAAACAGGAGAGTAAGTACATAAGTGACTAACGCTTTTTTTTTATTTTGCATAACTTTTTTTTGTATATAAATATTTTTTACTGCGATTTTGCCAATATGACATGTTAGCGTAACGGTTAGAGTACCGGGGGTTAGTGGAAAGATTTTAGGTTCAATCCCGTGTATCGTTTTTTTTTTTATAATTAAAAAACCGAACTTTTTTTTAATAACTAATTTTTTTTCAACTCTCCTTATGATTTTATAGCAAAAAATGGTGAATTTATCGATTAAAAATATTAGTGAATTCTATGATATACATATTCTTTGAATGAACTAAAATTTTTCGTTATCACATTTGATGAAAAATGTAGTCCCATTTTGGCAATGCGTCTGACCAATGATGCTTTTGAACCCGCGACCAGCACTGCGATGTCATCAGCATCAGCCTGGGCATAAATATTCCTATTTTTAAACTCCTTTAAAAGAGGATTCAGCATACAGTTCCATAGTAAAGGTGATAAAATCCTACTTTGGGGGTTTCATTTAACTACTTCCCTTTTAACAGTTGACCTCAATAGTTCTACTTGAACTGTTCTGTGCCTCACCATATACTCAATCCATCGGATGAGTACTGGTGGCACATTGAGTTCTCGTAGCGACTTGAACATACTACTGAAGGGTATGTTGTCAAAAGCTCCAACGATATCTAAAAAGACACCGAGTGCCATCTTCTTTTTTGTTAGTTTACACTCTATACAGATCACGAATTCATGAACCGTAGTCTCGGTAGAGACCCTGGCTCGGAACTACTGTGATTGAATGATAAATATTGTATAAATGTGTGTTTGAGAGCTAATTTTTTTTGACAATCATTAATAAATATTATAAATTTATATATTAATACAATAGCAATGCCTGGAAAAATCATGGATTATATGGAAAAATGTGCGCATGAAGAGTAATATTCTTAAGATTTTATTAAACCTGGAAAAGTAAAGGACAAGAAATTCAACCTGGAAAAGTAAAGAACAAGATATTCTAGTAAAGTAAAAAATAAGAATTTTTTAGACTTAAAATATTGCAGCTAAAAATAAAATTTGAATATTGATAAATATTTTATTTATTATTTGCATATGTCGTTGTTTATTGTTGAGTTAGAAAGAATTAAATGATCCTAATTATGATATAATAAAATTATTAAATTTTATGTAAATTATAAAATTATTAATTCCATCTACTAACTAACTAACTAATGAATTAATTTTATTCAAACAATTTTCACTACATAGATATATGCAAATAATAGGGGGGAAATAAGTTCAATTCAGCGACTGACACCCTTTCTAACTCAACAATAAACAACGACATATGCAAATAATAAATAAAATATTTATCAATATTCAAATTTTATTTTTAGCTGCAATATTTTAAGTCTAAAAAGTTCTTATTTTTTACTTTACGAGAATATCTTGTTCTTTACTTTTCCAGGTTTAATAAAATTTTAAGAATATTACTTTTCATGCGCGCATTTTTCCATATAATACAACTTCCTTTCTGGTTTAAACAACATGGTGGCCTAGTAAAAAGACATAGTTGTTGTTTCCAGACGTTTCAGTCAATTCATCCTTTGGCCTTCTTCAGCTAATTAACTGCAGTGAGATTGGAATGCTGAGTCTTATAACTTATCCTTAGTAATTACTTCCTTCCATAGTTGTTGTCTCACCACATTTTAGCCAACTAATCCTCTGGCCTGCTTGGGTAGGATTCAAACCGCTATCTTCAGACAATACTCACCTAGAACCGTGGAGACTCAACGTCTCTATCCACTGTACTACGGACCCCAAAGGGCGATCTAGATCTTATAAATCCAATTTTGCGTTCTTATCTGGTCTTCTATTGTCAGGTGCATACTGAATGGTATTATTATTATATTAGTTACAATCGATATATCAATTTTTATAACGTTTAGATGTAATATATGTCACTGACCTGGAATCTGAATAAATCAGATGATTGAATATATAAAACTTTCTTTCTGGTGAAAACAGCATGGTGGCCGGTAAAAAAAATGCTAACAACTGGAAGACCTGATCTGAAAAATTATCTGGAGCAACAGTTTATGAAATATGGCAGCGTAAGAAAGGGATAGCTCAGTATTGTTGTAATTATTTTTTAATATCTTCAAAACACTTAAGTCAAGCCAAACCAAATTAAGGACTATTGTTACAATCGATATATTAATTTTTATAACGTTGTTTACGTACGACATTCCATTTAACACCTAACTGAGGTCATGACAGGTGCTATCATTCTAGACAGAGTGGACTGAGGAGTAATGGTAAAAAAGAGCAATTCCACATACCTCAAATGTCTCAGACTGAGGCATCACTTTGCGCTATATCAGTGTCACATCCAAAAAAAGAGACTGGAATCAATGTAAATGCTTATTATTTCAAACTAATTTTGTAAACGGCTTCGATTATAAAGAGATAAAATCAAATACATTTCTCATTAAAGGAATATAGGATTGATATTATAGCTATTATGAATATTGCTTGATAGCAACAATGTAAATTACCACATAGTGGTATGGTGCACATTAAACAAATTCAATATCTTAAACACTCCAGGGAATGTCTATCATATTTAGAAAAACAACAACAAACAATTGCACGAAGTTGATTCCCAGAGTCATTGTGATAATTGTGTCTGCAATATCTTTTTACAAATCATAGTCTGTATTGATCATCAAACATTATTTAAAGAGGTCACTCAGTTAATAATGATTACTACTGTTATGTTTTTATATTCATATTTTCTCTAAGGCAGGTGCTGTTTGAAATGTTTAATGTAAAATCTTTGGGAATTTAACTGATTATTTTCATCTTCAAGTTTTGGATGATTGAATCTTTAACGTCATCAAGTGCTGTAACCCTTCCTCCACTCCAGCCACACACTCACACAAGTTTGCACCTGTTTGCTTTAAATCTTATGAAATATATTTGAATATGAAAGCAGGTGTTTCTTAGTTTATAGTTAGTTTATATAATTTACACATGACAAAATTAATATAAATCATTTTTATTATTGCTAGCATTTAATGCCTATTCACTGCTTGAAATCATTAAAACGAAACTAGCCACTAGAAAAAGAGACAAAACTACTGCTTCTGAATTTTTTTAGATGAGCATTGATTATTCATATTATTTGGATTCTTTGGACTGTTGTTCTCACCTTGAGTGTTATTTTCACAACATTTTGGTCTATTTGACCTCCGACCTACTTTACGCGTATCTTGTCAAACTCGAGTCAGGAACCCATGGTATAGTGGATTAAATACTTGGTAAAATTTAGTTGTAAGTTACACTCTTCTGGAGGTTAAAAGTATGATCCTCAGTGCGGCTGACACTCAAAATACAATAGCAAATTACTTAGGGCTTCTACCCAATTATGGCTGAGGAGATGAGAGCATGCTACTCCTGTGGGCTAAATAAAGGGCTGCATTTGAAATTTCATGCAGATTCGCAAGTCCAACAGAAAGATTCCCATATTCAACAAGACACACCTGAGGAAGGCCGAAGGATAACACTCGAGATGGAAACAGTAGTTGAAAGAAGTCAAATAATACAACTACTATTATCGCTATCTCAAATTTAATCTCTCTCTCACATAACAACACAAACACAGAAATATTACATTTTTTAAGCATAAAAAAATCTAAGTTTAGTAAGATATTAATTAGTTTATCTCTTTGAGCGCTGTATTTTCTTTCTTTTTTTTGTAGAAAAATGATTTTTACACCTATTTTTAAAATGATTCTGCAAGCTTAATCTTTCATTGTATGCCAAAACAATGTGCATGATATTTGTATCATTATAGTTGGACTATCAAAATAAATGGTAAAATTTTACTAATTTGCATATTGTGATGGCGACCTTCTTGTATTTATAAGGAGATTGACCATCCGTTCATGGAAAATTATCATTTTCTCATGCATATATTAATAAATTGTTGAATTTATTCTGTATATGTGTTGTGAATTATATTAATGATAAAACCAGTTTTCCATAAAATCTGAATGTTATATTGTCTACTATTAGAAGTGGTAGATTTGTCACAAGTTTGCAACAACCACATTAAGAGGGTTAAGAATGCTATAGTTATCCATAAAAAGTGATGGAGAAATGTTTTGTTTCATGAACAAATGAATCATTCAAGTCATTTATTTATTAGGAAATATTTAGTTAAGCAGAAGCAGCAAGAACCGACGGTGCAGACAGCTTAAAAACTGAATTCTCAGTTATTGGTCAGTATCAAGCTTTGAAATAAGAAGCAGCCGCAGCCGGTACGATGCCTGATGCCTAATGCCTGCTATCTGTTTTTTACTTATTCGTTCCTTTCCCCTCATCTCATGCACACACCGATAAATATGTAATACAATCTAATCAGAACTTATACTTTACAGGTTCAAATTCGGCGATAATGCAATAGAAGCCGTAAAAACCTTTCTTATTCTGAATTTTGAGAAAGAATGGGCTACAATACAGTAATCAGACAAGTAAACAAAATTTGTTTATGATACAAGAATCTCGATGATCAGGCAAATTCAACAATTACCATCTCACAATCTCCATTTTAAACTCTGGTTTTCATTAGATCGTTGTGGGTGAGCAATAATGAGTGTGATCAATACTTAGATGAGTGACCATTTAGTATTACCAAGTAACATGTTTGGAAATAGATGTAAAGTCATTTTCTCTTATAATTTTCAGAAAAGTATGAATCAATATCCCTCTTTTAGCTATTAGTTAAATAGTAAAGAAGTTTAGTCTCTAAAACTGTCGTATGAAAACTAATTTCCGCTCCAAAAATAACATCAGTGTTTTCTTTCCGTTTATCCCAACATTGATGCCAATCATCTTACATTTCTTCCCGCCACTGGACATAGGCAATCCTGATTCAAGAGAAGAGTGGTTAGGGATTGTGCAAACCTAGTTTCACTATTAACTACTCATTGTGTAGAAACTCTTTTAGAGGATCCTAGTGTTCTTATTCATTTGCATCCTTACGAGGACAGAGTTAGACACAAGGTCAGCTTTAATGTAGAGAAAATCCATCTTCTGAAAAAGAAGTACTCTGAATTGGGACAAAAATTGAGAATGATCTCTCCTTCACTGGGCGAATATAGAAAAAATAAAGTGTAGTATCGGAACAGATATTACACTTTTCTCCTAGTCAACAGGGCAAGCAGATGGTATTCATTCTCTCTTGAGACAGAAGGCATCCGGTAATACTGGATTTCACTTGTATTATTGTTTAGAACTGGAGCCGGCTCATCTAAACATGATGCACATTTAAACTTTGAGAATAATTTAAATGTTTATTTTGATATGAAAACTATTTTTTTATCAATGAAATAACTCATGTTTCGCTCCCTTTTATTGATCATAATGATAGAGAGAACATTTTATTTCTTATTTAGTCATTAGTCATTTCAGTTTGAAAAAAAAAACAAAGAAACATTAGCTATATAAAATATAATGCATCAAAGTTACGAGTTATTTTCTTTGCTGCAAGCTGAATGAAATGTACTCTGAAATAACTGCTTTACCATGAAATCAGAGTTTTAAAAATAAATGCAAATAAATGCATTTCGATTGTGTCTTTTATTACGTATTAACTACATTCGATACACTTACACCATTTCTACATTAGTAATTTGATATCTTCATAACAAATTGTCAATGCTACTATTTACTAAGAGTAGACTTTGCTTTTATTTGGAGATCAAAAGATATTTGTCTATTTGAGATGTGCTCGATTCTTATATTACTTATTCTATGTTATTTACTCCAAATATATATCGTCAGATTTGAGATTCATTATTCACTTAATTCATATATATATGTGTGTGTGTGTGTAATATATACATATATATATACACACATATATATATGAATTAAGTGAATATATATATATATATATATACACACACATATATATATATACACATATTCTTTACATGTCGCTACACATTCATGAACATGCTTTAGTCAGCCAGTTACAAGTAACTAGAGACCTCTTCAAGCGATATTGCTTATACAAGAGTAGAGTCATACTTATACATATGTAACGACATATAAATGCTCATGTAAAAAATATATATCTTGCCCTACTTTGGTATGAGTATCATTAAAAATTCATTGGTTCTAAAAATATTAATCTGAAATAATTGTATGTGTGCGTGTGTGTGTATGTATGTATATATGTATGCATATATATATATATATATGTATGCATATATATATATATATATGAACAAATGATTAATAAAACATGTTAAAAGACATCTTGAAAAAGAGTTAAAAACATATTTAATTTTAAAAAGGAAGCACAAGATAAGTGGATAGTCCTTAATCCGCGGAGTTTCGAAGAAATACTCTCCTTCTCATCAGAGGGCAGGAATTAGCAAAATGCGGGATCGGATTTTGCATGTAAAAGTATTTAATGAAACTACAAGTAAGTCACAGATCTTACTTGGTTAAAAAAAGGGTGAGGTAAGGGGAGTAGGAGGTAAAAGAAAAATGATAAAAAGATTTCACATGAATGGATAGTCCGGTGAAGGGTAAAAAATCCAAGAATGGTAAAATCCAAACACGGTAGAATTAAAAATTTCCAATCCAACAGTAAATTAACTTGATTCCTCCGGCCTTGGCAGACGTGTTTTAAATATTCTCTTCAGTGCTTTTTCTGTGCACATTTGAACTTTCCTTTTAATGACTTGGAACTCATTCCATTTGTGATTTTTTCCAAGGAACTCTGCCTTTTGGATCATTTTGGACCATTTGGAACTTACCTGTTGGATTGGAAATTTTTAATTCTACCGTGTTTGGATTTTACCATTCTTGGATTTTTTACCCTTCACCGGACTATCCATTCATGTGAAATCTTTTTATCATTTTTCTTTTACCTCCTATTCCCCTTACCTCACCCTTTTTTTAACCAAGTAAGATCTGTGACTTACTTGTAGTTTCACTAAATACGCCTATCTCAGGGGTGGTTTGATGGATGATGAGCAAGATCAATTGAGGGACAAATTTAAGGCAATCAAGCACGAGGTGCAGAGGAGGTTGCGTAACATGCAGGATGAATGGTGGAGGCAGAAAGCTGAGGAAATACAACTCGCCTCGGATTCGAAAAACACCAAGGTCTTATACAGCCTACTGCGTGCGGTTTACGGACCATCCAGATCACCTATCACTCCTCTGCGCTCGAAAGATGGTGGGGATCTTCTTCGAGACCCTACCGACATTCTTCATAGATGGAGGGAGCATTTCGATGACCTCCTGAACAGACCTTCTTATGTTGATCAGGAGTTTGTTAGGTCGACCCCTAGCAATCCGATCAAGGATATCTTGGCAGAGGTTCCATCTCCCCAGGAAGTTGAAGCAGCTGTCCATAAGCTGAACAATGGAAAGTCTCCTGACCCAAATCGTTTGCATGCAGAGATCTTTAAATGTTCTGGACCCAAGATGATGCAACGCTTAGCGGAATTGTTGCAGACTGCTTGGCGGGACGAGTGTATTCCGCAGGATTGGTGGGATGCATTGATAGTAGTGCTACAAGGGGAAGGGTAGCAGAGATGAATGTGGAAACTATCGAGGCATCTCTTTGCTGTCAGTAGTCGGTAAGGTGTCCTGTAGGATCCTGCTAGACAGAATGCGGGAGCATATTGCTGATGATGTTTTGACTGAGTCGCAGTGTGGTTTCAGAAGATCTCGAGGGACAGTGAATATGATTTTTACAGCCAGGCAACTGCAGGAGAAATGTATAGAACAGCAAAAGGGACTGTATCAGGTGTTCATCGATTTAACTAAGGCCTTTGATACAGTCAATAGAGATGCTTTGTGGGAGATTTTGAAAAGGCTTGGCTGTCCTGACAAGTTTATAACCATCTTAAAGCTCTTCCACGATGATATATAAAGGCTGTGATCAACGTTGGGGGAAAGCTGGTTGATCCTATCTCAGTAGAAAATGGTGTTAAGCAGGGAGACATTCCAGCACCCACACTCTTTGCATTGTATTTCACCATGGTCTTTCGGATGGCATTTGGGGGGTGCTCTGATGGTATCTATATTCGTTACTGAACTACTGGAGGGTTGTTCAACATTAGGCTCTTCAATGCAAGTACAAAGGTACTCACCAACACAATTCGTGACTTGCTCTATGCGGATGACTGTGATCTGGTGGCTCATATGGTGACTGATATGCAGCATCTTGACACGCGGTTGCCTGCAGCGCATTGGGCCTGACCATCAATCTGAAAAAAACTGTTTTAATGTATCAGCCTGCTCCGGGCATGCCATACTATGAGCCATCTGTTTATATCTGTGGGTCAAGGATAGCGGTTGTCTCTAAGTTTGTATACTTGGGTAGCACACTGAGTATGCCTGGTACTCTGGATGATGAGGTATCGTTACGGATCAGCAGGGAAAGTTGGACGGGCGTCTGTGGAGACGTCATGGGATCTTGCTGCCAACTAAGATTAAGGTTTATGCCGCATGCGTTCTCTCTACTCTTCTCTATGGTTGTGAAACTTGGACAACATACAGGGAGCATTTGAGACGTCTCGAGCGGTTTCACCAGATGTGCCTATGGCGAATCTTAGGTGTGGGTTGGCAGATGTATGTCAGTGATGTGGAGGCGCTTGATCGAACCCAATGCCTTAGCATTTAGGCTCACATTATTAAGCATAGACTGAGATGGAGTGGACATGTGGTGAGGATGTTAGACAGTCGACTCCCCAAACAACTCCTTTATGGTGAGCTTGCCGAGGGAAGACATCTGGCTCAAAAGCCTAATTTGAGATTTAAGGATTGTTTAAGATCCACCTTAAAAAAATGTGAGATTGATGAAAGAACCTGGGAGAGTCTTGCTTTGGATCGCGGAGGGTGGAGAAGGACCTTGCAGGGAGGTGTGGGCAAGTTTTAGGTGGATCGAACCCAGTATGAGCGGCTGAAGCATGACATCCGGAAAGGGAGAGTGAAAGGAGCCATGGATGGGAGGAGGAGTCAAATTGGTCTGGAGTGTGAGGTGTGCGGAAGAATATGTCTTAGCAGAGCTGGGCTGATGAGTCACCAGTCTACTCATCGGTGCAGCGGGCCACAAAGCAGTCTTGAGTTGCCAGAATTGACCTGTGTACACTGCGGGCGAATGTACAAAACAACAGGTGGTTTGAAACAGCATTTAATTCTGCATAGAAAAGAACAGCAAGAACATGCTGTTAGTGGTGCACATGTCTGTACAATGTGTGCTAAGGAATGCCAGAGTTTAGCAGGGCTTAAAAGCCACATTCGTGCAGCCCATCACTGAATGTTTTTGTGTTTCTATATACCTTTTTTTTTTCTTTTTTGTTGTGCTATATTGAGTGATGGCAATGTTCGAAAGCGAATTTGCTGCCATCATCATATATATATATATATATATATATATATATATATATATATATATTAAAAATGCGAGCATGAAAGTAATATGGTTAAGATTAAACAAGTTAAAGTAAAAGAACTAGTTGTTAAAACTGGAAAAGAAAAAGACAAGATATTCTAGTTAAAAATATAATAATTTTTAAATTTTATAATTTTAAAACTTAAAATAATGCAGCATTAACAATTTTTTTAAAATTGAATTTTAGATTATATAATCAATTCCTTATTAATATTACAATATTTCAAGTTATCAATTTATTATATTTTTACTAGAATATCTTGTCCTTTTCTTTTCCAGTTTTAACAACTAATCCTTTTACTTTTCAATGTTTAATCTTAACCATATTACTTTTCATGCTCGCATTTTTCTATGTAATCCATGATTTTTCCAGGCTTTTCTTTGAAATAAAATTTTCTCTCTGTTTCACTTGTTACCTGTGAATTATTAGTGACAGTACAACTGAGTGACAAATCAGAACAGGGTGAATCATTAGTGGCAGTCTTTTTTATATCTTTTAGGTCATGATCTCCGTTATTCCCAGCTGATTTGAGGTAGCATAACAGATTTGGTTGCTATGGTAACTAACAGCCAATCAAAAAAACAAAAAAAACGTCGCTACGTTCCTTACACATTCTGAGATCTTTTGAATACAGTAATTTTATTATAACTTTTGTTTTACTGAGCGAAGATTGAAATTTTTTTTCAAATATAGCTGAGAAGGTGACTTATAAATTGTAAAAATTGTTTGAAATGTGGTCGCAAAATGAGTGAGCTGTAAAGCTTTAAAGCAGTTCTGAATGAGTAAAACCAACACTTAACCAAATATTCAAACCCTACTGTGTTTGAATAATATATGGTGTTGAACTTTATATAGCTTGATAAGTCCCTATATAAAAATCATCCGAATTCTATACAGCTATTTGATAATCCCTTTTGCATAACTAAAAATAATGAGCCTTTTACTTTGATATTATTATTATTATTGTTCCATTAGCTTTACAGTGTTGTAATGTTTTACCTCGTTTTTCCCCCAAAAGTTGGCTTTTACACCAAAGCTAGTGAGGAAAGGCACAGAGTCAATTAGATAGAAAGCACTTAGCATAGGACGCTTGCTGAGCCAAGCAGAACTGACTTCTGGAGTAGGTAATGTTGTATTGATTCCCAAGGAGTTCAACTGTTTAATAAGAATAGGAATTGAGCCAAGTGCACTAATGATTATTGACATGATGGAAGTTTTCTTATTCCACAATCTAGCAATCTCTACACTCAGTTTCTGATAATTTCGTAGTTTCTCATTCTTTTTGCCTATTAAATTAATGTCGTTTGGGCAAGCCACATCAATAATTTGGCATTCATTGATCTTTTTGTTCACAACTACACTATCTGGTTTCCTGTGAGTTATCTTTCGGTCACACTGAATCATGAAATTCCATAGAATCTTAACATCCTCATTTTTCACTGCCCCTTCTGTGTGATGTTGGTACCATTTGTCTATCACTTGGATTCCAAACTTTTGGCACAAACTCCAGTGCAGATTTGTACAAACTTTGTCATGACGACATTTGTACTCTTTTTGAGCAAGTATAGAATATGACCTTCACCTTCACCGAGGTGAACGATTTATATGACCTTCACCGAGGTGCGCGACTTGACACACAAAAATAAACCGCCTCTTAATCACCTGCTAACGCACGCGTCACTGTAACATCCAATGACAACAACAACAACAACCTTCTCACTCGACCTGCCTTTATACCACTATCTCAATCCCTTCTCTTGCGCCTGTAGATTCTTGACAACCTCGAGACTTCTGCTTATAAAAACCCAAGTTTTGTTGTCGCGCATGCCTATACAAGGCACACACACAAGGGCGTTTGTTGTGTTGGTAAGTACTACATAGAACACGCACTGACAATGTGTGACACTGTTTCAAGAGATATACCACACAACCTGCACTTTTCAGAACAGTCCTTCCCATTGATGTTTTTATTTATTGCATTTGTATTTAGTGCCTGTTCCTGAGCAGCAAATATAAGATTTTCTGTTTCTTTTTTCAAGTCACCTTCAGACAGAAAATTCCATGTGTCCTGACAATTTTGTCTTAATATCTTGCTCAAACTGACCATGAAGATTCATTCTTACAAAATCAGTCAACTTTTCTGTTTCGATTCTTTCCTTGTACTTCTGATTGTCTTCCAATGTATCTTTATCTAGCTCTTCCTCTTTCGCTACCACTGCCAGTAGCACTTCATGACTGTTAACCAAGTAGTGGTGAACACTTCTAAGCTGTTCTCGGGCACATTCCTCAATCGCAATCAGCCCTCTTCCTCCTTTTTTTCCACGTAATATACAGTCTGAGCACATTAGAATTTGTGCTCCATACTTGACCAACAGTTTCCATGTGTACATACATACTTGACTAACAGTTTCCGTGCATACTTACATTTATTCTCATGTCCATCTTACTAAAACTGTATTGTATTGAATTACACCTCTTCCGTCTTCTCTTTTATTTCATTGCAAAGCTTTATATCAAATCAAGCACCCTCAGGTACTTCGAACCTTTTGCATCAAAATCTCCTAATCTTTCACCATTTGGCAAAATGATGCCTTTCATGACTCCCCTCTTCTCTCATTTAAAACTAACAACTGCACATTTGAAATTCCAAACTCCACTGCTGTACAGTTTGAACCAAAAAGTCAGTTTCCTTATCTCCTTTGCCAAACAATTTCACACTGCCCATAAACAACATGTGACTGATCTTCGGTGGATTCTTCTCCAGTCAATATTCCCTCTTTTTCTCGCTTAATACATGTGTCAATGGTATGAGCGCTATTATGAATAGACGTGCCAAAAAGGAATCTCCTCAGTAAATACCGCATCTGATGTGACTGTCCCTAATAGTTTCCCATCGGAAAAATGGTTAGTTTTCCATCTGCTCATACTTTTCCCTATGAACTCGATTATATTTTCAGCCACCCCTACCATTTTCAACGTTCTCAGTACCCATGAATGCGGCACCGTATAAACTTTCTTGCAATCTATCCAAGCTACATACAAGTTTGTTTTTCTCCTTTTGAAGTTCTTTAAAATGCATTTATCAATCGATAGTTGGTCTTTTGCTCCTAAACACCTTTTCCTCCCGTCTTTTTGTTCCACTGGCAATGAATCATTTACTTTAAGATGGTCATATGCTTTTGAACTGATTATCCATGTCAGTGTTATCCAAAGCAAGTTCAAGCAAGCAATAGGTCTATAATTTTCAACATCTGGCCCTTTTGCAGGATCTTTCATTATTAAAATAGTCCTTCCCACTACAAGCCATTCTGGTATGTGGCACAATTTCATCCAAAGAAACAGCACGCCTCTCATGGATTCCTGTGAAAGATCACGATCAGTACCCATGAATTCCATCAGGTTCAGCTCCTTTCCACTTAAGCATGAATTTCATTTGCTTCCTCAAATCTTCAACAGAAATGTGGATATCCTCTTGTTTATGCCCTGCCAGTCTTTTATTTACTCTAGCGACCCAGTCAGTATCAACCTTAACCATGTACTTGACCAAAACTTTGTAGCTTCTGGAGGATCGGAGCCACTGTTTTGGTTTCACCTCCTTCCAGATTTCTGAAAAAATCCTTGACTGGTTTGATACTCGTTAAACTGCTGAATTCTTCTTCTGTTGTTGTTGTTGTTGTTGCTACTACTACTACTACTACTACTACTACTACTAATCACTAGGGATTTTCACACTAGTCAATATCAGTGATTTCTCATTTGCAATAACAAGCAGTGTTCCCTAGAATCTGTGTGACACTAACTCTACCCAGTTCTTATATAAACGTTATTATTTTATCATCTAATTGAAATATGTATTTTATGTGTACAGGTGCATGTATATAAACAAGATGACGGCACTGAAAAAAGAGAATCACTCTTTCTCTAAATGTTCGGAGACCTTAAGAAATATTAGAGTTATTGAATCCAAATAGAGTGAGAAGGGACGAGAGGAATACATATTTAAGAGAGAGAGAGGTGGATGATTTGTTCAATTAATTATGCATTATGTTTTATTAGAACAATTTTTTTTCCAAACAACTCAACCACAGAACAAAATTACTTTAATAACACAAAGTACATGTTTTAAAATGCAGCTTTTGTTATTAAAATATATAGTAAAATTAGCCATAGGAAGACAAACGTTGATTAAGTCACATTTAGTAGAGTCTATATAATAAAAGTGAACGTACATGCGTCTAGCTCACTTCAATAATCATGTATGCAAATTTAATTTTATGAGTAAACAAGGGGAAGGTTAAACATAAAAATAACTGATAATAATAATTATTAAAGTAAGAAATTTATTTCACTTCTAATATAAGCACAAAAACATTCTTAGTAGTAGTGCTGTTGTTGGTAGTCTTAGTCTTAGTCTTGCTATCTGTAATAATTCGTCAATGATTTTTGTCAGTCGCTCAAAGAAAGCGATAAATAGAGAAGGCGATAGAGAGAAAAGTTTAAGAAGAAAGATATTTCTCTCACTTTTTAACTCATCTATTCTGTTGCCTATACTTTCGTGCAACGCCAAGTAGCCGTACTAGTCATAAATGTTATATATGATAAACCTCAAAGTAGGTATATAGCATCGTATACATAATTTTTTTTTATATTATTTTTTATATATTTTTTAAACACTCTCTGGTTTGGAGAACATTGGATCATGTATCACTTGTCAGAATTGCAATCGACAGACTTCCATGTCGTTCTCCTAAAATCCATTTTACAAGTAATGTATAGTACTATATCTTTAATTTCACTTGATGCATTAAGTGCTGTAAGACTGTCCTTGTGATAAATGGACACGTCGATGGATACATGTCGAGCGTACTTTTACTACTGTTCATAAATGTTTTGGTGATTTTTAGATTAAAACATTTTTTATAGTAATGAGTCACCACTTATCAAAGCCCATAGACCATTCGAGGATGAGCTTAATGAGATTGTCACTTGAACGATCAATAAGAGTATAATAAGATTAGAAACGATGGGTGGAATGGACATATATTATTATTTAAAAGAGAAAGTATTTGTTAGTATTTGACTTGAAAACGATTATATTGTAGTCAGCTAAGAAGCAGCCCCATGCTATTGTGTTTTATAGACGAGAAGCTTGAGAAAAGAAACTTTGTTCATGGAAGTTCTGTTTAATTTTAGCTAGGAGGAGATAGGAACCACCAAGTTTTTCACAAGTACATGGCATCGTCACACATACGTTCTACAAAAGTCAGACATGCTTACATCTTGTTATAGACCCGAAATAATCAACAAACTTTTAAGGTATTCATCTCTCAAACATTTTCCTGCTTTCTTCAAAGTTTATCTAGATGAATATTGTTTGTTTGAATATGTATAAAATCTTTATATTGTTTATCTCTGATTTTTGGCATTCTCTTATTTCTTCCTTATTTATTTAACATTGAGAGCGGTATATCTCTAAAGGGCTATATTCCAAAACGCTCCCTTCAGTTCTGTGTTACCCTAACAGTGCTAGATTCTTTTATCTTTTCTTTTTTTAAAAATAGGAAAAATATGTAAATTCTACTGTAAATTGAAATACCTATATTTGCTTTAATTTTTTTTTGTTTGTTTGAAGAATCACTTCCCATCGTAAGAAACTCTTCAATTCTAAATTACAATCACACCAAAGTAAGCAATAGACACACAATTCCCATTTATCGTTGCAATTTGAAATAAATGACTTGTAATAAAGGATCATCTGATTCTCTTGCCTTTCTTTCTGAATCATTCGATGTTCACTTATTTCGAAACATGCAGTTTCTTAAAATTATATTCTGGCATTGATGATTAGGACAACTTTTTTATATTAATGATTAATATATGTTTTGCTTCTTTACAAATTCATCTAAGTCTTGTGATGTCTTTCTTATATTAGGAAGCTTTCTATACTTTATTTTATCATTCTATTGCTCTCTCTCTCTCTTTCTCTCTATTCTTCTTCTTCTTCTTCTATTACATTTCTCTCTTTTTTTCCTCTCCTCTCTTTCTTTCGCACATTTCATGTTTCTCACTCTCATTTCCTTGTTCAGTATTCAATAGCAAGGAAGCTAACATCATACTTATTCAGACGATGAGGAAGAGGAGGAGAGGGAAGAAGGTTGCCACATGAAAACGGAAAGAGTAATTAATATATGTGGATATATTGGAAAACGTGAGAATGTGAGTACCGTATCAGTTGAGAGAGAGAGGGGGGGAGAAAAAGTGGCACATGAGCGTTCATGAGGAAAACAACGGTAGTAGTTATGCTTTTTTTTTTTTACATAGGCATCACCACCTTATCAAGGCCCAGAGGCCACTCAAGGATAAGGGTTAAAGAGTGTACAGTAGAAATTGGACAATATAGTAATCATTAGTAATGAAAATTTGGTAAATTTGATAACTTATATGGAACGGCTCATCAAGAACTTATTTACTTTAGACTTGAACACAACCATATTGTAGTCAGCCGGAAAGCAGGAAAATGGAAGACAATTCCACAGGCGTGCAGTTCTAAGAAAGAAGCTTTGTTCATGGAATCTACGTTTAGGTTTAGGCACAGATAAAGAGTGTGGGGAATTATTGATAGCGTTTACAGCTAGACGAGTGTTTCTTGTGAAAGTTTGGCGAGGGGGGACCATAGATTGAAGCTCAGTCGAACACTTTCCATGAAAATAACGATACATCAGAGACAAACTCGCAACATCTCTTCTGTGAGATAGAGGTTGCAAGGAGGAGAAAAGGACATCTACGAGGCTACGAAGTCTATTTTGAACTCTATCAAGGCAGGAAAAGTCCTTTCTAGCAGCACCTGCCCAGATGTAGCAACAGTGTTCCATCCTTGGACGTACCTGGCTCTTATATAGATAGAGAATAGCATCAGCAGTGAGATATTTACCGGATCGATAGAAAGATCCCACCATTTTTCCAGCGGCCTTGGCAACAAAGTAATCTTATGCAATGTTTTCTATATATCTATAAAAGTGAGAATGTGTGCGCGCGCGCGTGTGTGTGTGTGTTGACGTTTCTCAACGAATTTTTGATCCACAAATTTGATAATTTGATATATAGGATATTCAGACATGTGGAAAACTTTTTAATCCGTTTTCGTCCGGAAAAGGGGCTGCTAAATTGTCAAAATTGAAAAATTAATATGTGGGGGGGGGTGATCGGATTTGTATCTGTTTTCAATTTTTTCACGACTGCGCATGCGTGGGCATGAAATATGAGAGCTTCATTATGTTAAATTGATTTGAAAACCCATTTTAAAGATCAATTTGGCCAAATCGTTATCGTACTTCTTTAGATTTTGGTTTTGATCTCAGCTCGAGTATTTTTTTTTTACTTACACGAAGTGAACTGTTTAGAAAAAAAAAACAGAATACTCGTATGCACATGTCTCAGTTTCATCCCGTTTTTTACTTCATTATTTTAAAAAGAAATTTACAATACGTTAAATACCTACGGTATGTTTGTTTATAATAATAAGAATTCCGGGACTTATGTTTTTCATAAATAAGAATTCAGATATTTATGCTTATGATAAATGATAATTCCGGTATTTATATTTATAACTAGCGGTGGGTACCCGGCGTTGCCCGTGTGTTTGTAGGTGTGTGTGTTAAAAAAAAAATGTTAAAAGAAGAAATGAAAGTTTTAGTAGGAAGATTGGATTGAACCCTTGAAGCCTTTACGCGAAGGTGGAAACGAAAGGGAAAAAATAGGCAACCACCTAGGAATTGAGAAGCGTGTTGAATTAAGGGTTAAAAAGTCCCAGATGTTCGATTGACAGTTGGCTGCGTAATGAGGTCATCGCTGGGTCGTTACGATAACGTTTCATTTTTTTTAATTACTGCGGGGCAGTCTTTTGGCACTTGTTTACTTTGTTTCAATGCGGGTCAGTTTTGGCTTCCCGAAGATGATGGGGGTGGAAACCAGCTCCCCATTTAAAGGGGATATTCCAATCGGACCTTCGCGGTGATCGCGCCGCGAACGATGCCTAGCTGTATTTACCCCCCCCCACACACACACACACACTAGCAAAAACTGTGAACCAAAACTGAAAGTGAATTCCTGTCAAGCACGGATTGGGCGAGACCGGCAATCATGGGTGTCAGCCGAGCAGCGTCGTAACAAATGCAGAGTACTTGTAAAAAAACAAACAAAACAAACCGAAAAAAAATCCCAATGCAAATAAACCCCAAAAAGAAACGTGAAGAAACCTACCTTGTAAAATTCCGATATGTTTAATATATTTTAGTATGTAATTTTTCGGATGTTTTTTTTTTTTGCCAAATATTTACCTGTAGATTTTTTTTTGTTGTATTTTTTGTGTTTATTTTCCAATTCGTTTCGTTTCGTAGATTATAAATATCGGTTACAGACGGTATTTATCGCTGTCATAGTAACTTTCCAGTTAAGAAAATAAATCATGAATAAGTAACTAATCTAATAAGAATTCACCCCTCCACCTTAGTATCACCTTAAAAGTAACTGTGAACATAGCGACGGAAAGAAATATAACTAAAATAAGGAAAATATAAAGTCGAGTATCTCCTTAAAAATAACTGTAAACACAACCGAAGGGAAAAAGAAAAGTAATAAAATAAGGAAACTATAAAATGGAGTAATCGTATGAACATATGAAGAACGGTCGATGTTGACACCGATGATTGTCGGTGTCGCCCGATCCATGCCTGACCGTAAATCAGTCGCAGTTGGTAAAGGGAAAAAAAATCATGAAACACAGAGAAAATAAAACTCCATGGCGGAAAAGAAAGGAACGTTGCATAAATACAGTTGGATACGCAAGTAGTAGTTTTCGACTGTAAGAGTTTGTTGTAAAACATGGAATCCATGGTTAGTTCGTTTCGTTTATTTATTTTTTTTTTAATAAACGCGATTTTCTCTGTGTAAACTGTAAACGATAATGAGAAAAAAAAACAATAAAATAAAAACCAAAAAATGGAAAGATAGCATAAGTACCCATTGGATTAGGCAATAAAAGAAAAAGAACAATAAATAAATAAAAAAGATGTAAAAAAAAGAAAAGAAAATGGAATAAGTAACCGTTAGAATAGCTGTATGCCAATCCACTTTTTAAAGCAACTACGAACGCAAACCGGTGTTTCTCGTATTTTCTACTATGAACGGTCAAATCCGGTGTAAATGGGTGGCGGTGGTAGGAGGAATCTAATAGAGAGAGAGAAGAGTTTACTACTTCTATTGATCCTAAGCGATTTTTGCAGCGAACTCTCACCAGCTGAAATATAGGAATATACGATCAGCGACGTTATGGAAAGCTAATATGCCTATAACACACCTCAGATATTGTGCTGCAGGTTGTGTGTAATAGATTTGCATGTAATGTCTCGATTTTTAATCCTATTAAGGTCAAACTCAGACGTGAAAAATGAGTTCCTTTTATTTATATAGATAGATAGATAGAAGAATAGAAGATAGATAGATAGAAGAAAGATGGAAGAAGATAGATAGATAGATAGATAGAAAATGAGTTCATTTTATGTATATAGAAGAAGATAGAAAGAAGATAGAAGAAGAAGATAGATAGATAGAAGATATATAGATAGATAGAAAGAAAGAATAGAAGATAGATAGATAGAAGAAGAATAGAAGAAAATAGATAGAAGATAGATAGATAGATAGATAGATAGAAATAGAAGATAGAGATAGAGAAGAGATAAATAAGAATTCTAGTAGTCTTGTTTTTAATAAATAAGAATTCCGGTATTTATGCGTGTGATAAATAATAGTTCCGATATTTATATTTATAATAAGTAAGAATTCTGCATTAATTAAAATATAATATTTATGCGTATTTTACGACCGGGCTACGCCAGACGGCCCCCGATTCCTCTATATTTACCAATTAAATGTAAATTTAAGTAAAATTGACCTTTGTTTCTGAAACAGATAAATAGATTCTGACTTCATCATTTTTTTAATGAACCATCGAATTACAACAGAGCAATTAAATCTGATAGACTTTTCCCACTTAAAAGTGACTTTGAAAAATATATGATTAAAGATTCACTAAAAACTGGAATCTTAAGGAGATATCAATCATACCAGTTATCATAGGTGCCACAGGGCTTATGAAGAAGAACCTACCTAACTAATATTCCTGGTGAACCAAGTGCAAAAGAGATCCAGACAATTGCACTTAAGGGAACAGCGAGGATACTAAAAAGAGCTCTCGGTTGGTTTCAATAAAAAGCAGGGCAATGTTGGCAGCTGGTTTGGCTGCCCCGTACCCAGAATTACATTCTTCAAAGAAAGAAAATTAAAAAATAAATAAATAAAAAGTTCAATGATAAATTTATAACTCGGAAAATCTTGTTTGTTTACCCCAGTGAATACTTTATATAGAAGCGGGACAGGCTAATGAAAAAAGGTGGTGAGAGGATGGGTATAGAAGTAAACAAATAGGTGGAGGAAAGGAATGATGTAAATAAAACGTAAATGAGACAAGAAATGGTGCGAGGAAGCGTGTAGACGTAGGCAAAGTGGTTGGAGGAAAGGAATGATGTAAATAAAAGGCGAATGAGCTGAAAAGTGTTATGAGGAAGCGAATGACCTAAATAGTTAAATGGTATAAAGTAGAAATAACTTTTAGAACGACTTTTAATTAAATGTGGCCCTGACTTCTCTTACAGTTGCTTAAAACATTGGTACTGTTTAGCTTGTCTAACCATTTACTTTTACCTATGTCCTACCTTTTTGTCTAATGTACAATGTACCAATGCTGACCCAGCGGGCATCTAGTAAATCATCAAAAACGAAACTTACACTATTTAATTTCCTCTTAGATTCTTCAATTAGGATTTCAAAATGTCTGACATTATTTAGCAAGGAATAGTGTTCTGAAGTTCTGTTAAATGTATCTCCAATATTTCTCCTACTGATAAGTGGTTTTAAATGAAAGAGAAAGCTAAATACAGTGGATTAAAAAAAAAAAAAAAGAATTAAACATGGAATCGGCAATAAAATATACATTAAAGCCATCTTTAAAATTTCATCAATAAATTATTCCAAAAACAAAATAACCAGACAAAAAATTCTCATGTTATACATATTCAAATTATTTTTCTGGTTTTAGATACGATAATGATATTGCCTACCAAATTAAAAAAAAGGATCAAAGTGAATAGTGGTTTACACTCTAAGCATAAATAGCCGTCTGTTTCAATTAAATCAATTAAATAAAACTATTTAAAAGTTTCTACTTATTTATTACTTTATCCCCCCCCTGCAACTATTTGTTGATCAGTCATCCATTAAGCCGTGTTAAGTGTTTTGAGTTTCAGCCAATTTAACAATTGTCAGGTTTCACTTATTTTTACAATGATTGCTTTCTATCTTTTTCTCTGCTAAATTTGACATTTGCTCAATATATGAATACATCTACTCCGTGCTCTGAACACAAATACTGAAATAGTCTGTATCCTTTTTTTACTCATCACAAGTACTTGATAAATTTGTTGAAGCAGAATGTGAAAAGATTGTCTTCTTTCTGCATCATTTTTGTTTTACTCCCAAATTTATTAGTCCTGGCTATAAACTTAAACTAGATTTAGGGTTGAACATAGAATTTTAGAAAGTCTGAAATCTCCTCTGGGTTTCCATTGCCCCCAAGTTCAACCTCATTCAGTAGTGGTACCTGTCAATTCCTATCTATAGGTTAAATAAAATCTGTACTGTGTAAAATAAGAAATTTCATCTGATCGTGAGGTTTTATTTATTGATTGATTTATTTTACGCCTTTTCAACCCAAACATGACATATTGCCATACATGAAGAACTACTGCTTGGGATCATCTAACAGGGAACTGTGGGGAGTTGAGCAGTGAGATGCCAATTCACGTTACTTTACAACTTTAGTACTGTCAGGGAAGCAGGAAATATTACTCTTAAATAAATGATTAGAATTACATTAAAATTAAATAATTCTTTGATTTTGCGTGATTAAAAATATTGGCACGTTCGTTGATCTGAAAAGTGTAATCTCTTAGTGTTGGATGCATATAATATTTTTACTATGTTAATCATCACTTATCAATGCCAAGAGCCACTTGAGGATAATGGTTAGTGAGATGGAACGATTGTTATCTGAAACATTGGGAACATGAAAGTACTAATATTGAAGATTAGTATGAACTATTCGATTACTTTTTCTGAGAAAAATAGGTTTACATTGGATTTGTAGACGACTATGTTGTAATCAGCTGAGAAGCAGTCCAATGGTAATATGTTCTACAGGCGAGAAGCTTTTGCAAAGAAGTTATGTCCATGGAAATTTTCCCTGGGCAAGACACATGAAAGTAGGAAGGAAATTCTTTTTCTGTTTTGGTAACAAGTTGAGTTCAAGCATCTTCCATGGAGACAACTGTAGAATAGAGAGAGACTAACAGCATCTCTTTTGTAAGAATGGGGATGTAGAGAATAGAAGAGATATAAATCCAATGCTAACAAATTCTTGTAATAAACCGCCTCATAATTAATCGAACTTAATTGATACTATTAATCTATATTAGTACGCCCATAATATTTATCTTCTTTTTTTTTTGGCTGGCAACTATTCTGTCTAATTAACCCTTACCATACCCACTGGACTTTGAAGTTGATTTTGTACTCCATCAAGGCAGGAAAGATTGCCTTGAGTCGCATCATTCCAGATATGGTGTCAAGACTCCATCATAGGGCATAGCAAATTCTTATATAGGTAAAATCTTTTCCAACGATCGGGCGATTCCATCTTTTAAAAAAAGGATCTCACAAGTTCAATAATCGTAGAGAATTGTCTCTATAATAATAAATACGTAATCTGCATGAATTAAAGTATCATATATAAGCGTGTCTTACGATCGGTCAATACCGGGCGACATGCTAGTATAAAGACATTAAGGGGCACTACTGATTTAAGATAAGAATCTGCACTGTTCGTTACTTACTATTGTTTTTATTTTGTTTTTTAGTGAGCCTTTTATCATCATTTATTTCTTTTTTTTCTCTCTCTTTTCTAATTCTGTACCCATCAAAAAGCGTGTAAATAACAAAATTCATTTGAAAACTCCAAGATATTTATTTTGACTTTATAACCAGTAAAGTATGATCACAGTGGCAATCAATTCCATGTATTTACATTATTTATCTATTTTGAGCAGACATAAGCTTATCTAATTAATTCTACGAATGTCCATTAGTGAAATGAAGACTATAGCTATGACATTTACTGATAGGGTTGTACTATTCAATAATTCAACATAAAATAACCATGACAAAATACAAGAGACCGGATTCCCTGCCTCATCTTCATAATCTCCCCCTCCATCTAACTGCCCTTCAATCATTACTATAATAAACATGTTTTCTGACCAGATTTAAAATTCTTTACAAATAAAATTATAAAAAAAAAACATAATCATTATTAAAAAATAAGAATTTTTAAAGATTTTCTGTTTATAGACTTTTGTACAATAATCTATTAAATTTTTAAAGGTATCTCTCTCTCTCTCTCTCTCTCTCTCTCTCTCTCTCTTTTCTGATAAATCACCTCTTTTTAAGGCCAAAAGCAATTCAAGGATTAATGCTAATGATATGGATGGAGTGCTGGTTTAATGATAAAGAATATTATGAGAGGATTAAAATGACTAAAAGAATGAACAAAGTTTCATTATTTACAAAAGCGTTTTATAGCAAGTATTTGTTGATATTGAACTTCAGGACGGCCCTGTTGTAGTCATCAAGGAAGCAATCCTGGAATAATGTGTTCCACAAATGAAAAAGTATTGGAGAGAAACTGAAAATTTCATCTGATGCTATGCTTGGTTATTTGCTTATTCAGTACATAACTAGTATGTTCACTGATTGACTTGTCTCGTAAGACAATGAATACTCTCCGAAAAATTGGGCGCATAATGAGGCATTTTTAGGGAGGCAAACGTTTTACAATCTTCAACCACACCTCTCCTAATCCGACATTGCTGAAATCCTGTAGCAAGGAAAAATTAATAGGACCGAGAGTAATGCTATAATAAACAAAGTAAGACCCGCATGATTTCAGAGTTTTCCTTCTATTAGACTGTTTGCCCTACCAAGGCTAGAGAATGATTCATACCTTTACCAAAAGTATTATTGAAAGTAAGATTTAATATTATTTTCATTTCTCAAGCTATGGAAACAAGTGTATGTATATATATGTATATATATATATATATATGTATATATATATATATATATATTGGTTTCGAAACGGCTGAGCCTATCTTTTGCAAATTTCACAGGAAGTTAATTTATATTTCTGGCAGTGTTCGTAGATATGTTTGGTACAGAAATTCAGCCAAAGTATTGAAAATCGAAAAAATCCGATCTTAAAAGTAGCTTTTCTCTCTTATAGAAAAATAGATAAGAAAGAATAATTTTTACAGGATAATATTTTACGTTACACTGGTCAAGGGGGATAATAAAATCTCAGCAAATCGTTTCTTCTTAAAAAAAAAGAGAAGATTTATTATAATCTGGAAATTTAGTTTAGTGGTAGAACATTTGACTACAGATCGAATGATCCTCTGTTCAAACACGAATGTACCTCAGCATTTTATTTGAATTTTTTCTCATTAATGAGTTCAACTTACGATAAAAGAAGAGGTACCATTTAAAATTACTGCAAATCATTTCTTCGTTTGCATATTTTAAAACTAAACATTAATTAGAAATGAATTTTCCAGGGCATTCATCATTAATGAAATACTTTTCTTCTCATCGGGGGAGAGAAGGGAGCAAAATGTGGAATAAGGTTTTGCTCTTTTTTGATGAGAAGGAAAGTGTTTCTTTCGAAACTCTATGGCTGAACGACAATCCATTTTATTTTTGTTGCCTTTCCGAAGAATGAATATGTTTTTCACTCTTGCTAAAGTGTTTTTCAACATATTTTATTAAATTCTTGTAGTTATATGCATATATATTTAGCACTTTTCAGTTGAAATAAAGTCGGTCAATTTAGTTTGGATGCACAGATCGTCATATAATGATTAGATCACTCTGACAGACGTTAAAAACATTTGAAAATAAATGTTTAAATTTCAACAATACTTCTCGTGGTTAACGGTGGCTGAATTGGTTTGGTTCTCGCTAATGGAGTCAGGAATGGCTTCATTGCCGGGTTCGAATCTCTCGACCGGTGTTAATCGTGACACCCTGCACTGATGATTCCCAAAAGGATGGAACACTAGTGTCTGTAGGTATTTAATAATTATTATAGTAAAAATATATATATATATATATATAGTTTATTTCAGAATTTAATGTAAAATTGTTTGTCCTTCAATTAGAATATAGAATGCAGTTGTTTATCATTTTGTAAAAGTCTATTTCATTTTCGCTAATGCAAATTTTTCCTTTGCTGGGACCATAATGATGTTGCACACATATAAATCATTGTCAGCATTATACACCCAACTAATGCCATAGTCACCAGCATTTAAGATTGTCTTTTCTCAGTTTGTAAATTTGCATATATAAGTCACTTATAAAAAAATGAAACTGAAACATTTCACGTCGTGATATTTACAATATTTCATGAATAATTGTTCCTTAAATTCTCACTTGTTTTAATACTGATGATTTTATAAATGATAATGATTTTCTGAAATAACTCTTGCAACACGTGATGAGTGTATGACTATCGTTAATATTGTCAGTCTCATGCAGCGAATGAGAGAGTAACGATAGAAAATGACAATGTTGTCAATAATCAATGCAATTTTAAGAGCTGTTCCAAACTCCCTTTTGGGCTTAATGCAATCAATTGAAATCCTGTATAAAATAAAATAAAAAAATATTGTTTAGCTGTTATTGATAGAGAATCTTGAAACAAGGTAACTGAGTACTAAGAGTACTCGGTGCTTCCCAATAATAATAATGATAATGATGATAATAATAATGATGATGATGAGAAGAAGAAGAAGAAGAAGAAGAAGAAGAAGAAGAAGAATAGCAATAAAATCAAGCTGTCAAAATAAGAATAGAATCAAATTAAAACAGCAGATCTTGAAGGAATAGTTAGATATCTTATCCAATAGAACTATATATATATATATATATATATATATATATATATATATATATAAGCCTGACGAATTCTCATGAGAATGAAACGCAGAATATTCTGTGTAGCTTAATTGCAATATATATTTTCATAACTTTATATATTATATATATATTATAAGAGTATATCTCGAAAACTATTGTAAGAGTTTGTGACATATTTAGATTCTATGAACGTCTGGTGTGAATGCAGACTCCATAATATAATTGTACCATCTTTGGACATAATATTTATGACAATTTGATCTTAGACTGAAGACCATAAAATGTATCTTAGTTTTGAGTTTTAGTTTCAACACAACAGCGAAATCAGGTGAATTTTTTAACAAATACTTTTTTCGTTGCATCTTTATAAAGAGGTGAAGGGTAATGATATAGGTACGATCATGGAATTTCCTTAGCATGTTAGAGATTAAATAATAGAATCTCTAGTATTATATAAAAGTCAATTTGTGTGTGTGAGCTCCTTTCTCATAGGTTCTGAAACGGCTGAACCCATCTTTTGCAAATTTCATACAAAGATAATTTATATTTCTGGTAGTGTTCTTAGATATGTTTTGTACAGAAATTCCTCCGATAAGTCTCGATAATCGAAAAAAATCCAAACATAAAAATAGTCTTTGTTCTTTCGAGATAAAACGTAACGGTGTAACGTAAAATATCCCTTGTAAAAATTCTTTTTTTTTTTATCTATAAGAAAGACTATTTTTAAGATCGTCAAGCCCAAATATCAGCTGGTGTAATACTGTAAACAAACACAGACAGGATTTAATGGACTACATTATCATTATTTATTTATTTATTGCGAATTAGCCCACCAGGCAAATTATTTGGCGTAATATATAATATTCAGTAGAGGATTGATTTCATAATAATACATACGCAGTCTGCATGAATTAAAATATCATGTTTAAGCATATTGTACGATCGGGCAACGCTGAGCGTTCAGCTAGTATAACGTACATGACTGAACGCAGAATTGCTTGGAAAGGCGTGGTTGTCGTTCTTTAATTGTGAGGAGTGTATTAAAAAGAAAGAGAGGTAGTTTTCTTCTTTTTTTTCCATCCTCTTGATGGAAGACGGTTTCAAAATTTTTCTCTGCTCATCTGTTCCTCTTAAGATATTGTTGTTGGTTTTATTCCTCCGATTGCAATAAACAGTCCCAGCATGTCTGATCATTTTACAACTCTTCATTCTTTGAAAGCGTACTTGAGTAATATGAAATCAACAACGGTTTTTCTACTTTCGCTTTCAAGTTGTATTTTTGAAATATGCATCCATGCAGTTGGAGATTTGCCGAGAAGACGACTATAATTGTTGCTTGTCTGAATTTAAAAAAAAAAGAACATCTTCTGTATCTTTCCCTTTCTCTCTTTCTCTCTCTTTATATCCCCACCCCTCTCTTCTTTCACTCTCTCTATTTATTCCCTCGTCTGTAATCCATTTCGCAATACAAACTGATCTTATTTGATTTTGGTCTTTTGATCTGTTTAAACTTCAACTTTGAATTTCACATTTACACCTTTTTGAATTTATTATTTTTGTTGTTTTTCCATTGTTTACCAGCAATGGTTTTATTTTATTTTTTCCCTTTTGCAACAGAAATCTTCGATGATTAACATGCATGTCAAAATGACATGTATTTTCTTTAGTACACAAATATAATATTAGACAAAGACAATTGGTCTGAGAGACACGAAAGGCTCTAATTTTTTGAGAAGGATCACATGTTAGAAATAGAGTTGAGTTTTTTTTTTTTTGTGCAATTTTCTTATTTTGTTCTAGTTAGGAATGGGACATCTTACTGAATGCCAGACATTTACCTGCTATTTCATACATTCCAATCGAGAGATCTTTTTTAAGATTTTGGCCATCCTGTTAAGTGCAATTGCTTGTTTCTGTTTTGCACTTCGTTCACTGAGTATATTTGCCATGGTATTTTTTTTGCTTTTCAACAAGTTCGATTGCTCCAATAATTATTAAAATAATAGAGGTCTTCCTAAGATTCCACTTTCTTTCATGTCCTACAAAAGACCTTGGTAATTCAGTTTTGCCAAACAGTGTGCATACAGAAACTCTTTGGAAGATGAGAAATATTAATGGAAGTATCATAAAGAACTATTCTGCAACGTCTTATCTGATAAAAAAGTGACCTTGTAAATATTCGGTGTGTCCATTTTTTAATGCGCCACAAGCCATCTTCAAGCTATAAAGAATGAATTCTAAAATGGTTACATAGCCACAAATAGCTTCAGATGAAGCAAATAAAAATCTTCACAAAGAAATATGTTTTTCTAGTGATAAATCAATATTTATTACGGCCATAAGCCACTCGAGGATAAAGATCAATGATTGCAATGATTGTCAGTTAAGAGACGAAGAACATTATAATATTAATAAGAATGATTGATGGAATGGTCGAAATTTGAAAAATTTGTTTACGATTCATGACCGGAATCTGTTGACATTGGATTTGAAAACGACCATACTGTAATCTGCAAGGAACAGTCCACTGGTAATGTGTTCCAAAAAAATCTCTTGCCAAAAAGCTAATCACATAGTCCAAGGTGACCCTCCCCCCACATAAAAAAAATAAATGCCACCAATTAAATTGTCAATAAAATCCACAATCTGTTCTGCAATCCAACTTTATTTGATACAAATAAACTTCAGTCGATGCATGAAAAGTTTCAGTCACAAATCTTTAACGATCTTTATTTCATCATCTTTCAATTGCAATGAACGTGCACCTCTGTTTTACAATCGCACCTGAACATAAGATGAAAAATTATCAATAACTCCAGTTAATTCCTCTTTTGGCACTGTCCTGATTTAAGCTCTAATGGCACTTTTCAGTTAGGAGATAGTCTGTGGACTGTTTTGCTTGGATAGCTTAATTTCTTAATCACTATATTTCCTTTTGCTGCTGTCTATTCGTTATTCTTATTTACTTGCCTCCCCACGAGGACAGTGTAAGCCACAAGGTAGTTCTTTAATGTGAGGCACATCTAGCTCCCCACAGATTGGTTCTCTGGATTGAGACAAAAATTAAATTTGCGCCAGTCAAGAAAAATCTTTCTTCATTCAACAAAAGACTGAATGGATATTACAACTTGATCCTAGCCGAAAGCCCACGAACTTGTTATCAGAAATATTTTTAATACTTTACTTTCATATTTATTTTATATTATCACTAAGGTGAAAGTGATTGAATATTTTTTTTTACTAAGAGTCACCATTTATTCAAATCCTGCGGTTACTTGAGGATAAAGGTTAAAAAGATTGTCAATTGTACGATGAAATCTTGCATGAAAATATTAGAATCAATGGTTAAAATGGGCAGAATATTATTTTAAAAGAAATTGATTTGCCAAGAAGACGATTCAACAAGTCAAGTATTTGTATACATCAAACTTGAAGACACCATATTGTAGTAGGTTAGGAAAAAGCGTCAAGATATTTTTTTCCTCGGATGGAATGTTTTAAGAAAGAAACTTTTTTTAAGGAAGTTCCATTTAGTTTTTGGTATAGAGAGAGAAAGAGTAAGAAAGAAAAGTTCTTAGCTATAGTTGTAGGTAGGTGAATTCTTGCTGTGAATGTTTTACAGGGGATCTCAGGGATTGAAACTTGGTCGAACACCTACTATGAACACAACGATGCAGTAGAGAGAAGTTAGCAACATCTCTTCTGCATGTTAAAGAGGTTGTAGAGAAGAGATAATTCTCCGCTAGATTGCGAAGTCTGTTTTTGTAAAAGAATGCTTTACTTACAATTTTGTTTTGCGTTAAGTGGTTATGTTATAAAAGTTAAAATCTACATAATTTTTACATACAAATGTTAAGTATATAGAATTATGCAACAGACTTCAGATTCTGAATTAAACAAAATACCAGTTCTGCTTTATAGATATGTGTGTGTGTGTTTTATTTCCATGCTCATCCACTATTCCATTTACTAAGCATTCCATTTCGTCTGAAACTTAATGAACAAATGATTAAAATTTTAAATTTCTTCATACAAATATTTTTAACTGCAAGAATATTCTTAATAAAACCGTTTAGAAGTCATTTTGGAGCAGATGTGAATACTCATGTCCAACGATTCTTTTATTGCCTGTTAAGTATCTAAGCAACTTAGAGAAAACGTATTTGATAAAAATATACTGAACATCTGAGAAATATCTTTCTTTATTCTTTAAGTATTTTCAGATCTTGTTTTTTTCCCTCCAATATTCTTACTGGCATCTTCAGCTACTTATTTCAATGTACTTCTCTCGGATATATCACATTTTGATTTCCTTCAATAAATCTATATTTTTTCTAATTTTTTTCTTCATTTCAAGTAATAGGTAAATATCCATATATATGTTTTAAATTTTCTATTTTTTAATATGTGCTTTTAGGTTTCATAATGTGGTTTATACACTGAATATCAACTATGCATGGGCGTTTTAAAAATGAGTTTTCATTTATTTGAAAAATGTTTCCTTTGATATAAAATGGTGCCGTTTATCACTTGTAAATTATTACCTCTGCTTTTTTGTAGGAAGAGAGGATATTCTTCTTTATATGTTTAATAGACTTTTTCAACCTTCAAGTCTTTGCTAGCTTTCTCAGTGGGTTGTCTAATAGGAATTTTGCCAATCAGATTTGGATGCTAATGAGAACATAGCTGCCCAGAATCTTCATTATCCTCATCAGGAAATTCTTTGAAGTTTGTTACTGGGTAAACTTCAGCATCTGCAATCACATCACTGAAGAGTTAAAAGACATAGAATATCAGATTTGATCTTACCTAATGGAAGTCCTGAGTGGTTTGCGTTTTCATACAAAATCTTCTTGAAGCTTAAGTATACTATACTGGTGCTAGAGTGTGAGTAAGTATTAAAGTATTATTTTCTGATTTGCAAACTATGAAATCTGCCAAATTCAAATTCCATTGGATCCGTTGTGTTGAACAATGCACTAATACGTTTTTGAAGTTTATGTTATTGTGTAAACTGCCGCATCTTTTTTTTTATTACATTTTTTTTATTACTCTGTTTCATTCCAAACAAGATATATTGCTACTTAGATGTAAGGGTCTTTTCTTTGAGATCAAGACTACAGGGAACTATGTGAGGAGATGAGGGATATGTTCGTTTACATTACATTTAAATTTCTACATACTAGTACAGTCAGAAAAACAAAGAGGGAATTCCAAAGTCTATCAGTCCTAGAGAAGAAATTATTAGAGTAGAAGGCTTTGCGACATCTGAGAAACTTCTCAGTGAACATGCAGGATTTTGCTGCTAGATGGGTCTGTCGGAATATGTATATCAAGAGGGGTACAAGTGTAATGACTACATCAGAGCACATTCCATAAAAGTACTTGCAAAACAGGCACAGGGAATGCAATATTGCAATGATTGGACAGAGGTTAGAATTTGGTTGATAGTGCAGGACCTGTTAGATTGGAGACTCTCTTTTGGACTCTGTCTACGAGTGAGAAATTTGGGTAGATGCATCTATGACTATAGTACTGGAGAGTAAAAAGAATACAGAATATCAGATTTAATCTTATCTAATGAAAGATGTGACCGGTTTGTTTGTTTTTTATGCAAGACCTTCTTCTTGGAGTTTAAATATTGATTATGGTATATACTGTGTTAGAATGTGGGTAATTAGCATAGTAGATATTGTTTCCTTAGCCGCAAACTATGGAATCTATCATGCCAAGTTCAAATCTCATCGGATTCATTGTTTTGAACAATGCACTAATATGTTTGAGAAAGCTACGATAGCACAATCTATCTCCAGTTATGGATAAAATATGTTTAATCTATTTTACTAGCATAAATATGCTACGAGATAGGTATTTTTGCTAATATATATAATGAACAAACATATATTACACTGCAACCCTCAAAAAGGAAGTAATGCCTGGGAGAATAGTCTCATAACCACAGAACAAATGCTACATTACCCCCCCCCCAACAACATAAAAAAACAAAAGTCGGGAATGCCTAGAAAGAGAGTCTCATGACAGCATAACATATGACATCACCTTTCAAAGAAAATAGAAATGCCTAAGAGAATGACAATAGAAAAAATACTAAACTATTCTCCCGGGAAAATAATAAAAGTCTAGCTTCGGCTTCAGACAGACACAGAGATACCAAATCTCAATTAGTGGTAGATATAATATATCATTTACAAGGAATATTTTATTTATTGATTTTGTCTTGACTTATAAAGCCACCACAAGATGGAATTTCTTAGACAACTCAATGCTCAACACATTTCAGATCACAAGATACTAAGTGCTGTGAGTTTTTCTTGAACAATAGAAACACATTTAACTACAAAGAATTGAACGAAGGAAACAAACTTTTCAAAAAGTGCTTAAGTAGCCGGATTTATCATCTCAGATCTGTAATTAAGCTAGAAAACGTATTCAAAAGCATAAAGCAATCTATTTGCTAAGCAAAGCATATCTCGAAGGAACGGTGTAGAAAAAAGTGATAAACTACAGAGAAGTAGGTGCTATAAAGGTATGTTCCGAAACTTCCAGATCAATCAGTCAGTTAAAATATATAGTGAGGAACAGCAGTTCTTGAGGGAGTTAATACATGATGGAGCATGCTACCGGATGACGGACATTCATCCACTATCTCATACATTCCAAGATTTTTTAAAATATTTTAATCGTCCATTTAAGTGCAGTTGGTTGTATCACTCTTGCACCGAGTATATTTGCTGGGTTGTTTTTCAAATTCTTTTTCATGAGTCCAATTGCTCTGATAATTACTAGAATGATGGAAATCTTCCTAAGATTCTAATTTCTTTTCATGTCGTATATAAAACTTGGGTATCCGATTATTTTTTTTTTCTTCTCACCTCTGTTTAACCCAGCATCATTGTGAACACTAACTTTATACTGAGGTTGCTTCTTTTTCCTTCTTATCCTATATCACTATGCCAGGTTAAATAACTCCATTTCTTTAGGAATTACTTAGTCATAGTGTATGGCATACACCATACACTATGACTAGATTCTTTCTGGTATATGTTTCCAACGATTCTTTCTGGTATATGTTTCCAGGATTTGCTGCTACATTGGATATTCAACTTTTTACAGGTGGCCCAGTGGAGATCTTTACACACACCATGATATGTTGTATTCTGCTTTATGCAGAGAAAATGTTTGATTAATAAACCAAGACATATTGCCACTGAAACATAAGCGCTATTGTAATTAGTGCCCATATTTATATGAGGCATCCTAAATACGGATTTGTATAGCAAGATGTTTGTTCACATTATATTTAAATTTCTGTAAGGTGATACAGTTGGAGGAGCAGAATACAAATTCGAAAGGCAAGCAGTTTGAGTAAAGAAGAAAGCTGTTAGTATCTGGGGAACTTTATAGCGAATGGGTGGGATGATTATGATGAGTTTGCTTTGGCATAAATTAAACTACGAATGGTTGATATAGTGTAAAACAAACCTAAAAATACAGTAAACATAGAAGCTTACTATGTTTTTTTTTTTTGCTTATAGTCAAATTATAGATTTTAGTGATATTACACAATGGTACTCTTGCATAATTTGACCCGAATTCTCGTGAAGTCCCGTCAAGCATGGATCGGGTGAGACCGGCAATTATCGGTATCAGCCGAGCGTCGTAACGGACGCAGACTTATGAAAAAAAAACAAAAACAAACCGAAAAAAATACAAATGCAAATAATAAAAAATAACAAAAAAACCTACCTTGAAAAATGAAAATATGTTTATTTCATTTTAGGATTTAATTTTTTTTTTTTTTTTTTGCAAAATATTTATCAACAGAAAGTGTTTTTTTTTTCTCCAAGAAAATATTTTTTAACCGTATAATTGTTAGGTGTAAGTACAAGTTTTGTTTTTTGGTGTGTTTTCTTTTCTTTTTTGTAACCGTATTTTTTGTCTTGTTTATTTTTTATTTTCAAGACTTGTTGTTCAGTCAAGTTCTTTTGGTGGCACTGTCCATTTGTACATCTCCAGGAGAAAACCTCCTTTACACACGATCTTTTTTTTAAAATAAACATTTGTGTTTACAATTGTTGCACCTCATTTTTGGGGACAGCCATTTCTTCTCCTGACAATATGAGATTTTCTGCATCGATGTTTTCATTTCTTTCTCTAACATCTATAGATTTATTTCTTGTCTATCATTGTTCTGTTTGGCGAGTTTAAAAATATATTTGTCAGCTTTTTTTCTTCTTTTTTTTGTTGGTTTAGTCGCTTTCTTCCAATTCGAATGTCGTCTTTCCATTTAGATAGCGCTTTTTTATTGGCTAATCAAACTCCCAAAAATTCAATTAAAAAAAAAATAATAATAAATAAATAATAAATAAGTAACTAATCAGAAAAATAAAAAGTCACCCCCGCCCCCTTAATATCACCTTAAAAATTACTAAAAACATAACAGAGAAAAAAATTGAATTAATAAAATAAAAGTCGAGTTAGCGTTTCAACATTTGAACAACGCTCGGCTGACACCGATGATTGCCGGCTTCGCCCGATCCGTGCTTGACGGAAATTCACAAGAATTCGGGTCAACTTATGCAAGAGTACCTAAACAACTTCTGAAAGAATTGATAGATCAACTAAACAATTCTGTTTTTCATAATATGTATGAAATAATATAAATGCTGAAAACATTTCTTTTAGTGAACGTGACTAATCCTCTTGTCTTCTTGCAGGATATAATAAAAGAAAACAAGTTATCTTAGCGTTAGGGTACATGTGTAGATTTTCAGTACATAGAAGATATATTTTCTTTTTGTGGAATCAGTAACAAAACCTGCTTACTTTTGAAGAAAATGTTTGTATGGAATGCAGCAATTCATGAAACGTTCCTGTACATATTTAATGGGCATATAATAAAAACATAAGCTTGTTTGTGCTTTTATTCTACTTAAATCTACACTGCATGTCAAATTATTAACGAGATAACATTCTTTTACCAGTTTCAGAAACTTACCGGTAGTTTCATATCAAAAGCTTTGGAAACGTTGGCAATGCTGAGCTGTGCATACTGTGAAATTTTCGTACTGTTCCGTGCAATATAAACAACTTGCCATCGTAATTGCTTAATCCACGGTATTTGAAGTGTGTCAAATTATTAACAAGACAGTTTGTTTCGTCAATAAAATAGGTCATAAAGGTGGTTTGAGTTGTTCTGAAAAGAGTACTATTACAGAACAGCTAGCAAAAGGTAAAACTACCCTCGAAATATCGAAAATGATAGGAAGGTACCGTCAAATTGTGAAGAACTTTGTCAAGGACCCTACAAAGGTACATAAGAGAGCTGATAAAAGTAAATCTAGAGTTGTTTCACGACGTTCTCTACTCAAAATTAAATGTGAAGTTGTTAAGAACCCTTGGCAGACAAGTTGATAAGTATTTGACCAAGTCGGATTGAAGAATGTCTCAAAAAGTACTCGATTTCGCCTTGTGAAAGAAGTGGCAAAGTCTGTTAAGCCTGTGACAAAGCCTCCATTAAAGCAATATCACATACAAAACCGATTGAAATGGACAGAGGACAACATGAAAACGGATTTTTCCAAAGTTTTGTACACAGATGAAGTGCGTGTCACTTTTGATGGCCAGGAATGGGTCCTAGATGGACGACATCGTCATCAGCGTTTAAGGCGTCAACAAGGTGGTGGTGGAATAATAATTTGGGCTGGGATTATCGCAAATACTTTAGTTGGCCCATGGAGAGTCCCAGAATGTGTAAAAATGATGTCAAATACTTACGTAGCTTTTCTGAAGGTGCACTTTGAACCATGGCTGAAGAAGCAAAGGTTGACATTCAGAAGAACCATTATTTTTATTCAGGATAATACTCCCTCAGATGCAGCAAACAAAAGCAGAGAGTATTTGCAACAACTGGAGTTCTCTGGGCTACGGAAGATGGAGTAGCCTGCAAATTCACTAGATTTGAACCCAATTGAGAACCTTTGGAGTATCATGAAGCGACGCCTCTATGTAAGTGGATGCCAATTTAAGAGCAAAGATGAGTTGTGGGATACTCTCCAAGAGGTATCACAGGGAATAACTGTTGATGAAATCACAAATTTTACTAATTCTGTGGACCAACGTCTTTTACAAGTCATTCATAAAAAAGAATCGCATATCCCCTACTAATTATGTCAACATAGAAATTGCTATGAAGTTATTGTGTTTCTAAGCATTTTTCCTAGTTCATTTAATGTTTGAAAATTATTTCAATAAACAAGTCATGGGTATATTGTATTTTTGTCTCAACCTCGTTAATAACTTGACACACTGAAATCAACAGATATTCCTATCTTCTGCCTTAGTTTCACTAATACTGCTTTAAATACTTTTATTTTCTGACTGGAGTAGCTGAATAATATTGTAAGCACTTTCTCAAAGTTTCATGGATTTTTATTCACTCGTTCCTTAAATATTAAAAAAAATGTAAACTCGTTAATAATTTGATACGCAGTGTAATTTGCCATTCGTGCGCGAAAGACGTTACCAGCAAATATAAGATACAGGAAATATAAACACATTATTCAAAAGGTTGTTATTTATTACAAATTTTTGAATGTAATTCCTTTACTTTTTTGCTGTAAAAGGAAAACTATTATTTCTTTTATCCTGTAAGTTGTTAAGATTTCAGCTGTAGTTTCGGTAACCTGATTATAGAGTTTGCTTCTGACTAATAATTTGAAATACAAAGTTGAGTTAAAAGTTTTGCAGCATTTTCAGACATCTTTGTGGCATATATATATATATATATATATATATATATATATATATATATATATATATATATATATATATAGATATAATGTTACCAATGCAGTTTAAGCCATGTAAGGTATCCACTATCGTTGATAGTAGCAAACTTTTCTTGCCAGGCATCTTCACTGGTTCAAGCATGCTCCTCAGTGTCAACAAAGTAACTTCATCAAAGAAGGCATCAATCCGACGATTTTGGAGTGGCCAACTCAAAATGTAGCTCAGAACTCATCATTGGTTAATCTTGTGTCCAACTCTGTCCCCATTGGAAGGCAATTAAACAGAAACTATATAATCTTTTGCACGAAACTGGTACTATTAATTTGTAAACCCTCTGACCAGGATCGGCAAAATTATTTGAGACCCTACATGGAGAGTTTTAGCAGTGATTTTTTTTATTACTTCAGTTTTAGCTTATCTTTAATTAAGATGCTGTTGGAAAATATTAGAGTAATTTTAACAGTAACAGCATAGAACAAAAAACGTTACTGCAGTCAGTCTAGCTCAAACTTAAATTATTTTGAAAATGGCACTGATGTTAAATTTGAAAACTTGTGTTCCTTATTTAAATATAAGTTTGAATTAATACAAAAAACTTAGACACAGGCATGCGAGTGTTATGTTTATTTTCTAAACCATTCAATTCTTGTAAGTAAAAAAAAAAAGAAAAGTACTCGAGCTGAGACCGAAACCAAAACCTAAAGACAATGAGTCAAATACGATAACCATTAGACCAGCATGTCACGATCTTAAAAATGTGGTTTCAAGCTATTTATTCTTAACCTAAGTAATTTGTAATGTGAACTATTCACGCATGCGCATCTGTGAAAAAGTTTGCAAAGATCAAATTTCGATGACTCCCAATTTTGACCACTTATCAGCCCATTTTCCTGGATGAAAACGGATTAAAAAGTTTTCCATGTCTCTGAATAGCTAAATACTAAATTTCCAGTCTGTAGATAAAAGTTTGTTAAGTATATAGGTTGAGAAGTGTCCTTACACGCACACACACACACACATTTTCACTTTTATAGATATATAAATTGAATTTAGTAGTCAGTGCTTAGCTCTGACCAGTTTAGCTCAACTAATTAAACTGAACTAGAACCCCAGAATGTTAATTTAAACTAATATGAGCATGTCCATCTTCTGGGTTCTGATTGGTTAACAGCCAATCAAAAGTTATAAAATCATGAGTGAATAATTTATTCTATAAATATTGTTTCATTCAACCAAAAATTTTCCCATTTGGGATCTTGTATGCCAATAAGTGTCAATTGGATTCCAGAGTAGTTTTGTACTCGAGCCTTGGTATCATAGGAGGTGGGCATGAACTCTTAACCCAGGAATTGTTAAGACAGATACTTGTGTGTGTATGTGTATATATATATATATATATATATATATATATATATATATATATATATATATACATACGCAAAGCTTTCATTATTTTATCCCTTTTCACTAACAACTGAGCTACATATATATGAGCAGTCATTATGTGTGTGTTGATTTCTTCTTAAATATCCGAAGCATGAATCGTGTGCCTCTTAAAAGTTACTGACTACGATGCATCATAATGATTAAGAAATCAATTTGAGATGACAGGCTGCCACCGCATCCCATCTCATCCCCCTTCAAAAATTTCCATATGATTACAGCTGCAGAGAACCACTTCAGTCTGTATTCGTCTTTTACTAATGGCTAACTATTTGTACTGGTCCTCCTAGTCAATAAAATGGTCGCCTGCATTACGGACATATGGAATAAAGATACTGCTATCTAGCCTCTTGTATGAAACGTTCCAATAATTCTAGCAGGAAATGGCAGAAGATATTGTCGTGAGAACAATATTTGGAAATGATCAGCGGAATCTTTGGTGAATAAGTGACTAATTTGTCTGCTAATTAACTCTGGCGTAATTGTGTTATTAATTAACTGTGACACAACCATGATTGCAAAATGAATTAAATCCTTCGCTGTCTCCTGTAGCTACTTAAACCTTTAAATGCATCTTTATGGCTTTGCAGTTTTTTTGTTTTGTTTGCAGGAAGTCTTTTCTTTATAGAAAAATTAAAATATTTCGAAGTAAAAATAAATAAACGATTATGAAATTACGGTTCTTGATTTTTTAGATGAGGATTGGTTATTTATATTATTTACATTCTTTGAACTACTGATCTCATCTTGAGTGTTATTTTCAAAAGAGTGTCCTTCAGGCCCTGTTAAGTGGTGATGTCTTCGTTCAGTCTCAAGAGACAATGGATACCCTATGTAAGGGTAGCTGCATGTGTAATTGGTTGTGCGATCTCGAACCACACCTCCTCAATTGGCACTGCTTGAATCCAGTTGCAAGGAGAAATGCTAGGCAACTGGAAACAATGCCGAGATAAGTGGGGAGCATATACAATGGATGGAATTCCCAAATGGTTACCCATTTTAATACTGACCAGGCTCAGTGTTGCTTAACTTCGGTGATCTAACGTGAATTATGCTGTATATATCAAGTGATGGCTTCCATGTTAAAAAGAACAATTAAATATGAAAATAACACTCGAAATGAGATGAATTTGACTTTGCTATCATGGTTGTGTCACACTTAATTAATAAACAGAACAGTAGTCCAAAGAATCCAAATAATACGAATTAGGAAATTTGTAACATATGAAATGGTAGATAAACGTACAAACAGGTACATAAATAACACAGGCACACCTCTAAAACTATTCGATATTTCGGTCTTATCAAACGACCTTAATCTTTAGTATAGAAGGGATTTCTGCAACAAAGATAAAGGTCGTTTGATACGACCGAAATATCGGTTGACTTTAGAGATGTGCTTGTGTAATATTGTGCTGTATATGATTTGGATTACTGTTCTAATCTTGGCTGTTATTTTCAAAACGTTTCAACAGATATGACCTCTGACTTTCTCTGGGCGTGTCTTTTCAAATTTAGGAACCTTTATATCAAACTCGGAAATTTGTATAGAATTTCAAGTAGAAACTTTATTACTAGGGTAGATTGTTCTCGTTCCATCATAATTATGAATAGAAATCTTAATTCGTAATTGCATTTTTAGTATCGTTCACACTGAAGATTGAGTCTTTGGAATTTCCAGAACACTATTGCTTTGAACTGATTATTACTTGCCACTTGTAACTGCTGCACCATTTATGTGTTTTTCAAATAATACAAATTATCAATCCTCGTCTGAAATTTGCCGAAGCATTTCATGTTTATCCACCATTCCATATATTAAAGCTGTAATTCTATTTGAAATTTAATTACATGTTTTAAATTTCCTCATAAACGATTATCAAAACATATCAAATTTTTAATCTTTGATGTCATTATCAGATTTCATCTAATTGCACTAATCGATATCTCTCATTTGCCAATATTGTCTATTGATTACGACATCACTTTGTTGTTCTATATTCGATCTATTGTCGTTATTATCGTTATTATTATATTAATTGCATATATTATTCTTATTTTATATTAGACTAGAAAAATACTCATCCTAGGACAGGTAAAATTAATTTCCTTTGCACTGTCTCCTTATAAAGATTAAAATCAACATATAATGTTAAACCTTTTGTCTAGAATCCTTTTTCCAAATTTTGAACAAAATCCTTTACAGGATTCTTGTAAAATGTCTCAATTTAAAGCTTAAAGCTTTAAAAGAAGAAATTAAAATTCAGGGAACCTTGCTTAATTAATCAATTAATTGATGCGTTATGACTATGGATCAAATTTAATGGACATCTAAAATACTTGAATTTATAAATGGAAGCTTGTGTCTCTTAATAGTCATTTAAAATACTTGAAAGAAACTGTAATTTGATGAATATTTATTAATTCATGTCTAATATACCTTGTTAAAATTACACAATAGTTGAAGATCTGTAAATTTTTTGTCCCATTTGTATTAAATTAAATCGACAGTATGCATCGTTTTATCTAGCATCTATGTTCCAAAATTCATAATGATCAGTTAATTAGTTTTAAGTAATCCTATACATAAAAAGCATACAAATATATAGACATACTTTATATAATTTGTTTGTCTGCCTAATTGTTGGATTCAAGTAATATGATCACTGGTTTAAGTATGATGGTTAAAAATGCAGCATGTCTAAGGAAAAGCTATTTTGACCCCCCCCCTCCTCTGGGCCATTTAACGACATAGAGTTTGAAGTATGAGTAGCAGCATGGTAACGTCATTTAAGTGTGAATGTTATTTGATGGCATTGTTGATGAAGTTGTAGCTATTATGCGTTAAGTTTTTTTTATTAAACATAAATTAGTAAATGTTCTCTAAATTCTAGTTTCTTTCATGTGTTTTAAAAGGGGAGTATAATGTGGACACAATCTCCCATTAAAATTAAAATATTTCAGATTACAATTAAATTTAATCCATAGTCATTAGCAATGATGAGCCTGGCCAGTATCAGATGGGTGACTATTTGCGACTTTCAAGTGCTGTATGGGCTCTCTGCTTATCTCAGCATTGTTTCCAGTCTTCCTGGATTTCTGCTTGCCACTGGACTCAAACAGTGCCGATTCAGAAGAGGTGTGGTTTGGGATTGTCCAACCTTTGCCTCACAATTACATGCGTAGCTGTCCTTACAGGAGGTATCCTTTGTCTTTGAGACTGAACGAAAGCATCGATAGTCATCAATCATCAATTAAGTAAGATTTTTTTAATTTCAATTTTTTTAAACTTAAGTTTTAAATGTTACGCATTTTCTATAATCAAACTTAGAATAAGAATTCTATAAGAATAAAATTTAGTAGCATTATATGTCGATTTAAATCTTTGTAAGAGAACGTAAAGTGGTGCAAAACTTTCATGTTTAGGGAATCTGTTTTACTCGCCCTTTAACGGGTGTTCTTCTAGTTAAATATAAAACTTTTACAGCTTTAATTTTTATTTATATATGTATAAATTTTAAAATGCCAGTGCATTAATTTCAGTAATATCAACATTTTTTTTAAATTCTAATCTATATTCTTTTTGTCTTGTGCTAACTATGCTGATGTTGACTATTATATTACGTGTTCAACGGACATCTGGGTCTCATTACAATCATCTGTTCGAGTTATTCATTCGAGCCAAGGTAATCACTTTAATACAGAAAGATGAAGAATGAATGCGACTCATCTATTCTTCTTCTTATAATTACTACTCGGCCAGTAGCGAAATTATCTGCTATATCAGGTGTCAGTTATGACAGTGGATGGCTGTCATTCACAATCATTATAAAACAATCAGAATCTATTTATTCTCGTTTTCAAAGACTTAAACCCGCTTGGATGAACAAAACTTTTCAACAAACAAATAGCAAACCACTTTCATTTCATGATATTAACAGAATGAACCACAATGCAATATTCCAATAGCATTTGGGCATCTTTTAAAAAGTGAGAGTTAATCTTTACATAGATGGCTAGATTTACATAGGCATGAAAGAAGTAAATAGATATCCGCTAAAATAATTAATACATGTTTGAAGTCTCTGCGTCTTTCGTTGATAGCCAGATCCTGGAACCATACAAAGCAGCAGTAAAAGTTTGAAGGATAAATAATTCATATCAGTCAACAGTTAATGATGTTTCATAAATCAATATTTTGCTATATAGTCGGGGATATATAGCGAGTCTGTATATTTACAAGTGTTTTTTAATGTGTCTATTGGACGTACATGTATAACATAATGTATATATAACGTGTTTGTGATCGTCTAGTTTATATATATATATATATATATATATATATATATATATATATATATATATAATGGAGTTCATATATATGTTTGATAATGTCTAGTGTGTGTGCGGAAACAAAAGTGTGTATAACGTATAGACACGGTTCAACAAAACACGGACAATAACAATTTACAAACAGGCAGTTCTTTATGCAAAGGGATGGATCTGCAAAAGCTGCAATGAAGATTCATCCCAAGGAACAACCACCAAGTCTTGGGTTACGTTTTCATGCAACTTTTGTTTCCAGGTGTTCTCTGCTTAGACATTGCACATTTTCCTTGTTCCACATTTTAGCTATCTTCTGCCTAATAGCTTCCTCAGTGCACAGAAGCCATTATGATAAGAAACTTCTCTCCCACACAAGAGACGTTGCGAACCTGTCTTCGTTTTATCGTTATTTCCATGGCAAGTGCTCGTCTAAGCTCGAATCTCTGGTCCCCCCCACCAATCTATCATGAAAAACACCCGTCTAGCTGAAACTACTGTCAATAATTTTCCCCATTCTTTATCTGTGCCAAAATCAAAACGTAGATTCCATGAACAAAGCTTCTTTCTTAGAAGTGCACGTGGAACTCTCCTCCGTTTGCCTCTTTCCCACCTGACTACAACTTGGATGTCTTCAAGTCCACCATAAACAAATTTCTGATAAACCGCTCCCTTAAGTAAGACACTTTATCAAATCTCCATTACTAACGTTTACTAAGATATTATCCCATTGATTACTGTACACACAATAGCACTTATCCCCGAGTGGCTTCCAGGCATTGATAAGTGGTGACTACCCTGTACCCCCCCCCCCAAAAAAAAACATAAGTTATATAGCTGGGTGTCTATAACAAATGTATATGTTTACGAGATGTCTTTAACGTGTGTAATGTGTTTATTAGATGTGCATGTATAGCAGAGTGTATATATAAAATGAACTTCATATATATGCGTGATGACATCTAGCGTGTGTGCATGTATATTTAAAAGCGTGTATAACGTATAGATACGGTTCAACAAACACGGACAATAAAAATTTACAGACAGACAAGTTCTTTACACAAAGGAATGGATAAAATCTTTCTGGGGGTTACATCTGGCCAAACAGGGAAACATACCTTCATCCATCTTTTCATCTTGGCTGACAGATCTGCAAAAGCTTCAATGAAGATTCATCCTAAGGAACAACCATCAAGCCTGTGGTTATATTTTCATGCAACTTTTATTTCCAGTTGGAAATTGCATGCTTTCCTTGTTCTACATTTTTGCTATTTCCAGCTATCATTGCTTCCCCAGTGTACAGAAGACATTGCAGTCGGTTGCTATCCCCCTCGTTGCTAGCTGACTCCTCCTCGTTTGTTCAACTCTACTGTCCAACCGTAAACTGACTCTCTCTGGCCACTGATTAAACTGCCTACATGTCTATATAAAACTATTTCTTTGTAACTACATCATCACTGCAATGTAGCACTAAAGAATCAAATAAGCTGGGCTTTGTCACGTAATCCATTCATTATTATTATTGTTAGCTAAAATTCCTAACTGTTGATGTTAAAAATTCCATTTTCAAGTTAACATCCCTAATATATATTTTAGCTGACAAAATATCTAAACTTCGAAACAATCATAATAATAATCGTTCATAATTAGGTTTCAGCGTTTTTCATAAACAAACAATATAAAAATATCTATGCTTTATCGCCATTTAACTATGTCTTGGGACAAAGAAGAATTAGAATTCTTAAAAGTCTCACAGAACTATATTATAGGTTAATCTGAAGATGGACTTAATCAGCACCAAATTGTTGCAAACCTCGGGATTTCACTTTCTCTTGATAACCAAGTTATTGTTCAATTCATCAGCAAAGGAAAACAATAAATATTATCTTGCAGACACTCATCAGGTTCTTCTGACAACAGTATTCATTATTAATCTAGTTTACTTCTTTTGTACATTTCCTCTATGTACATTTATCAGGATATCTGTGTATCATTGGCCGCCAAAATTAATAAAAACTTCTGAAAATTCGTTTCTTTTACTATATATACATTTATATATACTATATATATATTTATTATACTATATATACAATTACATCTTTTGTTTCACTTGAGTTCATTTCTGAAAAAAATTTCATGATTTTAAACACAATTAGTTGTCGCTTAATAAATTAAAATAAGGTTAATTATGATCTTGTTTATTGTTTTTCGCCTAATAAAAAAAAAATACTGTATAAAAATCAGATATTTCCCTATTTAATTTTTTTTGTATTCCATGAACAAATTGACCATAGGTTTGATCTCAAGGATCGATTCTTATTTTGATTTTGAACCAAATTAAGTTAAACTTAATAAATTTCTGCAAGTATCATTTAAAATACCTGATATGTTAACACATCTATTACTAATAAAGATTTGGTATATATATCACTGTGAACTATATTATTAGTTCTTACTAATAATGTTATACTATTACTTCTTATTAATAACTAGCGGGGGTACCCGGCGTTGCCCGAGTGTTTGTTTCCGGGACGGGGGGGTAGTTTTAAAAAATGTTATGGTAGGTAAGTAGGAAGGATCAAACCCGGAGTCATGAGTAAAAGTAGGAAAATAAAGTGTGAAAAAAAAAAAACAAAAAAAAAAAAAACATCTGCAACGTTAACAGTTCGGCCACCAAGAAAAGTCCATTCCAGTTGTTTAGGAAAAAAAAAAAAAAAAACGACTACGGTAGGTCGGCGTGAACGTGAAAATATAATGTGAATTGTCCAACACGCTAACCACTATGCCACAGAGCACTGCAGCTTAGTTTAGTGATTTTAAATAACTTCACATGAAAGAACTACGAAGCCAAACCGGTGTTCTCTTCTCAACTGTTCCTTGTGAACGATCCCCAAACGGTGTTAAGTGGTGGCAGGGGGAGGAGGAATTTATTAGAGAGAAAATATTTTACCACTTCCATTGATCTTAACCGATTTTGGCCGTGACTTCTCAGCAGAAAAAGTATAGAAATCTACGATTATCGAGGAATTTGAGAAATAATAAGCCTATAACACACCTCAGATATTGTTCTGCCGTTTGTGCATATTATATTTGCATGAAATATCTTGATTTTTAATCCTATTAATGTCAAAATCAGACGGGAAAAAATGAGTTCATTTTATTTATATAGAGAAGAAGAGATGAAGATATGATATCTGCAAGTCTGAAGCTGACACTATACTATTACTATCTTTGAATTCAGTTTACTATTTCAAAATAATATACTATATTTCAGTGCTCAATTCAAGAAGGGGTAGTAGTGTAATAGCTGTTCCTTTGTCATGATACTATCTTCCCATGTATTACCTTCTTCTGTTATAAGATCATCCTTTCAGAAATGACTTTGTTGTGGGGGTAAGTAGTGTAATATCTGCTCTTATGATATCATCACCTGAAGATTATCTTCCCCATTAGGGAATAGTGGAGTATATATTCGTTCATCATCATACCATTCTTCAAGGCATTACCTCCTCCTCTTTTGATGCGCATAATATATCTTTGTTTATCATATATACTAGTGACCAGAAAGAGATATATTTTGTTAGTTATACTGAAAGCTCAATAATTTTCTAATTCTCATTTGAAATGATTGGCATGTTAGCATATTATACTAAAATTTCAATCAGCTTTCATAGAGTTTAACATTTTAATTTAGTGACTCGGACGTGAGTTTTGTCTGCCATAAAGCAATTGCGTTTGGTGGGTTTCCAATAAAAGACCATCAGATTTTAAACTCCATTTAAGTATGACATGACCCAAAGAATAATGAGAATTCTCAGTGGCTCACAGGGGCCATATTATAGATTAATCTGAAATTGGACTTAATCAGCATCAAATCGTTGCAAACCTCGGAATTGCACTTTTTCATATTAGCCGAGTTATTCTTCCATTCATCACCGAGGGAAAATAATGCATTTATTGGTGCTTCTATAGAATTAGAATCAAACTAAACTGTTTTTTACTGAATTAAATATAAAACTTTGGGTAACGTTAGGGTAATGGTAGGTTAGAGTTAGGGTTAAAATAAACGGTTTGGTTCAATTTCTGTAGAAGCATCTTTGTTTAAAATAGTTTTTTAAATCTCAATTTGATTATGTTTCTGAATTTTTGAGATGAGGATTGGTTATTCATATTATTTGGATTTCTCGGACTACTTGTCTCATATTGAGTGTCATTTTTGTGGTGCAGGGGTTTTTGGAAAAATCAATTGTAAAAGTGATATTCTCCTAAAGGTTGAAGGTTCAATTCTCAGTGGAGGCGACAAAAAATACAATTATGAATTACTTAGGACCTCTATCCAGTCATGGCTGACAGAACAAGAGCATGCTACCCCTATGGAGTAAATAAAGGTTTTTGTTCGAAATTCTGTCCAAATTCCAAAGTTTGACAAAAATATTCTTGAGTTTGACAAAATACACCTGAAGAAAGTCGGAGGTTACATTGACCAAAATGTTGTGAAAATGACACGCAAAATGAGAATAATAATCCGAATAATCCAAATAATATACAAATACTCAATTTGATTACTGTGCTATAATTTGGTCATTAAATTATTAAATTAAATGTCGCTTAAAGCATATTGTGTGTTAGGATGCTGTTATTTAACCTGACCATTTCTAGCTTCATCTATCACATCGGTTTTTGTTTGTCTCTCCTATACTGATAGCAGTTCTGGTTTTTCAGGTTCATCTACAGCAGGTGTTCTTAAAAGTTTGAAATTAGAGTTGCTTTTCTTTTTTTTCTTTCTTTTATATAGGTTGCTTACCAATGTTAGAGAGTTCACGCTATTTACTATTTTACTGGGAAGAGGAAGGAGGGGGTGATGCAATCGTACATCTCCTAAGGATATCAGTATGAAAATAAATAGACTGCTTTCTCAACGGGGTCTGAACTCAAGTCATGTCAACAGTCCGTGTTGGTAGACATTACATCACTCACATCGATTTTGATTTTAAAAATCTGTTTCGTCCATAATGGAAAATAAAAATTGTTATTCAAAAATATTCTAACACCCATGTTACTAGCTATAACTGGTATTGTTTGGAAATCATCTTCACTTTTTTTTTTTTTTTTTTTTTTTTTTGCTTTTTCTTAATTATGTGCTTTTTTTTTTTTTTTACCAAATACCTTTTATTGTCGCTTCTACAGAATTAGAACCAAACCTAACCGATCTTATGGAACTAGCTTATGTTAGGTTGAAGTTACTGTAAAAAAAAAACACAAAAAACAGTTGCGTTCAAATCATTAATACCTTTGTTTTAAATAGGAGTTGTAAATGTTAATTTTATTATTATGTTATCATTTGGTTATATAATTATTATTGAAATCAAATTGTTATGAAACTATAACTACTTTTGTGAATGTGATGTTAGTTTAATCTTTATGAAATTACTGGATGAAAATAGCTTTCAAAATTTTTTATCTTTTAATAAAATCAGTATTACCAGGAATTTAAAAAAGAAGAAATTACTTTGGAATTCTTTTCACATTTTGAATGTTTATCGATTACATTACACCTACTGTTTCCAACCTCCAAGTGTGTCATCAGTGCTGAAAACTACGTCGATGGAAGTTTCAGGTCTGATCAGTAGACTGGCCCGACTGAATGTTGGTAGCATTCGGCCCATATTTGGATTGAAAAATGCTATTAGTGTATACCTCTTGTTATATAGAGAAACACGGTTAAATTAATTGACTACCTTGGACCATTTGATGTTATTTGTCGGAGGCAATCCTGTTGAACGTGCTGGAGTAAAAAAAAAAAAAAAAAACTGTTGGCATGGTGGCGCGACGAATTGGTTTCTTCATATAGTTTCTTCACCTCCATTTAAAATCGTAAACATAATCTAATAAAATCAGCATTACCAGGGATTAAAAAAAAACACAAATCAAAATTTACTCTCTATTTAACAGTTTAAATACTTTTGAATCCTTTTCACATTTTGAGGGTTCATGAATTAGTCCATCCTTTTTTTTTTTTTTCATAATTCAACAAAACTTTAAATGGCTGGTTTGTTTATTGTTGTGGTGCTCACCTTACGGATAACAATAAACTATTTTACTTACTATAAAGACCGGAGAATATGTCTCTCAAGTTTATGCACGATTTATGCCGACTTGGCGGTCAGACTGACATATAGCGACATTCTTTATTTCTTGTATTTACTTTTGTTCAATATATTTCGTTTACACTAAATATCAACGTGTGTCTTTCTTCCAAACACTTATCAGTTCATAAGATTTATATGAAACGGAAGTACATTGTGATGGATTTAATTTCGTAATTAAATTATTTTCGAAATAGGATTTTTAAAATTTCGTTTTATTTTATGTTTTTGCATTTTTTGATTAAAAAATAATCGATCAATTGTAAATCGATAGTAAAAATAATAAAAATGTCACACAGAAGCAAAAAACATTACGGATGAAACACGGGCGCATAATAAGTGATCATACAATTTTATTAATATACAGATTTATGCTATGTACAATTTTAGTTAAAAACATTTAAAGAGATCCCACTTTTAAATTGCAATCTTACCTGGAAATTAAGTAAGTAATCATTCTCTTTAATTATCTGCAAGATATTGATTATGGCTTTGAATTTAGAAAACTTTCTCATGATTTTGGGTTTGGTTGGTTAATGAAATGTTTTAAATATCACCTAAAAATGAGTGTTGTTTATTCAGCACAAAATTCGTCACTTGGTAAAATCTTGTGAAAAATCAAATTTCCAATTAAGAACAGATGTAACATTATATATATAAATAGATGTGTATGCTTTCACAAACACACACACACACACACACACATATATATATATATATATATATATATATATATATATATATATATATATATAAGGGAACCTGGGCTAAAACGAGATACTTAAGGGAAAAAGAACTGTCGAGTCAAAGGTAGCATTGGCATATAAACCATATTCTGTGTACTGAACTTTCAAAGTATTGGAAAACAATTCCACCACAAAAAAAATGAGAAATTATTTTCAAAAGAAATACAGATGATTTATTCAGCTAACTGCATTGTCCCGTTTTGCCCATGCTTGGGGCAAAACGAGACGGATCTTGGTCTGAATAAGTCAGTATTCACAGAGCTCACAAATGAAGATTAGGGTCTTGTGTCATTCGTCTAGACATGCACAGCCGTAGTGTGCCCATTTCCTACAGTCCCCTTGACAGGCTACCCAGCTTTCTGCACTCTCAAAGTATAGTTCGTCACAGATCAAAATAGATAAATTTTGAATACTTACCCCTTTTTGATGTACGGGGCTGAATAAAACAATGGTAGACGTTGGCAAGGCGTTAACACATGATCTCTTGATCAGACTCCTCGCGAAAGAGCTCTCTCTCTCTCTCTCTCTCTCTCTCTCTCTCTTTCTGTTTCAGTTATCTGTGGTGTCTCGTTTTACCCCGCTATCTCATTTTGCCCCAGGTTCCCATATATATATATATATATATATATATATATATATATATATATATATATACACGCATATGTGTGCAACTTGAAAGAATAGAGAATTTATGACATAATCATAATTTTGTAACCATGCTACAAAAATTCAACGTCAATAAATATTATTGTGCATATATATTTAAGAAAGTATTTTACAAATCTCTGCTCCTGCATAAAAATTCCTTTATCGATGTGTTACAGCTGAAGTTTACAAAGGGATGACTCGATTGAAACAAAAATTAAAATTTCTCTTGACTGACCACGGACAGAACAAATACTACGCTTTGTTTGTTTATTTTATTTTATTTTTATATAAATAAAATGAACGAAACTATCTTAGATTGTAAAGAATTGAAAAGTTGGAAATAAATTATTATGAAGTTGTATTTTTTTCTAAACTTTTATGCTTCCTGAATTGTAAAATATTATATCGATTTTTCTCCAATCACTACACATGCAAATACACAACCTGGAAATTATCAAGTCATACAATTTTAAAGGGACATTGTATACTTTGTTTCCCTTTTATTTTTTCGTTTTTCAAATAAGTGACCTTTTTGCTTACAATGTGTCCAAGAACTCTTTTATTCATGGAAATCAGTAAATTATAAAGCTTGGCATGCCAGTCTGGCAATGTTAAACAATGGTAAACATTTGGCACTGCCATACAAATCAAATAAGATGCAATCTGGGTTGAATTCCTACAAAACGTTGGCATCTCTATCTTCCGAATGCAAAAAGATATAGATAAAAAATTATACATGTTTGAACCATTGTAGCAAGTGGTCATTTTCAATTCTTGATAACATTGCTCTTTTCTTCACTCCCAGAATTTTCTTCGAGGGTATCTGTGTTACTTGTTAAAAGAACAATCACCGTTTTGCAGGTTGAAACAAAAATTAGTCCTGTCCAATCAAATTCTTTGTTTTCTCTCCAGTGTTTATAGAAGATTGATATTGCTGTAACAGAGCACAAATGCGCATGGCAGTCTGCAAATGGTGACCCGTATGCAAATAACGTCACGATAAAGAAAAAAACTATAAATAGAACGTGATTACATTCGAGAGGATAGAGGTCAGAGAGAAAAAGCAAGATCATTTTTATTTGGGAAACTACCCGGAAATAAATGTCATTGTTTAAAAAAGCGAGTCAGGTTATTACTTGTCTTCTATTCCTTGCGACATACTCTGAAACAACGTATTGGGTCCCGTTAATGCATGTGTAACGTTACATTGTGATGGCTTATATATATATATATATATATATATATATATATATATATATATATATATTAGTGGCTTGGAAAGGTCACAGGGGAGACAACCAAATTAAAAAAAACTAAGAAAAATTCATCCCAAAGAAGGAAAACTTAAGATGGCCCGCCAGGACACTATATATCCAAATGTAGGCAAATTTGAGCATATTTTATTAGTTTGAAAATATAGGTTCTGTTTTATCAATTGTCATAAAAATTTAACCTTTGAATAGTATTATAATCTTCAAAAAGCCTGAACATTTTTATGTAGCTTTGTCTCATAGAACCAAAGATCTGAGCATTTCAATATTCAGTTTGGCTATTTATATATATATATATATATATATATATATATATATATATATATATATATATATACTAGACTACCCGTGACCCGCTGGGTCAGTATGTTATATTAGCTATGGAATTAATGTATGAGCGTAACACTTGTGACGTAAAGAAAATAGTTTTTTGTGACATAACAGAAACATTTCTATGAAAGTGTATTAAAATGGAAAAAGAATATAGATAGATTTCTATGAGTCATTCTATTTATAGGTGTTTATTTTTGAAAAAAAAAACTTACAGCCATTGAATTATAAGTGGTTTGCCATACTTATAGGTAAATGTGCACTGAACAGATACCATAATACTTAAAGTTAAATTCAAATTTTGATACATTTTTTAATTTAAACGTAAAAAAAAGTGAACAATTGGGACACTGAAAACTTACACGGTAAAACAATACGTTTTATTATCATGTTGATTATTTATTTGTAACGCAAATTAAAAAACATATTTTCGGGGTTATTTATTTATGTTGGTAGTGTAGAAGAAAATGTATGAAAGTTTTTTAAGAAAGGTGTATTAAAAAATGGAGAATAAATTTAAAAAATGAAGGCGGTGGGTAAATCACCATTGTAAAATGCTCTTATGGTTGTCAACGGGTTCAGAAAATTGCGTTAAAATAACTTAAGCATAATACGGAAATGAACGATGTAAAAATGTAGAAAGTATTAACAATTGTTTATTTGGATAATTTAAACGTGAAAAGAAAAACAATTCGTACGCTGAAAACGTACACAGTAAAACAATATGGTTTTGTTGCGTTGATTATTTGTTTATGTATGCATGCACAATCGGAAGTCTTAAACCAGATGTTTTATTACAACACCCGTTACAAGGTCATTTGAGTTTTATAATTATATTAAGGAAGCATGAAAAGTAATATGGTCAAGATTTAAACATGAAAAAGTGAAAGGACAAGTTGTTAAAACTGGAAAAGAAAAAGACAAGATCTTCTTGTAAAAAATATAATAAATTTATTACTTAAAATATTACAACGTTAAGAATTTTAAAAAAATTCAATTTAACATTATATAACCAATTCTTAATTAATACTGCAATATTTTAAGTTATAAATTGATTATATTTTTTACTAGAATATCCTGTCTTTTTCTTTTCCAGTTTTAACAGCGAGTTCTTTTACTTTTCCATGTTTAAATCTTAAAATCAAATAAAAAAGACAATTAAAAGAATCGTTACTTATCATGCCCAAATTTTTCTTTGTAATCCATGATTTTTCCAGGCTTTGCTTTGAAATAAAATTTTCTTTCTCTGTTTCACTTGTTATCTATGAATTATTAGCGACAGTACCGCTGAGCGACAGATGGGACAGTGTTAAATTATTAGCGACATTTTTTTATATCCTGTTACGTCATCATCTCTGCCATTCCAAACCGATTTAAGGTGGCATAACAGATTTGGTTACTATGATAACCAACAGCCAATCAAAAATCCGTCTCTCGGTTCCGTATAGATTCAGAGAATTTTTAACATAATAATTTTATTATAACTTTTGTTTTACTGAACGAAAATTACATTTTTTTTTAAATATAGCTGAGATGTTGACTAATGAACTGTAAAAATTGTTTGAAATTTAGTCGCAAAATGAGTGAGTGGTGAAGCTTTAAACAATTCTTAGTGAGTAAAACTAACACGTAATCATATATTCAAACGATACCACCTTTTTTGGCAATTTAGAAGTTCCAAATCTAAGTGATGTTCATAAGAATTTAACAAATGAAGGCTTGTTGGAAAGGTAATAACCTGAAGTGTAGTGGGCTATGATAATCATCCATCATCCAGAGCCTATTTTTGGCACTTTTTTACAGCCATAAAATGTCTCAATCAGTCATTTTTCCCCCTAGTTTTGTATATGAATTACAAAATATCTGATATTTCTCCAAAACCTCTAGCCTTGATTGAAGGGAGACTAAAACTTGCTCCTATGATTTCAAATAGTCTGAAATAACAGCAAGGGGAGACTTGGTTCCAAATATTTCTCGTATCTTATATCTCCCCTCTTTGGTTTTCATACATTAAGTAAATTTCACAGTGTATAAGGATTTTTTGATACTGGAGATATTCATAACGTATCCTATTAACAAAAAGAGAGGCGATATAACATATAAGAAATATTTGGAATCAAGTCTCCCCTTGCTGTTATTTTAGATTATTTGAAATCATAGCAGCAAGTTTTAGTCTCC